>NC_064621.1:605436382-605755548 GCF_023898315.1 Schistocerca nitens | reverse complement strand
TCATTAACATCTTTCTCCTTTATCTATTATACTTTTGAGATAGCAAAATTCTGCTATCACTCAAGAGTCTCTTGTCCTAGTTTATAATTTAGGCATCAGCATGTCCGCCATTGGTTATTGTTATTTTGTTTATTTGCATATTATAGCTATCAGCTAGTGCAAGTCTCATTTCATTAAGCACCTGACATAATTCGTATTTACTTCAGTGACCACTGTTTTGTCGGCAGCAAACTGTATTGTGCTGATTTTCTTTCCATTGCAAGTAACTCCCACATTGAGATAGATCATTACTTCCTTCATGATCTCCTCCTCATATAAATTAATTATCATTGGTGACAACCAACAACTGTGTTTTAACATCTTTCCTGATGGTGTGAAAAGTGGCAATTGACCGTGAATAAAGAAAAGTGTTAAGTTATTCACGTGAGTACTAAAAGAAATCCGGTAAATTTCAATTACGCGAGAAGTCACACAAATCTGAAGGCTGTGAATTCAACTAAATACTGAGGGATTACAATTACAAATAATCTAAATTGGAACGACCACATAGATAATGTTGTGGGTAGAGCAAATCAAAGACTGTGATTCATTGGCAGAACATTTAGAAGGTGCAACAGGTCTACTAAAGAGACTGCTTACACCACACTTGTCTGCCCTATTCTGGAGTATTGCTGTGCGGTGTGGGATCTGCATCAGGTGGGACTGATGGATAACATTGATAAGTTCAGAGAAGAGTGGCTCGTTTTGTTTTATCCCAAAATAGGGGAGATAGTGCCACAGACATGACACGTGAATTGGAGTGGCAATCATTAAAACAGAGGCATTTTACGTTGCGACGGTACCTTCTCATGAAATTTCAATCATGTTTTCTCCTCCGATAGTGAAACCATTCTATTGGAACCCACCTATGTAGGGAGAAATTATCATCACAAAAAAATTTAAGTGCTCGTTTTTCCCGCGCGCTGTTCAAGAGTGGAACGGTAGAGAGACAGCTTGAAGGTGGTTCCTTGAACCCTCTGCCAGGCAGTTAATTGTGAATAGCAGAGTAATAATGTAGATTCTGGCTTCCTGTATCATCCTTACTTATTTGCTTATGATATTAACTGCAGGAATAGAAGGGTAATATGGAGCAATATTACCCTTCTATTCCTGCAGTTAATATCATAAGTACTACCTAACAATGCCCCCCCATGAACCATGGACCTTGCCGTTGGTGGGGAGGCTTGCGTGCCTCAGCGATACAGATGGCCGTACCGTAGGTGCAACCACAACGGAGGGGTATCTGTTGAGAGGCCAGACAAACATGTGGTTCCTGAAGAGGGGCAGCAGCCTTTTCAGTAGTTGCAGGGGCAACAATCTGGATGATTGACTGATCTGGCATTGTAACGTTAACCAAAACGCCCTTGCTGTGCTGGTACTGCGAACGGCTGAAAGCAAGGGGAAACTACAGCCGTAATTGTTCCCGAGGACATGCAGCTTTACTGTATGATTAAATGATGATGGCGTCCTCTTGGGTAAAATATTCCGGAGGTAAAATAGTCCCCCATTCGGATCTCCGGGAGGGGACTACTCAAGAGGACGTCGTTATCAGGAGAAAGAAAACTGGCATTCTACGGATCGGAGCATGGAATGTCAGATCCCTTAATTGGGCAGGTAGGTTAGAAAATTTAAAAAGGGAAATGGATAGGTTAAAGTTAGATATAGTGGGAATTAGTGAAGTTCGGTGGCAGGAGGAACAAGACTTTTGGTCAGGTGATTACAGGGTTATAAATACAAAATCAAATAGAGGTAATGCAGGAGTAGGTTTAATAATGAATAAAAAAATAGGAGTGCGGGTTAGCTACTGCAAACAGCATAGTGAACGCATTATTGTGGCCAAGATAGACACAAAGCCCATGCCTACTACAGTAGTACAAGTTTATATGCCAACTAGCTCTGCAGATGATGAAGAAATTGATGAAATGTATGACGAGATAAAAGAAATTATTCAGATAGTGAAGGGAGACGAAAATTTAATAGTCATGGGTGACTGGAATTCGTCAGTAGGAAAAGGGAGAGAAGGAAACATAGTAGGTGAATATGGATTGGGGGGAAGAAATGAAAGAGGAAGCCGCCTTGTAGAATTTTGCACAGAGCATAACTTAATCATAGCTAACACTTGGTTCAAGAATCATAAAAGAAGGTTGTATACCTGGAAGAATCCTGGAGATACTAAAAGATATCAGATAGATTATATAATGGTAAGACAGAGATTTAGGAACCAGGTTTTAAATTGTAAGACATTTCCAGGGGCAGTTATGGATTCTGACCACAATCTCTTGGTTATGAACTGCAGATTGAAACTGAAGAAACTGCAATTTAAGGAGATGGGACCTGGATAAACTGAAAGAACCAGAGGTTGTAGAGACTTTCAGGGAGAGCATAAGGGAACAATTGACAGGAATGGGGGAAAGAAATACAGTACAAGAAGAATGGGTAGCTCTGAGGGATGAAGTAGTGAAAGCAGCAGACGATCAAGTAGGTAAAAAGACGAGGGCTAATAGAAATCCTTGGGTAACAGAAGAAATATTGAATTTAATTGATGAAAGGAGAAAATATAAAAATGCAGTAAATGAAGCAGGCAAAAAGGAATACAAACGTCTCAAAAATGAGATCGACAGGAAGTGCAAAATGGCTAAGCAGGGATGGCTATAGGACAAATGTAAGGACATAGAGGCTTGTCTCACTAGGGGTAAGATAGATACTGCCTACAGGAAAATTAAAGAGACCTTTGGAGAACAGAGAACCACTTGTATGAATATCAAGAGCTCAGATGGCAACCCAGTTCTAAGCAAAGAAGGGAAGGCAGAAACGTGGAAGGAGTATATAGAGGGTTTATACAAGGACGATGTACTTGAGGACAATATTATGGAAATGGAAGAGGATGTAGATGAAGATGAAATGGGAGATACGATACTGCGTGAAGAGTTTGACAAAGCACTGAAATACCTGAGTCGAAACAAGGCCCCGGGAGTAGACAACATTCCATTAGAACTACTGACGGCCTTGGGAGAGCCAGTCATGACAAAACTCTACCATCTGGTGAGCAAGATGTATGAGACAGGTGAAATACCCTCAGACTTCAAGAAGAATATAATAATTCCAATCCCAAAGAAAGCAGGTGTTGACAGATGTGAAAATTACCAAACTATCAGTTTAATAAGTCACAGCTGCAAAATACTAACGCGAATTCTTTACAGAAGAATGGAAAAACTGGTAGAAGCGGACCTCGGGGAAGATCAGTTTGGATTCCGTAGAAATGTTGGAACACGTGAGGCAATACTAACCTTACGACTTATCTTAGAAGAAAGATTAAGAAAAGGCAAACCTACGTTTCTAGCATTTGTAGACTTAGAGAAAGCTTTTGACAATGTTGACTGGAATACTCTCTTTCACATTCTAAAGGTGGCAGGGGTAAAATACAGGGAACGAAAGGCTATTTACAATTTGTACAGAAACCAGATGGCAGTTACAAGAGTCAAGGGGCATGAAAGGGAAGCAGTGGTTGGGAAAGGAGTGAGACAGGGTTGAAGCCTCTCCCCGATGTTATTTAATCTGTATATTGAGCAAGCAGTAAAGGACACAAAAGAAAAATTCGGAGTAGGTATTAAAATTCATGGAGAAGAAGTGAAAACTTTGAGGTTCGCCGATGACATTGTAATTCTGTCAGAGACAGCAAAGGACTTGGAAGAGCAGTTGAACGGAATGGACAGTGTCTTGAAAGGAGGATATAAGATGAACATCAACAAAAGCAAAACGAGGATAATGGAATGTAGTCGAATTAAGTCAGGTGATGCTGAGGGAATTAGATTAGGAAATGAGACACTTAAAGTAGTAAAGGAGTTTTGCTATTTAGGGAGTAAAATAACTGATGATGGTTGAAGTAGAGAGGATATAAAATGTAGACTGGCAATGGCAACGAAATCGTTTCCGAAGAAGAGAAATTTGTTAACATCGAGTATAGATTTAAGTGTCAGGAAGTCGTTTCTGAAAGTATTTGTATGGAGTGTAGCCATGTATGGAAGTGAAACATGGACGATAACTAGTACGGACAAGAAGAGAATAGAAGCTTTCGAAATGTGGTGCTACAGAAGAATGCTGAAGATAAGGTGGGTAGATCACTTAACTAATGAGGAGGTATTGAATAGGATTGGGGAGAAGAGAAGTTTGTGGCACAGCTTGACTAGAAGAAGGGATCATTTGGTAGGACATGTTTTGAGGCATCAAGGGATCACAAATTTAGCATTGGAGGGCAGCGTGGAGGGTAAAAACCATAGAGGGAGACCAAGAGATCAATACACTAAGCAGATTCAGAAGGATGTAGGTTGCAGTAGGTACTGGGAGATGAAGAAGCTTGCATAGGATAGAGTAGCATGGAGAGCTGCATCAAACCAGTCTCAGGACTGAAGACCACAGCAGCAGCACCTAACAATGGAAAACATATTCTATTCCATATTATCATGAAGCCTTCTCCGAATCTATGACTGTAATTTATATTTCCTCTTTTTTCCTAAATTTGGCCTAGATTGTTGGCTGCAGAGTTAAAACTGTTTCTCAAATGCACCTGCTTGTCCTAAAACCAAACTGATATTCTAGTGATCTACTTTCAGTTCTGTCTCCCATTCTTTGATGGTATATTTGATGCAGGTAGTCTGTCTGTTATGAGAATCTTATTTGCTGAAGCACAGTATTTATCTTTTTCATTTCTCCATTTGTTTCTTACAGTGCGATTGTGTGCGACAAACTCCACAATGCAAACCGCTCTGGAAATTGGTGCTTCTGCAGAGCAGTATTTGAAAGAGGGACAGTACTCACATGCATTGGAAAAATTTCAATCTTGTCTAGGTTTACTTGTGCCACTGCTGAGCAGTGAACCAAAAGGAAGAAGACGTGACCTCTTACATACACAAGTAAGTCATGAAACTGTGCAACAACAATATGGAAAGGATAGTTTGCTTTCTGCTCAGAACATAGAAGAGGCGGTAAGTCGCAGAAAGGCTCCATGAAAAAGAATGGTAGAAATGTACAGCTTTCAAATTATGTCCTTCATCAGAAGGAGAAAACAGTCACACACTGGCACAAAACACACACAGGCATGTGCGCACCCACCCACCCACCCACCCACCCACACACACACACACACACACACACACACACACACACACAACAAACACACACGCATGCGCGTATGCACTTGTGTGCGCTCGCTTGCAGTGCGGTCTGACTGGAACTATGTCTGAGATGAGCAGCTGGAGTAGATAGTGGGGGCTATGGAAGAGGTGTGGGGAGTGGAAAGGTAGCAGGATAGAAGTGAGGGCAGAGGCTACTGCTGTCTGTGGGAGCTCGCAGGGTCGGGCCCAAAAGGTGAACATTTCTAGCATTCTTTTTCAGAGTGCCTGTCTGCAACCCAATGCCTCCTCTATGTGATGAACAAGAGTCTATTTTTTCCATGTTGTTGTTATTCCAGTGTGGACTTTTGAAGTTGGAAGACTCAGTCAGTAACTGTACCTGATTCAAGCTGCTGCTTCATAGCAGCCCATATGAATGAGAAATCTGGATGCTACTTTTTACTTCAAAAGCAATCGATCAGCAAAATTTCATAATGTCAGATTTTGGGAAGTGCCCATGTATTAATTAGATGACTGATGACCTCAGATGTTAAATCCCATAGTGCTTAGAGCCATTTTAATTAGATTTGTCTAAACTAAGTAACCAGGTTTTTGAAAGTAATTATTCTCTTCTTGTGGATATACTTCCTGATCCCGGCTGGGTATTGAAAGCTGATGATGACTGGAAGCATAAATTATGCAGCTTTTACTTTTCTTGTTTTTTAGAAGCATTCTGAGACAAATTAATAAAACTTATGTCTCTCCAAGTTAATATTTTGATAGCCATGCAGTCTGATTTGTTATTTAATTTCTCCCTGTCTTTTTTCAATCATGTATAAAACATTGTTTCTCTTTTGTAATCTGATCTTCTCTCTTATTACATTTGATGTGATAGAAACGTCAAAGACCTGCCATATGTTCCAATAGGGTGAGTTTGCAATAAACTGAAAGTGAGTGTTTTCACGTATTTTTATTGGGAACCAATTTATAAGGAAAAGTTACTGCAACTCTTGTGTAAGAAGTGTTTGAGATGTCAAAAAATAAAATGCAGCAGCACCTTTCATTATATTGCTGTCAACAGGAAGGTAAATCACTATGAAAATTCTGCTTGATTCATTGTCATTTTAATTACAGTCTTTGTATTAATCAACTCTCAGAATTTTCTCATGTTAGAGCACTGAATATGTTATTCTTGCCTGTTGTTTGTTTATACCGCTCAATAAAAATGACTATTACAGAATATTTATAACAGGCTTTTTCCAATCAACATCAGTAGCTGTATACTATATCCCCTCATGAATTTTGTGCTTTTTTTCCTTATGGTGCACTATTAAAAACTATGGCAATTTGCCTTGTCATAACCATTAGATAGAAGGAATAGAGATAACCACATGCCATGTGCTGTTTTCCTCACAAGTCTCCCACTTGAGAAGTCCACCAAAGAAAAGACGGAAAAAAGACTACCAGAGAATGGCTGGCACAGCATTACCACAAAGCTGTTCATGGAGGCCAGACTGCTGGTACACAACATTTGTGTTTGACCCATGACTTTCCAGTATCCCATTACATGGAAGGTTATGTATAGTGGTAGCAATAACTACATCACAGAATTAATTTTCAAGGATAAAGTTACTTTATGCATTTTAAATAGCTCTTCCACTTGCAGTGAAGGGGCACTGCTTGCATTTGTAAATTAATATACGAAGAAAACAACTGGGGAGAAACTACAGTGTGTATGCACTGAACAGAGTATCAAGTGTGCAGTTTATCCTCTGACTACACACTATGTTCATGTAAGCATGTGTTCAGTAACATGAGCATGGCATCTCTCTCTTTATTATTCCAGTTGGACAATATTAGATTTAAATGTTGTGTACCCAAAACTGCTAGTAAACCAACCATTCTGTTCTCTTCATAGTTTGATGCTGATCTGTAAGAGACATGCTGAAGATTTTTTTGTTGTGGTAGTAATAAGGTATTTTCATACTTACTCTTAATAGCGATCTTGGTCTTGGTAATTTTGCAGGTGCAGCAGTGGTTAACACAAGCTGAAAACATTAAGTCTTTCTTAAATCTCATTAGTATCACCGATGACACAGCAGCACTTTCTAAAGGTTTGTACTTTTTCACTCTTCAAGGTATTTGCTGTTTGTTCTTGATAAACATGCTAATAAGCTGTAATGATATGTTATTGAATTTTAATGTTACAGGACACAGTGAACTGTCTTGGTTACCATGTAATTATAATGCATAATATGTGTGAACACCAAAGATCCATAGTTTTACACGTGTGTAGCAGCAGAACAGACCTTTCAGCACAGAAATGAAAGTTAAACACCTTATACCATGAAAAACACATTGAGTGTGAGAAAGCAAGTTTTGTGAGGTGGTGGGTTGGACACGCAGCTTATACAATGCCCATGGGTCACAGCTGCTCTTGGCAGCTGAGTTATGAGCAGCAGGGTGAAGGATGTTTTTGTGAAAATGAGGGCACAGTGCATCCTGTGATTGGCTGAAATGCACTCAGGCACATGTGCGCAGGGGCTTTTTTTTCTGGGAGAGCAAAGCCGAGTTCAACCCCTCCTCCTCTTCCTTACAACAGTATGCTGCTCTGGAACCAGAAAATTCAGCAGATGGGTAGCAGTGAGTGACATCAATGAAAATGCCAAAATCTCAGGTTATCCAGATGGCCATTGGCTGTATGAAGGTGTTATCTGTTAGTAGCCTTAGGATATCAGTCCATGAGATGATGCCATTTAACAGGCCAAAATCCAAGGGGGCAGGATGATGTACAAAAACTACTACTGCTGCACACTATGTGGCCAGATGGTCTTCCTCGTGAGAAACAGTTTGTGAAGCTGTTGTTGGACTCCTGTTGGTTGATGATAGTCTTTCCAGGTTAGGCCCCATTTCTTGTCAGTGGAAAAGCAGACAGACACAACTACAGAGTGAGGGGGCCTGGAAACCTACACGCTATGGTTATGTGCGAGTGGGATAACCCATTCTTCATTCGTGAACCCACAGTGACCATTGCCACTTACCTGAATACACTGAAGAATTACTACAGTCCACTGTTACCACTAGACACAATTTTTTAACAAAATTGTGCCCACACCCATTAGTCAACACTGTACACTCCTTACTTTGAGAGAAATTTATGGATCAAGGGATTAGGGGAAGTGAGTGTATCAAGGGATTAGGGGAAGTAAGTGAACGCTATGGCCAACACATTTGCTGGACCTGAGCTCATTGGTCTTACTTCTAAAAGTGTTTGTGAAAGAACAAATGAATAATGTTGCAAAGCTGCATTGCTGGATAACAGCAGCAGTAGGATTTGTCACACTGGTGATGCATGCAGATGTGTGGCAAGAGATCAAGTTTTGCCTACACCCAGTCAGTGCTACCAATGTCACTTGTGTCAAGCTCTCTGTGACTTGTTCTTGCCAGTTGTGTAATTCCCAATACAGTAAACATAATAATCCTCAATGTAACAGGTTTTATCAGGCCATTCCCTGACATCCCTGTATATTGTGAGCAAGAAGATTATAACTTAAGTTTGGAATGCACGATTCCCCATTTTCTCTGTCATGTCAGCGATTGGCCTTTTGGCCTTATGTGACATCTTCAGTGATAATAACTGTTTTTGGGGGGGGGGGGGGAGGGGGAGAGTGAAGGTGTGTGTGTGTGTGTGTGTGTGATGGTAGTTCATTTTATCAGACTAGTTTTGAGAATTTGCCTGTCACTGACTGTATCTGTATTACAGAAGACAAATATTTCTTTAAGTATGTTATGTATTGTATATAACTTTTTTGAGTATGTGGTTTCTCCATATTATATGACAATATAAGAAACCACATGCTCATAAAACACTTCAGTCCTCTTATACCAATGAAGTAACAACAGGAGCAATAAGAGAGCAGAAAGTTTCTACAAGATACCTCAAACTAAATATTCATAAGCCTGCAAAGAAATGTTCAAATTTCTGTTGGAGACCTCAGTGCTAGAAAGAGTAAGAAAAGAAATGTAAAATGATGCTAATATAATACTTCAGCATATGAAATAGTAGTTAGATATGAGGGAAGATTAGTTAGCCTTTTTTAACACTTCAACATAAAAATTATTTATTCAATTCAAAAACCTCTCAAGGGCACAAAATTGAGAGTCCATCAGGACTTAATGACACATGTATTTTATGCAGACGAGTCTGCAATGATGGCTAGCAAAATTGTATCAGAACTCAGAATAAATGGTCAGCAAAATTTTCATCAAGTCAAAAATAGGGGGGAACAACATATTTACATGGCAATTATGCATGTAAGAAAAAATATATGTGCTAAAAAAAATTCATTAAGTCATAAGTCACTCATCACGAAAAGTAGCTAAAAGCGTGGAACACTGGAGGTATTCAAACAACAACCACCATAAAAAGAAAGAGGAGAGAGAGAGAGTGTACCGGTATATGTAGGGGGGGGGGGGGGGGGGGGGAACGTAACTGCAGAGGCATTCAGAAGAGAGAGAAACAACATTTTAATAAGTTTTATAGCAGACCAAATAAAGGAGGCAGAATTTTATGGAACATTCAGAGAAGACTTATAACATGACCATTGTCCACCCCCCCCCCCTCCTCCTCATTCATTCCCCAAAGAAAAGGAAGAGATGACACTCCAGAATAATAACTATGGGCAGTGCACATTTCTGGCCAACTAATTTAAAACAAACTTTGTGGGGTAGCTATTTTCTGCAGCAATTATATTGATATTTCTTATAAACAAAACACCTTTTTCTTACTGTGATAATGGTGTTTCATTTACCAGAAGGATATCACCTTTTCATTCGATACATTCCTGTTATTACATATATTAAACATACAGTTAAAGCAGTTCACATCCATATCTCTTTTTACATAAATCCACCTCTATAGCTGATGTTGCCATTGTTACCAGATGATATTGCTTGGGAGCCTGACACTGAAAATTGTGATCGTGGAAGAAATTTTCATTATTGATGCTTGGTCGGCATAGGGAGGAGAGGTAATGTTGTAAAGTTTCTCATCACTACATCTCACTTCAATGTTCTTTTGTCACTGAGGTTACATCTTAATTTTCCTTCCTTTCAGTGTCCTGAGTTAAAACCCAACTCCTCCACAGGGTGTCATGGATTAAAGTTATGTACCCTGTCATTGGTGGTGAAGGAGGGGTGGGGGTGGGGGGAAGTGATACCCTTCACACTATTTCGAGTATGCTATGAGCTGGCATTAAGTTTTACCTGTTCACTTTCTTTCTTTCCATACTCCTCATTACAATACAATACAGCAATGCACATGTAGAAATCACAGTTATCCACATGCATAGGCATAGCCAGGGGGTTCAACACATAAATATCTTAATACCCTTTCTTTTCTGAAGAAGGCTTTGGCTGAAAGCTTAGTGAGTAACAGTCTTTTCGTTGTGCCTGCCTGCAACTCAGTGTGTCATCTTTACAGTATGTAACAATCTATTCTTTTCATAATTGTTGATATTCCACCTTGGACTTTGATTATGAAAAACTTAAGTTCTTGTGGATCATTTAGCTAATAAATTATAACATTCATCATCAAGCAGAAATCAATTGGTAAAATTCTTTTGTAGATTGTACCTCCCTGGAGATATGTTTTAGTATGGGAGAAAATGCAGATAGCAGTGAACATTTGCACATACACATTTTTTCCAACAAGTAGTATACAATGGAACCTTTTACATTCTCAGATTTGATGTTTCTCGCAATTCTACATAATAAATTCATAGTCTCAGTAAAAAACCCGTTCCCTGATTTTAAATTTCTTACTAGTAAAGTTTACCTTGATTCTAAGTTCTTACTCAACATCTTGCTTGACTTCATCCCGTTTTCTTCATATTGACATTTGATGTGACTGAACAAGTTGTGAGTGGCTCAAAAGACAGATGGTTTGCACTACAGGTGGTGGTGGAATTAAGGGAATGTTTTAGGCTGTTGTGAGAGGGAACATGAGAGAGGAAATGCTTATGTAATCCACAATCAGTGTTGCCAACACAACTTGCAACATTTAGATTCACCGCAAGCTATGATACAACTACTGCTAGGTTGCAGTGGTAATGGAAAAACAGGACAGTCAAAGCGAAGTGTTCCAGACTGAGCCAATATGTGACGAAGGGGCCCAGCCACCATCTTCGCTTGGACCACTTATAACACAGTTTCATCTTTTTGCATGTATTTCCGATGTATTGCATTCAGCAACAATATCAATCATCAACCTTTCAAATTCAAACCCCGAGTCTTGAAGAATATGCTCGGTCATAAGTGAGGAAATGTCGCCCATTTACAGCTAGTGAACTCTTATCGGCTAGCGACTTGTTAAGTCACCCAATAGCCAACACAGCCACCACACCATACTAACACACATAAAATGAGCTCATCTATTGGATGTGTGGAGAGGGGTAGAGCCCCTTCAGCGATGGGAGTGCAGGTACGGGTGAAAGCATTTTGTGAAGTGCTGAAAATATATTTTTCATCCAGATGATGTGCTATGACAGAGATGCCGCACGAAAATAGAACAAGTGTTTTACACTACTTATATATACACACACTTTGCACCACACACATCACACATTGTGGATCGTAAAGACTGGCAGCAATGATAGAGGGCATGAAGAGAAACTGTAGCACCTGAGCTTTCTTTCAAATTTACGTTTTACATAGTGTACAGAAATTTGCTGAGCCGGCTTCTAGTAAGCTTGTAACATCAATTGGGAAAGTAAACTCACTTTTTCACGTCTTTGTTTCTCTCGTCAAGCCTAAAATAACAGTTTAACGGTGGTGAGCATATGAAGTATGGCTCATAAGAAAAGCATTAAACAATAACGGCAATGGTGACAAAGTATGTCATTAACTAGATGTTGCATTTATGCTTATGGTTTAACCACTTAGCTGCTGTGATGTTTTTGGTTTAATTCTAGCTGTTGTGATGTTTTTGGTTTAATTCAACATGTTCATCAGTTTTTGCTTTTTTCTTGGTGAGCATAAAGGATGATCTCTCAAAAATGCATGTTTTGAATGTATAATTTGTAGTCATGGCAAGTCAGAAAGCAGCTTGATCATCTTGTACCCAGAAACTAATTTCAATTCTTTGATAAGGTTTTACTTGCTGTTACACAGCTGTGATTTTTTAATTACTGTTGAAATTCAGCACCACAAATTGTTGTATAAACATTGTATTGTACATTTAACTTCCTTCACTTAGACAGATTTTATACAAAGTACTGGAGAGGATTGCAATTTTTAATTATACATGCCAATTACATCTGTTTTGCTCATATTTTGGGGGTTTTAGAATTTTCCTCAATTTTGTGCTTTTTAAGTCTGGACCGCATGAAAATGAGTTAGTGAGTGGAGGAAGCAGCACAATGATCGTCACAAAGAGAGGAGAAATACATGGAAAAGAATTTCCATCTTGCTCAAAGCTGATGCCCCCCCCATTCATGGTTCCCACTTTGTAGGCCCATCAATCATCTGCTAGGGTAGAAGTCAGGAAGTTAAATTCAGTGTTTTATGTCTTGTTGAGATCTAAGATCATTAGAGACAGGTCTTTGCTCTGTTTTTTTAATTTTATTTTTATTATTGTTGGAGAGGAACGAAGTGGTATGGCTTTTCAAGGAACCATCCTGACATTTGCCTAGAGTAAACTAGGAAACTATGCAGAACTCAAATCTGGATCTCTGTCTCTGAACCCAGCTCTCCCGCGTGTGAGTCTAATGCATTAGGCACTACGCTACCCTCATCATCATCAGTTTTCTGCTATATTAGCAGGTCCTTTGCCTTGCCTCTCCATTTTCTGCGAACCATTGCTTCCTTCTTAAGGCTGTTGTATGTTGTACCGTGATGCTGTGTGGTGTACCGTCCATCACGTCATCCAGTAACTGAAATCTCTTCCTTCTTCGCTTGCGTTTCCCTTCTACATAACCTTCTAAAACTGTTTTTATCAGTCCGTCACTCTTTCTTAATGTATGCCCAATCCAATTTCTTTTTCTTCTTTTTATTACATCTGGTAACTGTCTTTTCTCCCCCACTCTTCTCAGTACCTCTCCATTTTTTACTCTGTCCATCCAACTTATTCTTTCCATCCTCCGCCATGTCCACATCTCAAAAGCCTCCAGCCTTTCTCTGTTGTTCTTTCTCAAAGTCCATGTGTCAGTACCATTCAGAACACTCCATACAAAACATTTTATGAGTCTTTTCCTTGGTTCTCTTTCCAGACTGCTGCAGAAAATTTTCCTTTTATTATAAAAATGCCTCTTTTGCCATTGCTATCCTTGTTTTAATTTCTGTGCTGCACTTCCAGTCAGTGTCTATCCTGCTACCAAGATACTTAAAATTTTGCACCTATTCTAATATTTCTCCGTTCAGCATAATTTTTATCTCTTTATTTCCTCCTAGTGCCAATTCTTTTGTTTTCTTTGTGTTAATTTTCATTCCATAATTTTTTCCAATATCTTCAATAGTATCCACTAAATCTTGCAATTCTTTTTCCCATGTGGCTAGAAGGACCATGTCATCAGCAAACCTCAAACACCCTACTCTTCCTCCTCCAATTCCTACTCCTTTGTCATCTAATGAGCATTGGTCAATCATATTTTCCAAGTAGAGGTTGAAAAGGGTATGTGATAGACAGCATCCTTGTCTTACTCCTTTTGGCTTGTGTTTAGTAGTGTCCAGTGCTAGCTTTTCGAAGTGCTCCATGTATAGATCGGCTGTGCTTGGTGCTAGAGGAGAGCCCATAGCTACACCATCTATCTGTTTGCAGAACTTCCCACCACATTTGAAATAGATGGTGGTTAGCACATGGGGAAGAAGCTTGATGATATCCTCCTCAAAGTGCTCTTCGAGTAAAGCCAGGGAGTCTTCTATTGGTACTCGTGTGAATAAGGATGTCACATTGAAGCTGACTAGTAGGTCTTCATTTTCCAGCCGCATGCCCTGTAGTACCTTCACAAACTCAGCCGAGTTTTTAACATGGTGTGGGCCATAACCCACCACATGTATTAGCATCTGTGATAAATGCTTAGCAATACCATATGTCGGCGATCGGATGCAAATGTGGGATGCAATATGTAGGACAGACGCAGCGTTGCATCTCACAGTGCCGCAATGAACACATCAGGCATGTACGCTTGGGTCAGACCAACAAATTTGCTGTGGCGGAACATAGTATTGACAAGAAGCACACCTTTGATTTCAAGGACACAAAGAAAATACGAAGTACAAAGCTTACACGACAACTTAATCAACCGCGACAGTGGCTACCATCTCAGCACAGCCTGGGAGCCTGCAATCAGGAAAATCAGAGAAGAACATTCCATTCCACCAAGGGACATGGAAGGAGCAAACAGAGATGGACACTGGGAAACGAACCCTGCACATGTATCCGCCCCACCACCGGCTGCTCCACGTGCAAATGGCGATTCCGCAGGCATGTGATTGGCCAGCGGCGGGAAGTGGAGAGCAGTCCAGCAGAGATATCAGCCTGCGACGGACAATATCCTGACACTTTGCCTGAAGATGATGGAGACGTATTCCATCGAAACGTTGCTACGAGATGACGATGCTACTCGGCTGACAACCTGTGAAGACTTCATATATGAAATTCACCGAGAAAGCCTGCACTCACTGATGTATCCAATTTTGGCTATTATCTGAATGGCAACTGTTGCTCTGAGCTGAGCCTTTTCAGGGCTTGGTTGATGTACTGTTCCCAGTTAAGCCTGCTATCTATATACGAGGTGCGGCTAGAAAAAAACCGGACTGATGCTGGAAAAAACATTTATTTACAATTATTTACAATTTCATGTTATCTCCTTCAATGTACTCTCCTCCTCGGTCTCTACACCGCTCCATACGAATTTTCCACTGTTCATAGCAATGCTGCAGATCATTTTCGGTAAGTCCATACATTACTTCCGTCGCTTTTTCTTTTACTGCTTCAACAGTCTCAAATCTAGTTCCTTTCAAAGCTGACTTGACTTTAGGGAAAAGAAAAAAGTCACAGGGGGCCAAATCAGGCGAGTAGGGTGGATGATCTAAGATGGGAATGTTGTGTTTTGCCAAAAACGTCTTCACTGACAGCGCACTGTGAGCTGGGGCATTGTCTTGGTGAAGGATCCATGACTTTTTTCTCCACAAATCATTCCGTTTTCTCCGTATTCGCTCACATAGGGTAGCCAGGACGCTAATGTAGTAATGCTGATTCACTGTTTGTCCCTCTGGTACCCAATCAATGTGCACAATCCCTTTGAAGTCAAAAAAAAAAACAATCATCATTGCCTTGAATTTCGATTTTGACATTCGTGCTTTTTTTTGTCGTGGAGAACCAGGAGTTTTCCAATGCATCGATTGGCGTTTAGTTTCGGGATCGTAATAAAAAAAACCACGATTCATCGCAAGTAATAACATTTTGTAAAAAGGTGGGATCACTTTCAATGTTTACCAGGATGTCAGAACAAATCATTCTTTGGGGTTCCTTCTGTTCAATTGTGAGACACTTTGGAACCATTTTTGAACACACTTTGTTCATGTTGAAACTTTCATGAAGAATCTGCCTAACACTTTCCTTGTCAACTCCTGTTAACTCAGACACTGCTCTGATTGTTAAACGGCGATCTTGTCGAACAAGTTTACCGATTTTTTTCAATGTTTGCATCAGTTTTTGCTGACAATGGTCTGCCAGTGCGAGTGTCATCACTGGTGTCTTCGCGGCCATCTTTAAATCGTTTAAACCACTCAAACACTTGTGTTCGCGATAAACAATCATCGCCGTACACTTGTTGTAAGATTACAAACGTTTCACTTGCAGATTTTCCTAGTTTGAAACAAAATTTGATGTCAACACGCTGTTCTTTCTGTACACTCAACATTTTCCGACGCACAGACAAAACGTCAACTACTTAAAACAGACGCCACGGGCAGACTGAGTGCAGGAGGCAGATGAAACTCGAGCAGTAGGCGGAGCGAGAGTCACGTGACAGGCCACGCGACTTTCAGCCTTATTGCATTCGTTTTATTGTTTCACCAGTACTAGTCCGGTTTTTTTCTAGCCACACCTCGTATATGCCCAAGAATTTCAAACAATCTGCTCTCTCTGTCAGCTGGCTCTCATGTATAATGTTTATTTCCTGTGGACTTTTGTGACCAGGATGGAAATGAATAGAATTAGTTTTGCTGAGGTTTATTGATAGAGAATTTACTGTGAACCAGTTCAGAACATCCTCAAGTAAATGGTTGGCATTTAATTCTAGATCAGAGGGTATCTTACTGTCTATCGCAATACCTGTGTCATCAGCAAACACCGTAAAATTGCTTGCTTTGCTTGAGGACAATGGAAGGTCATTGATATATATGAGGAATAGCAGGGGGACCAAGGACAGAACCTTGTGGAACTCCATATTTTACTGTTCCCCAGTCGGTCTCTACCCCTCCTATGTGACTATTGTTACCATCTAGCACTGTTTTCTGTAGTCTGCCCTGTAGGTAGGATTTGAGCCAGTTGCTCATTTGTCCTCGGAGTCATAATGGCATGCTTTCTTTATCAGTATTCAATGACTAACACAGTCGAAGGCTTTAGACAGATCGCAAAATATGCCCACAGGCAGTCTTTTTGTTGAGGTATTCCAAAATGTTATTCGTAAACGAAAATATTGCTTCGGTTGTGGAGATACCTTCTCTGAATCCAAACTGGTTTATACTAATTATTGCATGTTTTTCTAGGTGACCGACTATTCTGCCATATATTAGCTTTTCGAGAACTTTAGAAAATGTAGTCAAAAGAGATATAGGCTGACAGTTTGTAACATCTGAGGCATTGCCTCTTTTGTAGAGGGGCTTTACAATAGCATATTTCATACTTTCAGGGAAGATACCTTGTTTGAGAGAGGCATTGAATATATGAGCTATGACTGAACTCATTGCAGCAGGCTTATAGCAATTTGCTAGAGATGTCATCAACACCAGTTGAAATTTTTGCTTTTAAAGAAATAATGTTTTTCTTACTTCCTGTACTGTTATAGGGACTATACCTATCTGCTCTATGGAGTTTGGGAAATGACCTTTCAGTATTTTTAATGCTTCTTCTAAGGAGCCATTGTGTCCCGCTTTCTCAGCAACACTTAGAAAATGCTCATTGAAAATTTTTGCCACAGTATTTTGATTTCGTGCCTGCCTATCTTCATTATTGAGAACAGTGTTTTGGGACCTACTGGGGCAATTTGCACAAGCCTCACTCTTTATCACTTCCCACACAGTTTTGATTTTATTACTAGATTTATTAATTTTGCAGCACAGATACAAACTTTTTGACTTCTGGATAATTTTGTATAGTAAGTCATATCTTCCCTTCCTGTCCAGTTCTTCTATTGCATCACATTCCTCTTTTAGCCATTTTTGCCCAGCCTGCTCTGTTTCTCTTCATGCAGTTCATTATTTAATCTTGGGTACATCTTTCTTGCATCTTCAGTGTTCTTGTTTTCAAATTTTCTTCTCTCCTACATCTTGGAAATCATTTCTTGTGTGACCCAAGGTCTTTTGCCCTTTTCCCTTTTACATATCCTATATTTTGCTGTCCTGCTTTAATGATTCCTTCTTTCAGCATATTCCAGTACTTGTTGACATTATCAGGTAGTTTTTGTCTTGTAATGTGTTTAGAAACTCAAGTGACAGCATTTCTGTAATTTGTTGGATCTTATGTAAGTTTTGTTCGCTTTTAATATCTGCACCTGGTAATGTGTGTACCTTCTTGATTCCATTCCTGTATCTTTCTTCTACCAGTATAAATTCAGTTTGGTTTCTGTATTTATCCCATGGTGATTTCCAAGTGTAGAGCCGCCTCTTGTGGTTCTTGAACCAGGTGTTTGCCACTATAAGCTGCCTTTCCCTGCAGAAATCAATCATTCACATCTATCATTTCTTTCCAAAACCATGACTGTCTACTATGTTTCCCTCTTTCCTTTTTCCCACAATGGCGTTCCAGTGTCCCATTACTATTTTGCAGTATTTGTTATTTTTGTCCATTATTCTCTCTATTACATTGTACATTTCCTCAACAATTTGGTGATCATGTTCTGAAGTTGGCATATATGCTTGGACAATCAGTAAATCTTTTTGTGCTCCTTTCAGCCTTACACCAATAACCCGGTCATTTGCGTAGTCCACATGTTCCACAGATTTAGCCAATTCCTTTGTCATAATCATTCCTACTCCATTCATTCCTTTTCTTCTGCTCCTGAGTAGTACAATACATATTCATGTGACTGTAACTGGCCACCCTCGACCAACTCTTGTTCTTTTCCGACCCTGGTGCTATTAGGTTTCGAGGGCAGCATCTGACCCGGAGCGGGCGGCCTCCAGAACTGCGGAAGGCAGATTCTTCCCTGCATAATGCAGTCTCCATTTTATTCACAAAAATGGCTTCCTGTCATGTTCATTCAGTATCCGGTGGTAAAATAATCCCCCATTCGGATCTCCGGAGGGGGCAGAAAACAAATAAAAAAAATTATAAGGTTTTGTGAAAGTGCAGAATAGGAATGCTTACGTTCATCATTGTAGTACTTATTAATAAAAATGAATATGAAATGAAATAAAGCATGTTTTAATTATTTTAGATAACTAAAGTTGGCAATAACTGGGCTACTGTATGAAGTTTATCAACTTTTCTTGGCAGTGACTCCTCTTTTTCATTAAAAGTACTTGCTGGTAGAAGTCTGAAGTCGTTATGTCATTTGTATTCTGACAAGTCTCTCCAGCCTTAGTGATCTACTGAATAATTGTGTTTGGACAGAATTAATTTAACTTTATACTCATTACTACAAATAAGCACCACATTTGAATGTGAATATGTCTATAATGTGCTTACATGAAACATTGTTATTTCCTTGCCTTCAATGCTACATCAGAAAATGCTAGTTTTTCACCTGCCAATAACAGAGTTTCATCTCCATAAAACATGCACTATCTGAGAATTGGTTAATTTTATGAAAAAATTTATGAGAGAAAAGTTGTAGAGCATTAAAATGTTATTGACTGGCGATTCCATAGAGTGAGGCCAGACACAGAGGCCAACAACAGGAACTCATCTGAATGGTTGAAACTGATGCCATAATCCTGAAGTACATTAGATCACGAGTTTATGAAGTGCAGATTTCTCTCTCTTCAGATATGATTGGCGACTCCATAGAGTGCTGTGTGCACGACCACCATATGATAAGTAAAATTAGAAGGAAGGTCAGCATTGGCTGTAATTTCGATGATTTATTAACAGCAAAATTGATTTCAATCACATAATGATCACCTTCAGTGCTTTATTGTACAAATTAAAGCTCGTAGGCACTGGTGTCTAGTTATTAGCAGTAACAGAAGCTATGAAATGATCACAATAACATTTAAAATGTGTTTTCAAAAAGCTAAAGAAAGAGTCAAAGAAACTTTTAAAAAACCCTGTGTGGTTAGTAAATATTGCCATTTATCAGTTTTATGGAAAGGTCAATATTTTACTTTCCATTGAACGTTTTTTTTCCAATATTCAATCATTTCATTTATTTACTGGATTTTTTATTGACACTGCCAAATCTGGCAGTGGAAGAGGTATCACTGAAAGTGTTACAGATATGTTAGATCTGACACAGTGAAGAAAAAAGGCATATAAACACTTATGAGAGGTTTAAGATGAGAAACTACTTTTGTTCACAAAAATTGCAGGAAATGCTGTTAGAAAATGAGTACAGTTCAAAATTTACTTTAAAACAGCCTGTGGGGAAGACAGATCACAGGATTACATGAAAAATGAAGTGCAGAAACTGATTTTTTTTTTTTTTAAAGAAAAGTTCTTCGTGACATTACAAAGACATATTCAGAATCGATAATGAAAATGATGAGGAAAAATTTTGAGTAGGACACATTGAAGATCTTGTTGTTGAAGGCAGACACTATGGTAACTTTGCAAAAAAAATTCACAGGTATGATATTGCAATTCGCAGTAGCGTTGGATGACCAAAAGGTGATGAATTGTCTGTCTACTTAAATTTCATTTTATGAATGACATTTCACACTCAATAATACATTCTGAAGAATTATAGTGGATAATTTGCATAGGTCGAAATGATACAAACATGGTTGTTCTGAAAGTTCTAAGAAGATTTGTTATTTGTTGAAAAAATGAGCCAATACGACAAAACCATTATAAGCTTTCAAAACACAGGCCATTCCGTCTTATCAGTTATGTGAGGCCAACAACAGGAACTCATCTGAATGGTTGAAACTGATGCCATAATCCTGAAGGACATTAGATCACGAGTTTAAGTTGAAAGTGACATCCGGAGTCACTGAAATTACTTCATAGAATTATCATTTGTCCAAAGCTAAAGATGACAGTCAATGGCCTTTCACATTCTGTTATTTCAGCTGTAAGACCGAATTCCTTTGTTTCTAATACACAACTAGCTCTTGAGAAAATGATATACAAAAAATATGGATGAAGAGATCTTGTATGTCTGCTATCACTTTTTGAATTAACCCTACAATGATATCAGGCAATTTAGAAGTATTCAGTATGGAAAAAGCAGTAGGCATCTCTCAAGACAATTATTTGATATAGTTCATGTTCAACAAATTGTAAAGCATTCAAAGATTTGGAGATCAGAAAGCCCCTGCAACATTATGCCACCCCACAACATAACACCTGGACCACCAAACTGATCGTGTTCAATAATGTTCCTGAGTTTATTACATGTTCTCACCTCTCGCCTTATGAGGGTACATTCGGCATTGCTGAACATGATAGTTTTGATGGTTCAGGTGTTATGGTGGAGAGATGCATAATGTTGTGTGGGTTTTCTGACCTCCAAATCTTTGCACGATACGGTCACTGGGTCAGAGTTATTGCAACACTGTATTCCTTCTCCATGAGTGTCATTTCAGGGGTGCATTTGGCACTGACTTCCTTTTTATGGATGATAATGCATGATTACTCCAAATAGAATGAGCGGAGGAGCTTTTGGAATGAGACAAATGGACTGACTTGTCCATTCCTCACTTAATCCCCTTCAACCACTCGCAAAATGCATTGGAGAGACATATTGCAGAAGGTCCACATGCACCAACAACCAGTCAGCAGTAGTCAACCATGCTGGTGAAGGAATGGAACATCCTACCACAAGAACTCCTCTACCACCTTGTCGCCAGCATGGGAGTACATGCAGAGGATGCACTGTTGTCCGTGATGTCACACACCCTATTAGGAACCACATCCCACCCTTTTTTACATCCAGGGAATCACAGTGACTTCAAAGTAGTTATTCTCTTTGCATAAAAAGTCATATCTGTTCATCTCATAGCATATTTCTTTCAGTTACCTTACGTACTATACTACAGCAATTCTTTTTAGGTATGGTTCCTCATCAAGCTGGGTTACTTGGCGGGGACTTATCATGTGAAAGTTACTTCAGCCCTTAATTTTTGCAGTTGATGGATATGATTTTTATTGAATTGATACATGGCAATATTTGCCAAGACTTTTTGAAAATCTGCTTTGATACAACTTTTCTCTTGTATAATTTTGTGTCAGATTGGTCACTTCTGAAATATTGCACATATTATTTAAATTTATACAATTAAACACAGATTATCATATAAATACTTGCTTCTAAAGTATTTACATTCCAGCAGGACTTTCCTACTATAATTATACTGCCTAGAATAGATATCATATGCGCACACTAGCCCTCGGCAAGTGTAGCAATTAGGGCATCCTCATGGAGGGATAGTGATACCTGGACTTTCCAGGACTCCAGACAAACAAAGTTCCTTTGAGGCTCTGTGCACACAATGGTACCAACATTGTGGCCAATGCTAGCTCATCACCCACACTGGCAACAACCGCAGTTTAAAAATGCGGTAATTTCGAAATAATGTTTACACTGCAATTGATTTGAAGATCATGTCTCTCCCCCCTCCCACACACACATTTTTAGTTTTGTCAGTATTTCGGCCGAGGGAGTTTGAACATTCACCGTGGCCCTCCTCTCGCTACTCCCGTGTCCACATAGTGTGGATACTCACTTGCCATTTTCACTTGCCATTTCGGAACGCTCTGTGTGAAGGCATTGGTAACCATCCCCACCATTATTTTTGTGATTTGTGTTTCGTCACCAATGCTTACTGGTTGGGTACAGGACTAGCATTGACTTGAGTTTGAAAATGTTTTCAGAAACAGATGGTCCTCTTTCATCTGAAAACAAGCCTTGAGATTTATGAAGAAGGAAGATTGTAATTTTCATTTACTTATGCAAAAAGGCTTAACTGACAAATAAATGCCATTTTTGAAGAATTCTTAACATATAAAACAAAGGGGGGGGGGGCAAGTAATTATTAATTGTGCAAAATACATACTGTCTTCAAGGGGTAAATTTTGTGTGGGAATTTTGCGGTCACATGAGCTTTAGTCAGGAACTGCACTGACTGTTTACCTGTTACCACTCTGGCAAAAATAGTGAAAATTGGAAGAATGTGAGAGAGGAGGAAACAGTTTAAGACTGAAAAATGCAAGAATTATGTGAAGTTGTTAGCTCTTGCAGCCTTGTATTGTAGATACTTTATGGAATGGAGCCTGCTAAAAGAGCTGAGAAAAGAAGAGCCTTGGAAGATACAAGGAAGGCAGAAAGATGTAATGGCAGAAGTAAAACTGTGAGAGTGGGTCGTTCCTGGATAGCTGACAGCAGAGCATGTGTTCGTGAAAGACACACTGTGTGGCACACAGTTTTAATCTGCCAGGAAGTTTCCAGTCACTGCACACACTGCTGCAGAGTGAAAATTTATTCTGAAAGATAAAAGTAGATTTCACATTAACAAAGAATGTATTTTGTTAATTATAAAGTAAGTTTGAGACATTCACCACGACTCTCAAGTTGGAACGTAATCACAGTTCACAAATAAAAGTTACCTCCAGTCTTGTTGTCACCAGTAAGGTGTGGAGACAATGCAAATATCTCGCATTGCAGTTCTAGATGAAGTGTTTTCCTGGTACCTTTCTCAGTTCTATCATTTAGTGTTAAGTGTGCATCTGTATTGTGTCAATGGTTGTGAAGAGTGCTTATGCAGTATACTGTTGTAATGGACTAGTACGAACTGAAAGGAAGATACGATGTGGAACATAGTGCCAGTAGAGGCAGCCTACTCCTCTTGAAAAGCAACAAAGGATCTACTGAGTTTTATGTCTCCATTCCTGGAAACTGTAAGGATGTTACTGATCCACACTCCACGACACAACTGCAGCTCATGATCTCACGGTCGCTTTCTCGCTTCCCAAGCATGGGGTCTCAGGTTCGATTCCCAGTGGGGTCAGGGATTTTCACCTGCCTCGAGATGACTGGGTGTTTGTGTTGCCCTCATCATCATTCATGAAAGTGGCGAGGTTGGACTGAGCAAAGCTTGGGAATTTGTAGGGGTGCTGATAAGTGCACAGTTGAGCGCCGCACAAAGCACTCGTCGTCATCCATGACACAATGTGGTGGTGCTTTGTATTTTAACTTTGGACAGTGACAATGACATTTTTATTGTATTTTTCGTAGAAATTTCAGCAAGTAAGTGAAGTACAATTTTGTTATCATCATACGAGGTGCATTCAAGTTCTAAGGCCTCCGATTTTTTTTTCTAATTAACTACTCACCCGAAATCGATGAAGCTGGCGTTACTTCTCGACGTAATCGCCCTGCAGACGCACACATTTTTCACAACGCTGACGCCATGATTCCATGGCAGCGGCGAAGGCTTCTTTAGGAGTCTGTTTTGACCACTGGAAAATCGCTGAGGCAATAGCAGCACGGCTGGTGAATGTGTGGCCACAGAGAGTGTCTTTCATTGTTGGAAAAAGCCAAAAGTCACTAGGAGCCAGGTCAGGTGAGTAGGGAGCATGAAGAATCACTTCAAAGTTGTTATCACGAAGAAACTGTTGCGTAACGTTAGCTCGATGTGCAGGTGCGTTGTCTTGGTGAAACAGCAAACGCGCAGCCCTTCCCGGACGTTTTTGTTGCAGTGCAGGAAGGAATTTGTTCTTCAAAACATTTTCGTAGGATGCACCTGTTACCGTAGTGCCCTTTGGAACGCAATGGGTAAGGATTACGCCCTCGCTGTCCCAGAACATGGACACCATCATTTTTTCAGCACTGGCGGTTACCCGAAATTTTTTTGGTGGCGGTGAATCTGTGTGCTTCCATTGAGCTGACTGGCGCTTTGTTTCTGGATTGAAAAATGGCATCCACGTCTCATCCATTGTCACAACCGACGAAAAGAAAGTCCCATTCATGCTGTCGTTGCGCGTCAACATTGCTTCAGCATTCGTGGCACCCACCTGGATGACACTTTTCGCATTTTCAGGTCGTCATGCAGGATTGTGTGCACAGAACCCACAGAAATGCCAACTCTGGAAGCGATCTGTTCAACAGTCATTCTGCGATCCCCCAAAACAATTCTCTCCACTTTCTCGATCATGTCGTCAGACCAGCTTGTGCGAGCCCGAGGTTGTTTCGGTTTGTTGTCACACGATGTTCTGCCTTCATTAAACTGTCGCACCCACGAACACACTTTCGACACATCCATAACTCCATCACCACATGTCTCCTTCAACTGTCGATGAATTTCAATTGGTTTCATACCACGCAAATTCAGAAAACGAATGATTGCACGCTGTTCAAGTAAGGAAAATGTCGCCATTTTAAGTATTTAAAACGGTTCTCATTCTCGCCGCTGGCGGTAAAATTCCAGCTGCCGTATGGTGCTGCCATCTCTGGGACGTACTGACAATGAACGCGGCCTCATTTTAAAACAATGCGCTGTTTCTATCTCTTTTCAGTCCGGAGAAAAAAAATCGGAGGCCTTAGAACTTGAATGCACCTCGTATTTTTATGTTTTCCAATGTTACTTAGTTGCTTCTATCTCCTTAGGATATGATTTATCTAATGCAACTACATGAAAAGCTGTTTTTATTGTGCCATGTGTGTTTTGCTACCTTTTATTTGTGAAGCATCTCCAGTGGCAATTTGTGATCTTCCTGCAGTTGTGCTAAGATGGTTTCCAAACATTCTGAGCATCCAAACTATCAAAGTAAAACTCCAGAATGGCAAATATACACTAATGAGATCGCAAATCACAATTGAAGATACTTCACAAATAAAAAGTGAAATTTGTATGGCACAATAAAAACAGCTTTTCACTTAGTTTCATTACATGAACCACATGCCAAGAAGTATATTATATATTGCAATGGGGTTTTATTTCTTTAATGTCCAAGATAATAAGAATATGATAAATTAAGATTTTTTAATAATTTGTCTTATGTGGCCTTATCTGTTTCTTTTCTGTCATTGCAGAAGCCTGTAGTATACAATGAAGTTCATTTGATGAGAACCAATGGAGTGTTATCTAGTTACATCCAAGCATTCTTTTGAAACTACAAATTGATACCACAAAGTTGGACACTTTATAAAGCTTTCAGAATTGTCACTGATGGTAATTCTTTGGGGATGACAACAATTTTCTTTGTAAGCAGTGTTTCTTTTATACCTATCAAGTGAAGTTTGCTGAACTGTATTGTTCCTTCTACCTACACTGTGTTGCAAGATACAAAACTAATAAATACTAAAAGTTTTATTTATAAATGGTAACAGATTGTGTGTGTTTCATGAAGAATTTGAAATATTATAGAAATTACTATGAGGTGTGTCCGGCAAGCAAGTGCTATTTCCTTCTACTGCCCTGCAGCACTAGTGTTGCAGTTCCATGCATCTCTCAGGTTCATTGTCTTTCCATTTGTTAGAGACCATTCAAAATGTTTTAAGACAGTCTCTGAGGTCACAGACTGTGAAGTGCATTCTGTAATATGGTTTTTGAACAAAAAGAATGTTAAGCCAGCAGAAATTTATCATCAGCTTTTAGACACTCATGGTGAAAATGTAATGACTGATGGAATGGTGAGAAAGTGGGAAATGATTCAATGTTGGACGAACCAGTGCTCATGACTAAGCACAGTGCGGAAGGCCTCCTGTTATCAGTGATGGTTTGGTTGAGAAAGTGAATGAAAAAAAAAATCATGAAAATAAGACTATTCACAATAAGAATGCTTTGTGATTAGTTTCCTAAAATTTCAAAAATCGTTTTGCTTGAGATTGTCACAAATTGTGTACTGTTGGTTTTCGAGAATGCTTACAGATGTCCACCAAATGAAGTGACTTGGCAGTGCTTTGAAATTTATTACCTGATACAATGATGAGGGAGACGAATTCTGAAACATAATTGTGATCGGTGATGAAACTTGGGTTTTAATGTCGCTCTAGAATCAAAAAGACAGACAACAGAGTGGAGGCAGTCATGATACTACACAAAAATTCAAAACATTGTCAGCACAAAAAAATGTGCACAGTGATGTGACAGACAGGGCATTCTGCTTGTTGAATTCCTTCTAAAGATGTGATACTGTAAACATTGAGAAAACTTCGGCATTGCTTCATTCGATCACCCATCGTAGTACAGTCCCAATCTCACACCTAACTACCACTTGTTTTTGAACTTTAAGTGTGATTTTGGAGGAAGGCGCTTTTGACAATGACAAGGCAGAAAACTGTGTGTAGCAAGTTTTGGTATGAAAAACATGTTTACTTACTTTACGGACATGCTTTGTAATATGAGACACAGAGAAAAATAAAAAGAATCTGTTAACGGAGTTACAGCTGTGTCACAGTAAATGGCAATGAAATCTATTATTGAGCTACTAACTGAATAATTTCCTATACATTCACCACAACCAATGAGCACTTCTTCCTTAACTTATGATCACCCCTCGTACACTAAACAAAACACTCTGTGTAGTTCTCCCTCCTGGCATCCAGTTCATAAGTAATGAGAATTCCATTAGATTTTGGGATTGAAGCCAAATAGTGTTGACTTCTTGCCTTCCTATTTCGCATGACAGCTTTCATCAGATGAGATGATATAACTGGAGATTATAACTGCATATCTACATCTATACCTTGCAAACCACCATGAGGCACATGACAGAGGATACATCCCATTGTACCAATTATTAGGGTTTCTTTCCATTCTGTTCACTTATGGAGTGCAGGAAGAACGATCTAATGCCTCTGTGCATGCAGTAATTATTCTAAACTTATCCTCACAATCCCTACGTGAGCGATATGCAGAGTTTTGTAGTATATTCCTAGAGTCATCATTTAAAGCCAGTTCTTGAAACTTTGTTAATAGACCTTCTCAGGATGGTTTACATCTATCTTCAACCAGCCCACTTCCTCCAGTATCTCTATGACTCCCCCACAGATCAAACAAACCTGTGACCATTCATGCTGCCCTTTTCTGTATATATCCCCTGTAAGTCCTATTTGGATGGGTCCCACATACTTGAACAATATTCTAGAATTAGTCACACGATCTGTGTGCAATCTCCTTTGTAGTCTGATTGCACTTCCCCCAGCATTCTATCAATAAAGCGAAGACTACCAGCTGCTTTACCCACAAATGGACCAATGTGATCATTGTGTTTCATATCCTTACATGGTTTATAAAAAAACTTCAGACTGTGGCACATGTTAATAACTGCTTGCTTGATTTCCTGTGTTGAATATTAGTTGAGCTAAGGCGCACAAATGCATCCTTAAAAATGCTGATTTGACACCTACTGCCATGAGCAGTAACAATTAATTTTATCAATTTGATGAACTGTGACCCATAATTCTATAGATGGCGTACATGCAATAATACCAATATGTATAGGTCAACACTCAATAGAGGGTGGTCTTGTAGCAAGAGCTACGTGCATGTACTGCCAAGTCAGTTTTTTGCATTAACTTACATCCAACTTCAGTCTTGCAGCCTCTTTGTGTTAATCAAAAACAAAAGTGCTGGCTTAATAAACATGTGTTCACCCTTTGTTGTCTTATGCAACATACCAAAAGTATTCAGCAGAAGTGAGAAGTAAAAATATTGTACACCTTGCTGAAGCCTTTCTAATGATGTTGGAATTCTTACTCATTTGCTAAAAAAAAAATGCTCCATAGTAGTTTTTGTTGCTGACAATAATAGTCTCTACTGAGCTGTGATATACACAAACTATAACATGTAATTATTTTGATGTCTACTTTGCCTAACTAAGGTTTGTAGTACTCTCGTGTGAAGATATTATTCAACAAACTCCCATCCACGAGGAAATTGGGAAACCCTGCCAGTTCAAAGGAAACTAAAAAACATTCTTCATTCACCACTCTTTCTACAGATTATCCAGTGTCAAGGATTGGAAAGTTCTGTTAGCAAAAGATGAAAATTAGTAATGTGACTTCACGCTTTCCCCAACAGATCTGTTGCAAATACGCTTCTTGGGTTTGCTGCCGGATCATATTATGTAAATCGCATTATTCATCATCAATGCAACTGCTCGACGACATGCTGCCATCACTGCTGCAAGGCGTGACTGATGATAATCACGCGGCAGAATCGAAATTTATCATGCCAGGAGCAGGCAACAATACGTGTGTGTGGGAAGACACTCATAGTTGGAGGAAAGCGGTGCTCCTGGTGCTCCCTTCCAGGCACCGCAGAAAGGCCGTACGCACATGCGCTATGGGCAATGACTGTGCTGCTGGACACTCCCGCGGTTAAAGGCTGACCTAAATCTCAGTAGCGCATTGCATCATGTAATGAATCGGGAGTTCTTATTTTCCCTGTTTTGATTTAATGGCAGCCTTTGTTGTATTCCAGGTGGCGCTTAGATGAAAACCTGCATCCCTGTTGACAAGACTGTCTGCCTTATGGATATGTATGGCCTCCTTAACAATACAGTCCCAGACAGATGACCCCGAGGATAAAAGCCTACGCCAACAGGCTGCAGTTCCTCCAAGACTGTACAGCCTACGTAAGATACATAAGGATGGGACTCCTCTTTGCCCAATAGTGAGTGACATTGAAGCTCCTACTTTCTGGCCAAACATCTTACTACACTGTTGGGACCTCTCATGGGGCAAGTGTGATCAACCATATCCAGAATTCATAGGATGCCTGAAGACCTTCAGCTACAAGCGTCAGACATTTTGGTTAAGTTTTGACTTTTTATCTTTGTTTATGAAAGTACCTCTGCAGGACTCATTAGAGCTTATCAGCAGCCAATGTCACCATGGCATTATTTGAACATGTGCTTACCTCAAGTTATTTCTTATTCAGTGCCCAGTATTTTGAACAAGTGGATGGTGTCATCTGAGTGCCCCATTGTGGCCTACTATTTTATGGAAGACTTTGAGCAAAAAGCACTGCAGTCGGCAAGTCTCAAACCTTCCTGTTTCTGGCAGTATGTAGACGATACTTTTGTGATGTGGCCACAGAATAGAGACGTTACCTGTGTTTCTCTGGCATCTGAACTCACTCCATTCCAATGTACAGTTCACAATGGAAGTGGAAAAGGATGGCATCTTACCATTCCTGGGCGTCATAGTCAAAAGAAAAGCTGATGGTACACTGGGACACAGTGTCTATTACAAATCAACTCATATGGAGCTATACTTGCAGGCCACAAGCTGTTGTCATCCTGCGCAACACAGCAGTGGCCTATGCTCTTTGTTGCATAGAGCACATGTAGTCTCAGATGCCGACAGTATACCAGATGAGTTACAACGCCTGTGAACGGTATTCCAACAGAATGGCTATTTTGATAGGCAGATGCATTCCATTCTAAGCACACTCTAAGCACAGGGATGTAAATGAATATGCGGAGGCACCCACTGCAACAGCATTCTTGCCTTATTTTTGCGGCATGTCTTAGAGAATGGAAAGGCTCCTCAATAAGCACGACATCAAGTGCGTTTTTGGCCACCAGATAAATTGATGAATTTACTGTGCTCGATCAAAGACCATCTTGGCCTTAGGAAATGTGGCGCATTTAAAAATCCCATGCCAATGTGGAAAATCTTATATTGGACAGACATGCCGAACCGTGCAAGAACGTTGCCTCATACACGTGGGGCAACCTGATAATTCAGTGGTAGTGGAGCACTGCCTGGACACAGGACATCGTATGCTTTAAGAACAGACAGAAATTTTATCCCCAACGTCATCTTTCTGAGACTGTGTTGTTAAGGACGCCATACTATCCATAAGGCGGACAATCTTATCAACAGGGAAGCGGGTTTTCAACTAAGCGCTGCCTGGAATCCAGCACTGGCTTCCATTAAATCAAAGCCGGGAAATTAAGAACTTCCGATTCATCACATGACACAACACACTACTGACACTACTTTAACCGCAGGAACATTCAGCAGAACAGTCATTGCCCATAGCGCACGCGCAGATGGCTTTTCCGCGGCTCCCAGAAGGGGGCACCAGAAGCACCGCTTTCCTCCAACTACGAACATCTTCCCTGCGCATGCATATTGCCTGGTCCTGGCACAATAAATATCGACGCTGCTGCGCGATTATCACCAGTCGCGCCGCCTTGCAGCACTGACGGCAGCAACTACCACCACCTGATGATGTCGAGCAGTTTCATTGATGGAAATATTGTGCGAGTTACACAATACGATCCGTCAGCAAACCCGAGAAGCATATTTGCAAGTAGTAATGTACTGTAAATAGGACTCAGCATTTACACATGTGGTTAATTACTGTATTTGAAAGATATCATAATAATCAACTAAATACTATGAATATCAATAGATGTCACCTACGTAATATAACTGAGGAGTCAGCAGTTTTCTCTCCAGTTTCAAAATTTCGCTGGCATAGACATTAAGCAGTATAGTGATACTTCATTGTTAATACAGTATAAAAAAAGTGTGATTCCCTTATCATTTGTTGCTGTACAGATTTACTCGCTCCATATTCTCTTCGGTAGGATCTAAAGAAAGCAATGACTGACTGACTGAACAAGTGCCCAATTAGTTCCAAACAGGTCTTCCTATGACATGCTCCCCCACTCCTAACAAGCAGCGAGAAAACACTTGTCTTATCACAGTACCTGATGGATACCCTACCTGCACTCCCTAAAATAGTATTACAGCTATGCTGCAGCTACTATGCTACGTTCTGTTTGGGCAAGGTAACTAACTAGCTGTATACTACACCAGTTGTGACATCAGGAGCAACTTTAATTCCTGGCACCCCCCTCCCCCTGCATCACAATCACACCCCCTTTAATTCCATTGAGCTGTGAAAATAGGAATTCTCTCTTTAGCACATTTTCTATGCCCTCTGTCCACCTGGCCTTAACCTTCACTAGTCATCAGTTTCCTTACTTCTAGCCAGTTTCCTTACTTCTAGCTTTCCATATTGATTCTTTTTCGTCGTAACTTGACAATTTCCTTTCATCATTCTGTTTTTCTTTTACACTGCCCCCCCCCCCCCGAGAGAGAGAGAGAGAGAGAGAGAGAGAGAGAGAGAGAGAGAGAGAGAGAGAGAGAGAGAGAGAGAGAGAGTAGGGGGGGGTTGTTATTTTTGCTTACAATTCACCAAAAAATTACATTCTTGTTTAGTGAAGAGTTAACCAATGACATGGACAATGTTATCTTCAACTTCCTGAGAACTATATCATGTGCATCTTTACACAAGCACTTGCAATCAGAGATGTGTGTGTTCCAGCTGTTAAATTCATGTGGATCACTGGGTTCTTTACACTTTTGATGAAAGATGAAAATGTCTGGAAAAACAGTGGTTTGATTGTGTTACTTGTTTTGAAATATTATATTAACTTTATGACTTTGGCTTCTTGCAGTTATTCTGCAAACCAGTAGCCGCCCAGCGGGAACTCAGACTGCATAAATCCGGAACAATTTACACCAACCTATGTGGATAACATGCTGTTCATGCTTTTGTGCAGCTTTGTGTTGTCCATAGTAGACATGGTATGCTCATATGACATTTAAAAATCTACTGAGTGAGGTTGCACAGTGCTTAGCATACTGGACTTGCATTCAGGACGACTGTGGTTCAAATGCACACCTGACCATCCAGTTTTAGGTTTCTATGATTTCCCTACATCACCCTAGGCATAGTGGGACGGTTCCTTTGAAAAGGCACAGCTGTTTCCTTCCCCAGCCTTCCACACAATCCGAGCGTGTGCTCTGTCTCCAGTGGTCTCAACGGAGTGTTAAACATTACTCTTCCTGTCTTATTTTAAAACGTACCTCGGAAACTGTCACCAGGTCAGCTATAGTTTGTCTTTTCATAATTATGTGATTTGCAGAGATACACTTTTCTGAAATGTTCCACTTCTGTGGTTATTTCAGTCTTTGAAAGTATTCTACAATAATCAGCTGAATTTTGCGGTACAAGGTGATAATATTTCAATATCTTGATAATGTTGTATGGTGCTGAAGACAATGTAACCACAGGACAAGTAAAAAGTGTAGGATATGAAATAACAAAACTAGTCCTGTTTTGCCTTAAAACAAAGGTAATTAAACAGAAGCAGGAGTAGGGAGTGTACACATGCCAGGGCAAGAAAACTATTTCAGAGGAACATTGTAATCAGAAGCAGTCTGCAAAACACTTACTATACATAACTGGGGAGGAGGAACAATGAATGCCATTAAACTTGATAGAATCACCTCTTGAACTATCTCTGTTACCAATTGAAACCTCATGGACTGACAACACAAAACTGTTCTCCATTTTCACAATTGACACTAAGCAATTCTCAGACAGATGTCCAGGAAAAAATGAAATTACCATATGGCCTTGTTGGCTGAGAGGCCCCACCCGGGGAATTTCAACTGTCAAGTGCAAGCCTTATTTCAGTCGACACCACATTTGGAGACTCGCATGCAGGTGATGAGGACAACACAACACCCAATCCATGAGCGGAGAAAATCTCTAACCTGGCTGAGAATCGAACCTGAGCCCATTGCAGGGGAAGCAAGTGTGTTACCATTCAGCTAACCAGGCAGACAGCTGTCAACAATGAACTGTACACAGTACATTATTGAAATTCTTTATATGATCCTTGGAATAATCTAGCTTACCAAATACCAAGTCATAATAAAAATGTCCCATTCTTTCTTGGAAATTTGTAACACTTATCAAACCACCCTTGTACATTAAATCCAGCTATTTTCTAACAAGAATATCCCAAAATCTCAATAAATAATTTTTTGAAGAAAATGGCTGCAGTAAGAATACTGTATGACACAGGTACCCACTCATGTTGATACGACCTCTTCACGAAATATAGTATCCGCAGGTTCTATATGCTGGTATGAACCTTCAACAAGACTTCACCAGCAAGAAATCATGAATCCAAAAAATTCAAAAGCAAATTAAAACCTGTAATTATTCTTCCAACATACTATCTGATTATATCTATTTAGATTCTAGGAGTTAAGATTTCTCCGACATGTCAGCCAAGTAGCCTCATTCTTGTAGCTCTTTTTTCCAATTTAATTTTATTAAATTTACAATTAGTAAGCACAAATAATTCACATAAATTTAACAATAGTTCATTAGTAATTAAGCTTAACATCTGTTTCATTTTGTTAATGTATACCTTTTGACTAACTTTGCATCCCAGGTTTCTCCATTATGAGAACCACAGAACACAGTGAGTGAATGAACAATCAAGACATTGAACAAAAAACTCAGGAACAGTAAACAAGAATTTGATAAAGAAAAGACAGATGACTTGTCCCCATGCTCATGTATGGGACTGAATATGTAGTCCTTTCTCAAGAAACAAAACAGTAAAAATACAGGTACAAGAAATGAAATTTCATGGAAAAGAGTGAGCAGACCACTCATCAATATTGTTCCTGAATGTTTTATATCATCTATCCACCTACCACTAGAATTCAACTGACATCGGTGGAACATTAAAGCCCAATCTTCTGTCTATTGTCATAACTTCTCATGAAATCAGTATACTGCAGCAGTTTCTTGGTCCATCCACCTCCATACCACATTTATTGATCAATATGAGATTCTGTTGCCGTCACTTTTATACCCTGTTATTCAGTCTTCTACCAATTTCTCTAAGCAACCTTTAGTTTTTGCATTGGAATTCCATGTCAAAGCAAAATCAACCAATACAATACTGTATCATTAATAATGTATAATGGAAAGTCTTAATGCTGTGAGCCATAGAAGCACTTTCACTGATGCAGTTAACAGGTAACCATGCAATTAAGGCAGAAAAAGAAAGAACACAAAATTCAGAGCCCTCAGGAAAGTGAAAGGCTGAGTATGCAACGAGTACTCACCATTACTAATTATGATTCAGAATAATCTTCTGAAACAGTGTGACACTAGACAATGGAATCCTTTAAAGACAACTTGAAAAGAGCCCTTAGCCAAAAGAGACTCCTTTTCGTGAAACAGGCCATGAACTCATGCAGTACATGTTACCACTGACTTTCTTTCAAAGGTAGTATGTGCTGCACTAAAATCTACTGTAACAGAGTGCTGAAGGGTGGGGAATTAGGAAGGACTGGTTTGTTACCCGAAACTATGCCCCCTAAGTAAGTAAAATTTCCAGTATGAACACAAAGGTATCTTCAGAACACTGGTTTCCTTCTCTGCATACTTTGGTACTATTGCCTCAAACTTTCAAATCACATTACAAATCTATATCTGGCATTCAGCAATCAGTTGGCTGGTTGCAAGTTTTCACTTGACTAATATCACTGTGTACATTATCTTCTTTAAATAAATATATCAAACTGAAGTCAGTCTTATAGATAGAAGGTGGTACAGACCAAAGAAACTGGTGCAGGACTGTTGTATAAGCATGCATTGCTACATTGCAGTGCAATGTATTGCATTCCCAGTGAACGGAATTCATTAATTTACCTGAAAGCAGCAACTAATTGCTCTTTTATTTACAGTTTCACCTCTCAAAGAAATATATACCTTTATGATTATTAGAAATAACTGACACGTTGTTGAAACCTTTGCGCTGTTCATTAAATAGAAACTAACAATCTCAGCTGATTTTTTCAACACTTATTATAAATTAAAGCAATATTAATTCCAGAAAGTTGGGCCACTTCAAGGAAACATCTTTATTTACTTACTTACCAAATTTCTTGAAGACTTGTAAAGAAAATATTTAGAACAGCTTAAGAATAGTAAATTTTGTACAATACCCTTTTGAATGGCAACTGTTACAGTGTGCATTCATAATTAGTATGCCACTTATTAACTGTCAAGTATCTTGGTTATCATTAAATATATTTCTTCAGTCTGAAACACTTGTGACAATGGTATGTACGAAAAAAATCAACTTATCACAATAGGAACAGAAATTGAACTTAAAACGCTAGTGATTGTTCTTTACATATTTCCCATAAACCACTAGAATGTGAGTGGTAGCTTGTACCTTTCACACTATACTGTGTATCATTTTGCATCCTGGAATTTCAATTATGAGTAATAATTTGCTTACTTTTTCTCTTCAGGTATCTGCGTAATACTTACATATTTATGAACCCAACAATAACATGAAGGGAAAGTAATAAAAATGGAAACACTTCAGCACTTTCGCCTTGGTGTTTATACACTTAGCTATGCTATGCTTAATCTTCTGCACTGCTGCACTCCATGCGAAGAAAAACAAGCTTTTGGAAGAAGTGTTACCATCGCCAACACTTTGAATAGTGGTGGAATATGTTATTTTCAATGCTAAAAATACAGAACATTGTAAGAATCATCCACCAGAGTGGGAAACCTCTGGAAATGTCCTGTAATGTGGCTTGAGTACATGTAGATTAGAACAAATTAATGTCATTCACAGACTAATTCATGCATTAAAATTATTAGCAACATATTGCAAGATTCGTGGATGAACTGAATTTATGTCATTTGAGCATGTAGGATTACATTTTGTACAATAAATATACATGTTTCTTCATTCCACTGTAAGCTTTCATCGCATAAATTGAGTTTGTTACTGCATAGGACCTACCAACCATTACTTATCATCAGCTCCTCCCAACCCAGAGCTGACAGGCACCACTTTTTTCCCCGGCAACAATGTAAAATCAATTGTACCCCCACCTGACAACATAAAACTACAAATTGCTTTCGCTTACCAGGATAAACCATATCAAGTTGTATCCTGGCTGTCCATCATACTTATCACAAAAGGTTTTTCTCTCCGAGATACTGATACATAATACTCTAGGAAAACATTAACACATTCTTCAGCTGGAGCAACCGAGCACTGCCAGTTAAGGTTATAATTTGCATTCAAAGTTATGGATCTTAAGGCACTTGGGTTTCTGACAACTGCTTATGCTAATAAGACATATGAGCAATGTTATGTGCATAAACTATTGAGGATATCTATAAAACACAGTAAATGATATGAACTTTTCCATTAAAATAGCTTGAGATAAAAGCATTTCCAATTCCAAATGACAGAAGTGTCATACTTACACCAGGCTGTTACACCAAGCATAAACCTTCCAGGCTGCTTCATTCTTGTAGAATTCCTTTAAATTATTTTAGAGTTTTTGTTCTCTCTCCCTAGTATTGGTGTCAAACATAGCACATCCAAACGTTCATAATGAATGTTCCAGTGTGATGGGTCATCTACCCTTTAACTGTATCGCAAGATTAGTTCATGGAGGGGAAGGGGCTGTGTGTTTCCTGCCTTGCTACTGAATGTGTTCTGAAATTTACATATACCAAAACAAAAGTGTTTCCCCCATCTTCAAATTTATAGAATGAAGCATAAATCCATCATTTCTCTGAAATATAATCTGATACCAGGACATTACCTCAATGGAGTAAATGATTAAACTTATTTCTGCACAGCCACTAAGCTTACACATCAGAATAGGAAAAAACCACATTGCAATGTTATACGTAATATTTGCCAAAATAACTATAACTTAATGTAAGACATTTTCCTCCAAAAAAGTCAATCTCAAGTGCAACTTTGTTGTAATTTTCTGACAATATTTCGGTTATCTACATTGTGTATATGATTTGTGAATTCAGTTCAATACATTTCCAAACTAGCAATGATGGAAAATAAATTATAAAGAACACTGGATAAGCAGAGGGATGCTCATACTGTAGACACCTTTATATTCTCAATTAACAATGCATAAACAAATATCAAAGTTCACAATATCAAACCTGCACTATAGCCTATGTATGACTAAAAGAGGCAGAGCATTTTAGGAGTACTTGGGCAAACTAATGCAGAAAGTGGGTTCCTAACAAAAGCTTATCTCTTCCAAATTCTGTGGTTATAATTCAAATGTCTCATTCCCAAAACTTTAATTTCATCCAAATTTGTACACACCATCACAAACCCCTCATATTTGGTCAAAATTTTGATGCCACATACAGTATTATCTTGACAACTATTTTGAACACGCAAATTTTTGGGCTCAATGAGCTATTTGTATCATAACTTTCCTGCCGCTGCTAATTTGGGGCCGAAAAATCTAAATACAAAACAATGTCCGAAACTTGTTAGCCATGGCCTTAAATTCTCCCATGTTTAAATGCAGGCCAACCCCACAGCAACAAGTTTGTAATACAGCAAAATGAAAACGTACCACGTTATACACCTACGTCACCCTGTACATTGAATGGAATTGAACACCTTACTTCCTCTAAGCTGAACTGATCTTACTTCGAACCACATAACACACACGTGACCAAATAAAAAGAACGCCGGAAACAGGTCTAATGAAACCCAGAACAACGAAACATTACTGACACAAACAAGAGATACTGTTATAATTCAATACGTACCGAAAATGGCCGGAACAAAATTCCATTTTCGCACAACGCTGAAGAACTTTCTAAAGTAATCAGAAAAGACGCTGATTCACATTACATACTTTATTCCACTTTAACGCCAGGGAAAACCGTGGCACTCACAATATTGATCTTACAAAAATTCACACATACATTTAATCGTTATCTTCTTCTTCCTCGTCTTCTTGGCTGTTTATCTGGAAGTACCTCAATTCGTAAGTGTCTTTGCCGTTGGCGACAACTCTCAGCCAATCCCTCAAATTATTTTTCTTCAAGTATTTTTTGGTGAGGTACTTCAAGTATCTCTTCGAAAAGGGTACATCAGAATTAATGGAAACTTTCGCTTTGTTTCTCTCCAGAGACACGTTGTTCCCAAAATTATTGGTTTTTCCGTTGACCTTAATGCGTTCCTGAAGGTACTTCTCGAAATTTGCGACATCCATGATATTGTCCTCAACAGGGTGGGCACAATCCACAGTGAACTTAAGAGTAACCTTCTTCTTCTTTATGCCTTTACCTCGAATATGTTGTTTTTTTGACGAGGGTTTCTTAGCAGACACTGCAGCCATTATGCAAACGTGTTGACACTAGGCAAAGGGCATGTAACGTTAGTTATCCCTTCATACACAAATAGGATTAATTACCTTAACCTGTTAGCGAAAACACTCACCTGCTCTTACGAAGAATAATTACAAAAAATTAAAATGCGTTGAAACACGAATCACAATCAACCACCACGTGTGTCCGACACACCACAAATTCCCCACTCCAAAGACCTTCGTAAGAGCTACAGGAAATACAGGTCTATAGGAAGTGTACAAAGATGAATAAAATGGTTGCTGCTTGCTGCAGCCAACATTGAGCAGCAAAATTCATACGCTTATGTTTTAAATAGCGTGTTTCTGTTATTTGTTTCACCAAAAAAAATTCTGTAAACATTTGTTGCTTTTAACGATTATAATAATTTCTATATCTAAGACGTGGAGGTGTTAAAATAATAATTTTTTCACTTAATTCATGGAATCTTTAAAATTTCATAGATAATCAACACTCTCCATCGGATAGAGATCAGAAAAAAAATTAATTATCTACATTTTGTGATTGAGGACTCATCCCAAATTATTTCTGTCAGCACATCAGAAGGTGGTAGATTTTCGTTGGATAGCGAACGTAAAATACATTTGTTGCATGATTGCGACGCTGCTAGCGAAATATTAAATTTAAATCGTAGCATTGTAAACGCCGTTTAGCTCTTCGTCAAGGAATTACCGCAAACTTTATAATTTGAGAAACGAATAAATTTGAAACACAGTTACAAACATTTCTTCTAAACTAAACTACTGGATCTCGCTACTTCGACTATACAATGTGCTGACGCTGCTTCAGCACAATTAGTTTACTTGCAATGCGTCATTAACTTTCAGAAATTTAATGTGGGAGCACTCGAAGCTACACATTTGTAACTTCGCTGGAAGAACTCGTTAAATAAAATTGTTGACATTTATGGCATCCTAGAAGGCTGAACATCACGAAATTTCGATTTCTGGCTGCAATCTTCGTATGAAAAAAAATAGTTTCTGTGTGAAATCATAAAAATATATTTTTGAAGTTATCCAGTTGCAGTAGTGTGTTATTTATCAGCGTTTTCCTTCCTTCCCATTGCACCCAACGTTACGTCTCTGCCTTCCTGATTAACAACTGAATGTCGACAGTCGATTGCTGAACGAAAGTAGTGAAAGGATTACGCGATAGATGGCACTGGCGTATAATTTTACTGCTTGCAGGGAATTCTATTCAACTACTCAGCAAACGTAAAGCGGCCAACTCCAAAGCACATTGACGAACGGGAAGCCAAAAGTATGTATGTGTGTGCTCAAGACGAAACTTGGATGACAATGAGAATAATAAATATTATACAAGAAGATTTTCGTTTCTCATCAGTGTTGTAGTGTGAGGTATTACAGGGTGACATTCGCACTTAAATTAGTATTTGCACTGCAGTTAAGTGGTTATTCAGCATTATTTTTTACAATTTCTATTGCAGAATATGTGAGATTATGTTGTTGATTCATAGTATAAATGAAAATATTATTTTGAATATTTAAGGGCAGTGACGTGCCGATTTCAATAGAAAATTTAGATTTAGGTCCCCCTAACACGGAATATGTAGCCTGGTATTCGTTCCGTAGATGTGAATTTAGGATTGTAATGCACCTGTAAATCACGAATTGAAAGAATATAACAGCACGCATATTGCATAGTGTTCTAAGGGAACTACATGTCATCGTAACACAAATCTAGGATGAACTTATAGCCTACCCGCAAAAGGCCGGATATACTGGGTGATCAAAAAGTCAGTATAAATTTGAAAACTGAATAAATCACGGAATAATGTAGATAGAGAGGTACAAATTGACACACATGCTTGGAATGACATGGGGTTTTATTAGAACCAAAAAAATATAAAAGTTCAAAAAATGTCCGACACATGGCGCTTCATCTGATCAGAATATCAATAATTAGCATAACAAAGTAAGACAAAGCAAAGATGATGTTCTTTACAGGAAATGCTCAATATGTCCACCATCATTCGTCAACAATAGCTGTAGTCGAGGAATAATGTTGTGAACAGCACTGTAAAGCATGTCCAGAGTTATGGTGAGCATTGGCGTCGGATGTTGTCTTGCAGCATCAGAGATGCGGTCGATCACGATACACTTGCGACTTCGGGTAACCCCAAAGTCAATAATCGCACGAACTGAGGTCTGGGGACCTGGGAGGCCAAGCATGACGAAAGCGGTGGCTGAGCACACGATCACCACCAAACGACGCGCGCAAGAGATCTTTCACGCGCCATCTGTCGGACATTTTGTGAACTTTGTTTTCCAAGCATGTGTGCCAATTTTTACCTCTCTATCTACATTATTCCGTGGTTTATTAAGTTTTCAAATTTATACTGACTTTTTGATCACCCTGTATTAATGGTTTGGAAGGCACAGACGATTTTCTCCCTCATCCATTCAAGCCACTGTTCTGTCTCAAACAATAACAGTGTTGAACTGCTTTTACATTTTCATAACCACTGCTTTGAAATACCAGTACGCTACACGTGTTTTATTTACGCCTATGTATGCAGGAGCTGCAATAAAATGCACAAGCTCCTCACGTTAGTTCTGCCATAGCAGTTTACCAACTAGCTTCGTCCTGATGTAATGCAAAAGACAAACAGTCTTGCAATACAGTGTCTCTTGCGGGCAAGGACTCGAGCAATGCCTCAAGGAAACATCGTGACTGTATATGAGTGTCGACATTGCACTCTCATTTACAAATACAATAATCCAACGACTTTCACAGAAGTAACTTTCTGATCTCCATTTGAAAGGTGCTCTAAATCACCTTCGCGTAAAAGAGCGTTAGTCCTATACGAGAGCTACTGTTAGATCACCTAAATCAGCGTTTCTTAATTTTGTCGACAAGTGGAACCACTTTTATTTTCGAACCCCATGCTTGTTACTATAGAATTATTTTAGAGCACCATTCAGTAAATGATTCTTTGCAACAAAAGTGACAGTTACAGGTCTTTCGATAACATTTAATTACTTATTAACACAACAATTCCCTTTTATATAATTTAGTTAAATTTATGAAAAAGGTAGTTTTTTTAATGGTGCGTAGAGAGTGACCTTCATTTCTTTCTTTCCTTTTTCAGGATAAAGTATACAACATTTCATAAGCAAGATATAAAACTGTAAATTTCTGTAATAATCTAAAGTACACTCTATATATGAAGTTACAAAGTGTAAAGCTACTCATGTTTCTCACGAAATACGATAGGGTCATACAGACCGCTGTGGATAGGGTCTACTGTGACGGACGGCGGTAACAGTTTGAATAGTCTGTTTTTTTGTTTTTTTTTAATTTCATAGAAGCGTTAATTTTAATTGTTGTTTTTCAAAAATACTTTCTTGAATGTCATTAAAAAAGGCTTGTACGTCTCGCGGAACTCCTGTGTGATCCTCACGGATCCCATGGTTCTGCAGAACACTGTCCAAGAAACGCTGACATGAAGCAGTTCTTGAGAATATCTGCAGCTGTATTTCATATCATTACGATGTGTCATGTTAATGCGTAAAAGCTTAGTTGACAACATCGGTAGCTCCGTGAGGCTATTTGCAGATGACACGGTTGTCTACAAGAAAGTAGCAACATCAGAAGACTCGTACGTACTCCAGGAAGACCTGCAGAGGATTAATGAATGGTGCGACAGCTGGCAGCTTTCCCTAAACGTAGATAAATGTAATATAATGCGCATACATAGGGGCAGAAATCTATTCCAGTACGATTATGCCATAGGTGGTAAATCATTGGAAGCGGTAACGACCGTAAAATACTTAGGAGTTACTATCCGGAGCGATCTGAAGTGGAATGATCACATAAAACAAATAGTGGGAAAAGCAGGCGCCAGATTGAGATTCATAGGAAGAATTCTAAGAAAATGTGACTCATCGACGAAAGAAGTAGCTTACAAAACGCTTGTTCGTCCGATTCTTGAGTATTGCTCATCAGTATGGGACCCTTACCAGGTTGGATTAATAGAAGAGATAGACATGATCCAGCGAAAAGCAGCGCGATTCGTCATGGGGACATTTAGTCAGCGCGAGAGCGTTATGGAGATGCTGAACAAGCTCCAGTGGCGGACACTTCAAGAAAGGCGTTACGCAATACGGAGAGGTTTATTATCGAAATTACGAGAGAGCACATCCCGGGAAGAGATGGGCAACATATTACTACCGCCCACATATATCTCGCGTAATGATCACAACGAAAAGATCCGAGAAATTAGAGCAAATACGGAGACTTACAAGCAGTCGTTCTTCCCACGCACAATTCGTGAATGGAACAGGGAAGGGAGGATCAGATAGTGGTACAATAAGTACCCTCCGCCACACACCGTAAGGTGGCTCGCGGAGTATAGATGTAGATGTAGATCTACACTTTTGCCAGAGAAGCAATGTCCCATCCTTCGCAAAAATGCTCAAAAACTGTGATGTGGTCATTTAGTTCTGCCAATAGCAATATTAGAGGAGGTGAAATTTCATTACTACAGTTTTTAAACAATCTGATAAATGATAAAGATGAGGGAGCCGCCCGTGCAGCCCAGGCTCTCAAGGATGGCCGGCGTTTTCTTCAGTTTAGAACTACTTTTTACACATCATGGCAGAATCTACATCAGCATCCATACTCTGCAACCCACTGTGAAGTACACGGCACAGGATACTTCCCAATGAACAACACATTAGTGTTTCTTCCCATTCTGTGCACGTCTGGAGTGCAGGAAGTGACTGCTTAAATGCTTACGTGCACTCTTATCGCGTATTTGCTTTCCCTATGAGAGCTAGACGTAAGACACTGTAGCATTTTACTACATTTTTCACTTAATACTGGTCCCTGGAACTTTGTAAGGATAACGATGACAATAATTGTAGGATAACGGTGGCTGTAGGAAACCCAGAAGTATCAGCGTAAGGGCGAAAGAAATGCTTCCACCCTACAGGTGAGAATTTTAAAAGCCTAATGATAAACTGCCGAAGCATTCGAAACAAAGTGCCACAGTTTGAAGCGCTCATGAAAAGCAGCGAAGCTCACATAATACACGGTACAGAAAGCTGCTTGAAACCTCAAATTGTTAGGAGTGAGATTTTTGGGGAAAATTTAAGTGCATATTGGAAGAATAGACAGATGAGAAATGGAGGTGGTGTATTTGTCACAGAACGCAAGAAATTCAAATCCACTGAGATAGAAATTGAAGCAGCATGCGACATAGTTTGGACAACACATAGTATCAGGGGTGGGCAGGAAATTATAATTAGATCCTTCTGTCGCACACCAGACTCATCTCCTCATCTAAACCAAAACTTTAGAGAAAAGCTCAGTTCACGTGTACGTAAGTTACCCAACCATACTGTAATCATTGGTGGAGACTTTAATCATCCAACAATCAGTTGGGAAAATTCCAATTTTGTTAGTGGTGGGCGTGGTAAGATATCCTGTGAAACTTTCCTAAATGCGTTCTCTGAAAACTATCTTGATCAGATAGTTAGGAACCCCACTCATGATGGAAATATATTGGATCTAATGGCAACAAATAAATCTGACCTCTTAGAGGATGTCCACATCGAAACTGGTATTAGTGACCATGACGCGGTTGTGGCAACAATGATTATCAAAGTACAACTAAAACAAGCAGAAAGATATGTATGTTCAGTAAACTAAATACAAAATCAGTAGCGTCATATCTTAATGAGAAACTTGAAACTTTCAGCACAGGCCAGGAGCATGTAGAGGGACTATGGTTCAAGTTTAAAAGAATAGTTGACCAGGCACTGGATAGATATGTACCCGGTAGAACAGTTCATAATGGGAGGGAACCTCCATGGCATACAGTGACTGTAAAGAAATTTCTAAAAAAACAGAGATTGATGCATCATAGGTGAAAAACAAAACATAGGTCTATAAATAGAGAGATACTGAATGAAATGCGTGTGGCTATCAAGAGAGCAGTGCGTGATGAAATGCTCAACTCCGTTTCCAAATGTCCCTTACTAAGGAAAACCCAAGAGATTTGCCGCAGTTTAATCCTCGTACCCTACAAAGATGAGTGAAATAAGTATTAGAAACAGCTGAAATCATTCAATCTGAACAAAGCCCCAGGCCTCTATGGAATCCCTGTCAGATTCTATACTGAATTTGCAGCTGAGTTAGCCTCTCTTCTAGGTGTAATCTATCGTAGATCCCTCTAGCAAAAGACCATGCCTAGTTCTTGAAAAAAGGCACAGGTCACACCCGTCTACAAGAAGAACAATAGAAGTACTCCTATGTTCTTGACATCAATTTGTTGTAGGATCTTAGAACATATTCTGAGCTCAAACATTATGAGCTATCTCAAACAGAATGACCTCCTCCTTGCCAGCCAACATGGATTTCGAAAACATCGATCATGTGAAAACCAAATCGCACTTTTCTCAAATGACATACAGAAAGCTTTGGATCAATGCAGCCAGATAGATGCAGTATTACTTGATTTCCGAAAGCATTTAACTCATTACTGCACCTATGCTTATTGTAAAAAGTACGATCATATGGGGTATCAAATGAAATTTGTGACAGGATTGAGGACTTTTTGGTAGAGATGACACTGCATGTTACCTTGGATGGAGGGTCATCATCAGTTGTAGAAGTAACTTCAGGTGTGCACCAGGCAAGTGTGTTGGGACCCTTGCTGTTAACGTTGTATATTAATGACCTTGCAGACAATATTAACAGTAAAATCAGCCCTTTTGCAGATGATGCTGTTGTCTATAATGAAGTACTATCTGAAAAAAGCAGCATAAATATCAGTCAGATCTTGATAAGATTTCAATGTGGTGCAGAGATTAGCAACTTGCTCTAAATGTTCAGAAATGAAATACTTTGCATTTCACAAAACTAAAAAGCATAGTACTTTATGACCATGATATCAATGAGCCACTGTTGTAATCGACCAACAAATACCTGGGTGTAACACTTTGTAGGGATACGAAATAGAATGATCATATGAGTACAGTCGTGGGTGAAGCAGTTCTTAGACGTCAGTTTATTGGTAGAATACTGGACAAGTGCCATCAGTTTACAAAGGAGTTCCTTACAAATCACTTGTGAGACTGGTTATAGGATACTGCTCAAGTGTGTTGCACTCTTACCAGATGGGGGATACTGAACATATACAGAGAAGGACAGCATGAGTGGTCACAGGTTTGTATAATCCATGGGAGAATGTCACAGAGTTACTGAAGGAACTGAACTCGATGACTGTTGAAGATAGACATAGACTATCTCGAGGAAGTCTATTAACAAAGTTTCAAGAACTGGCATTTAATGATTACTCTAGGATACAACCCTATACATATTGCTCACATAGGGATCATGCAGACACGATTAGAATAATAACTGCACACACAGGGGCTTTCAAACAACCATTCTTCCCATCCACCATAAATTAATAGAATGGGAAGAAACCCCAGTAAATGGTACAATGGGATGTACCCTCTGCCATGAATCTCACGATGGTTTGCAGAGTATATGCACTGAAGGTCCAAAGAAACTGGAGTATTGGGGCAAGAGTAATTCTGACACACTGCATTGTTGCCAGATGTATCCAAGATGGCGATAATGTCATCCAAGATGGCGGCGTGTAGACTTGGCAACAGCGTATGACGTCATCCGAGATAGCGGCCATGACATCAGCTGATGACACAAGTACCGTTATCCAAGATGGCGGCTTTAGGCGGGAAAGTGCCACCCCCCTCCTCTCCCCTTCCCTAGAAAAATGGCCAGAAGCTCAAATTCCAACAGGATAATGCATCACACATAAGAAAATGGCGGGAAAGAAAGGGCAATTGGGCTACCTTCACTAACCTAAGTCAATCGACTGCCATTTCTTCCTAGGAACTGGCGCCAAGTTTGAATTTTGGCAGGAAGATAAGTCACTTGGGGTTTCTCTTCTAAGCTAAGAAAATGGTGTGAAAGAAAGAACACTTGGACTAACCTCAGTCACCTGACCGCCATCTCCTCCTAAGGATTCGTGGGAAAAGGACTCGACCAGTGCTGGATATAAGTCTTTATTTAAACAATTTCATGCAGCACAGCCATCCAGTGTGTTCACCATGAGGTCCAGACTCCAACTGACCTAGTACACAATACAACCACCAGAGGGTGCTCTCATCTGTGATGTAATCCAAGATGGTGGAGGAAATGGAGGGAAACAGTGTGTTCGCCATGAGGTCCAGACTCAAACTGACCTAGTACACAGCAACACCACGAGAGGCTGCTACCATGATGTCAGCTGATGATGCAAGTACCATTACCCAACATGGTGGCAAACAGTGTGTTCACCACGTGATTTGGTACACAGCACTGGCACCAGAGGACGCTGTCATCTGTGATGTCACGCAAGATGTTGGCAAGCATTGTGCTCACCACATGGTCTAGGACACAGCCAGAGTACGCTCCCATTATGTAATCCAAGATCGTTGCTTGCAATAAGTGAAACATGTGTCACCCCTCACCCTACCTGTAGTCAAGTGCTGAGAGAGAGATTCTGCAATGCTTTCTCTCTCATGCATTCCTAACGGGGCATGTGCCATGAGTATAGCCCGTGAGTGCGCGAATGCTGACATCATGGCTTCTAGCCCGCATGCTCATACTGATGCCACATATTGTCTTCTAGAAATGTGCTAACGATTGTAATGGAGCACGATTGTAGTGAAGTCGAAGTAGATACTCCGTGCGAATTGGTATGGGTGGAGGTTATACTTGCCAGCCGAACTAAGTTAATAATTGGCTCCTTCTACCGACCCACAGACTCCAATGATATAGTTGCTGAACAGTTCAGAGAAAATTTGAGTCTCGTAACAAATAAATACCCCACTCATATGGCTATACTTGGTGGGGACTTTAACCTTCCCTCGATATGTTGGCAAAACTACTTGTTCAAAACCGGTGATAGGCAGCAAACATCTTCCGAGATTGTCCTAAATGCTTTCTCCGAAAATTATTTCGAGCAGTTAGTCCACGAACCCATGCAAATTGTAACTGGTTGCGAAAACACACTTGACCTCTTAGCCACAAACAATCCAGAGCTAATAGAGAGCATCATGACTGATACAGCGATTAGTGATCACAAGTCGTTGTAGCTAGGCTCAATACCGTTTCTTCCAAATCCACCAGAAACAAACGCAAAATAATTTTATTTAAAACAGCCTTCCTAAGAGACAATCTCCATTCCTTCCGAATGACTATGCAAATGTAGACGAGATGTGGCTCAAATTCAAAGATATAGTAGCAACAGCAATTGAGAGATTCATACCTCATAAATTGGTAAGAGATGGAACTGATCCCCCATGGTACACAAAACACGTTCGAACGCTGTTGCAGAGGCAACGGAAAAAGCACACGAAGTTCAGAAGAACGCGAAATCCCGAAGATTGGCTAAAATTTACAGACGCGCGAAATTTGGCACGGACTTCAATACGAGATGCCTTTAATAGGTTCCACAACGAAACATCGTCTCGAAATTTGGTAGAAAATCCGAAGAAATTCTGGTCGTATGTAAAGTACACAAGCGGCAAGACGCAGTCAATACCTTCGCTGCGCAGTGCCGATGATACTGTTACCGACGACTGTGCCGCTAAAGCGGAGTTATTGAACGCAGTTTTCCGAAATTCCTTCACCAGGGAAGACGAATGGAATATTCCAGAATTTGAAACACGAACAGCTACTAGCATGCGTTTCTTAGAAGTAGATACCTAAGGGGTTGTGAAGCAACTCAAATCGCTTGATACGGGCAAGTCTTCAGGTCCAGATTGTATACCGATTAGGTTCCTTTCAGATTACGCTGATACAATAGCTCCCTACTTAGCAATCATATACAACCGCTCGCTCACCGATAGATCTGTACCTACAGATTGGAAAATTGCGCAGGTCACACCAGTGTTTAAGAAGGGTAGTAGGAGTAATCCATCGAACTACAGACGTACATCATTGACGTCGGTTTGCAGTAGGGTTTTGGAGCATATACTGTATTCAAACATTATGAATCACCTCGAAGGGAACGATCTATTGATACGTAATCAGCATGGTTTCAGAAAACATCGTTCTTGTGCAACGCAGCTAGCTCTTTATTCGCACGAAGTAATGGCAGCTATCGACAGGGGATCTCAAGTTGATTCCGTATTTCTAGATTTCCGGAAAGCTTTTGAAAGCGTTCCTCACAAGCGACTTCTAATCAAGCTGTGGGCCTATGGGGTATCGTCTCAGTTGTGCGACTGGATTCGTGATTTCCTGTCAGGAAGGTCGCAGTTCATAGTAATAGACGGCAAATCATCGAGTAAAACTGAAGTGATACCAGGTGTTCCCCAGGAAAGCGTCCTGGGACCTCTGCTGTTCCTGATCGATATAAATAACCTGTTCTCTTAGGTTGTTCGCAGATGATGCTGTAATTTACCGTCTAGTAAGGTCATCCGAAGACCAGTATCAGTTGCAAAGCGATTTAGAAAAGATTGCTGTATGGTGTGTCAGGTGGCAGTTGACGCTAAATAACGAAAAGTGTGAGGTGATCCACACGAGTTCCAAAAGAAATCCGTTGGAATTCGATTACTCGATAAATAGTGCAATTCTCAAGGCTGTCAATTCAACTAAGTACCTGGGTGTTAAAATTACGAACAACTTCAGTTGGAAAGACCACATAGATAATATTGTGGGGAAGGCGAGCCAAAGGTTGCGTTTCATTGGCAGGACACTTAGAAGATGCAACAAGTCCACTAAAGAGACAGCTTACACTACACTCGTTCGTCCTCTGTTAGAATATTGCTGCGCGCTGTGGGATCCTTACCAGGTGGGATTGACGGAGGACATCGAAAGGGTGCAAAAAAGGGCAGATCGTTTTGTATTATCACGTAATAGGGGAGAGAGTGTGGCAGATATGATACTCGAGTTGGGATGGAAGTCATTAAAGCAAAGACGTTTTTCGTCGCGGCGAGATCTATTTAAGAAATTTCAGTCACCAACTTTCTCTTCCAAATGAGAAAATATTTTGTTGAGCTCAACCTACATAGGTAGGAATGATCATCAAAATAAAATAAGAGAAATCAGAGCTCGAACAGAAAGGTTTAGGTGTTCGTTTTTCCCGCGCGCTGTTCGGGAGTGGAATGGTAGGGAGATAGTATGATTGTGGTTCGATGAACCCTCTGCCAAGCACTTAAATGTGAATTGCAGAGTAATCATGTAGATGTAGACGTGACACATCACGCATCTAACGTATGAATTACCTAAGTACTTGATTCCAATCCAATTTTAATGATATTGATAACTGAATCACTTGGAGATTCAGTGATCAAATGAGAAGTTCGAGGTTTTCCCACTAGGAGTGCAGTCGTCATTCATTCTTTCCTGACATAACACCCCCCACCCCTAGAATGCTGCACTCCTATTGGCTACTGCATTAGTGACGTGATTTGACGTCATGGAAGCTATATAAGCCAAACCATAACCGAACTCGCCCTTAGTCTGCTTCTGTACTTCACCCAGAGGTCAATGGTTGTACTTTCGTCCTCATCATGAAGCGTACCAGCAGCACCAGCAACACGACAACAGCAGCAGCAGCGGCAAGCGCCGCCGAGGAGATGAATATCAATTACCAGGTAAGTACTTTTTCGGTGTTAAAATATCTGTTTGAGCCACAGTCCACAGACTGCTTCGCCCTTTAACAGATTCTGTGTCGGTACTCAATGTTTGTTTGTGCTATATCTGTTTTGGACCACAGTCTACACAGACTGCTGCATCCTTTGACAGACTGTGTGCCTGTGTTCTATGTTCTGTGTTATATCTGTTTTGGACTGCAGTCTACACAGACTGCCGCGACCTTTAATGGATTGTATGGGTGTTATATCTGTTTTGGACCGCAGTCTGCACAGACTGCTACACTGGACTCGCATTCGGGAGGACGACGGTTCAATCCCGTCTCCAGCCATCCTGATTTAGGTTTTCCGTGATTTCCCTAAATCGCTTCAGGCAAATGCCGGGATGGTTCCTTTGAAAGGGCACGGCCGATTTCCTTCCCCATCCTTCCCTAACCCGAGCTTGCGCTCCGTCTCTAATGACCTCGTTGTCGACGGGACGTTAAACAACACTAACCTAACCACAGACTGCTGCGTCCTTTAATGGATTGTGTGTGTTATATCTGCTTTGGACCGCAGTCTATACAGACTGCAGTGCCCTTTAACATATTCTATATATGTGTTACATTTGTTTCGGCCACAGTCCACAAACTGCTGGCCCTTTAACAGATTCTATGTCTATGTTATGTGTTATGTCTATTTGGGCTTCAGTCCACAGGCTGCTGCACCCTTTAACAGATTGTGTGTATGCATGTGTGTATGTGCATGCTACTGAGATTTTTTTTCCATACTGGATCTTATACTCAGTTTTTTCCATCTTTCTAGAATTCATCCCTTGCATATTGACTGAGCTAGCCCATCAGCTAGAGGTCTAGAGGGCTGGAGCACAGCGCAATTGTAAGTACATTTTAAAACATAGTTCTTAGATAAAATAATTTCGTTTAATATATATTGGTTTTCCAAGTGCCTAGATTGAGCTGTCTGAGACATATACTTTTCTTTTCTTTCTAGATGATTCTATGCATAGGGAGGGGGCTGCTGAGGGTATCATGCAAGGCAGGGGTGAAATCCCTGACTGGGTTCACGAGATGGTGGCCGCTGTGGATGAAGAAGAAGAAACCAAAAGGTGTGAGCATATGACCCTTTTAGATGAGGCAGCGGATATACCTGAGTGCGTGGGAGACCTCACTGAATGTGCTGATAAGTTGCTCAAGCCAAGGAGCCAGAGTGAAGAAGGTGAATATTCTTTAACTTTATCATTACAGCAAATAATTATGATTAGTAGTGTTATTATTTATTGTTTTAAATCTATATCATTAAACTTACTTTTTTTCTTATTTATGTTACAGGCATATCACATAAAATACATCATGTAACTAGAGCGGTGGTTGCGGCGGCGGCAATTAGCTGCACACCACAGAGACAAGCTGCGCCACATACAGTGCTAATCACAGCTGCGCGAGAGGCAGCAACAGCACCCGCCCCCGCACCGCCGCAAACCCTCTGGCGCCCATGGGCAACTCAGCCGGCAGAAGAAGACAAACAAGGGTATCTGTCTTCCATCTCACTGGTCGGTAATGGGGACATCAGACCCCAGGGGCCATTGCCACAGCCCGGTTGTTCCCACCGACCATCACCACCTCTGCCTCCTCTGACAGTTCACTTCTGCTGTCAACGTAAGGTTTGTGTACCAAGGCGCATACCCCTCCCTACAACTGATGCATCATCACCAGCCCCGTCATCAACGGGCTGGACTCCTAGTTGTAGTAGTAGTACTAGTAATATTGATTATCCTATGGCTAGCAGTAGTGCTCTCCCCCATCCTATTGATAGTGAAGGACATCATAATAACGGTATAAGGACCCCTCTAGAATACTCAGCAGTTGGTAGGGCTTTTGAGGGGCGCATCTCATTCACAAGGATTGATAATCTGGGAGGGAGGTACCGCGACCCTGTCGAGTTTTTGGAAGCATGTCTCCCTGTCTTGGAGACCGAGCTCCTCAAATTCCTAGACGATCCGAGTTTTAACGCCATTAAATGCAGCGCAGTTCTATGCTGCGAGCTGAATCACCCACCTAAACATTCAGGTAATGCAGAAGCTACAAGTCTGCACTATATATGGGGTGATAATGGCGTTATTTCTCGGAGCACATCCATTGCTGAGCGTTATCGTGAATCCACCTTGAGTGCTGTTATGGCCCGATTTTCCGAGATGGAAGCACGTGGGTCCGCTAAAGTGCTCAGTGGTATACCGCACCTTGACATCCACATACATGTCTATGATCCAGTAAATGGAGGGTCCAGTTATATTAAGCTCTCTGAGGATACAGCTAACAAGAAGGCATGTGTTAATGTCGCAAATACAAATGATGATACTTGTTTTGCATGGTCAGTCCTGGCTTGTGAGAGAAATTACAAGACAAATCCACAGCATCTGAACAGTTATGAAGTCCATGATATTAAGACCTATTATAACTTTGATGGTATAGAGTTCCCTGTAAAGATCCAGGACATACCTAAGTTTGAGGTGCAGAATACTGGAGTATCGATTCATGTTTATGGCGTGCAGAAGAATAACAACAAATCAGATGAGCAAGACAAGCGCACCATCGTCGACCCCCTCCATTCCTCAAAATTTGCAGGTGAGTGAGAGCTGCATGTAAACATGCTGCTGTTCTCTAAAGGTGATAATTATCACTATGTTTGGATCAGAGACATTGAGAGGTGGCATGAGCCCCCTCTCATATTTCTATCTTACGATTTTCCTCTCCAATTGCATGCAGTGTAAAGTTGCTATTCCTTCACACGCGGACTTCCCACGCAGCGTCTCTCGTCACCCGGGTGGTCCAGTGACAGGCGGGCACTGCTAATCTTGAAAGGGTAAGCCGACGGGTGTGAGGGAGTCGAGTGAATGCTTTCCAGACGCCGACATGGTAGAATAGTGGAGGAGACACGCTCGGAGGGGCCTGAAGTAGCGGCTGGGCTAGAGGTCCCGTTACTTCGCAGAAACTTAGCGAAAACACTTTCTGGCGGGGGTACCAGCGAGGCGTGGGAATGACTTGTGTACCCAGGCAGTTTTGGCGGGCAAATTCCCGCGCTTTCTGCAAAATCGTAACTGTGATTGGCTTGGTCAGGGCATAGCTCCGTGACGTAGCAAAATCGGCGCAGAAATTGGCGCCAAGAATCTCCATTGGTGGAATGGTAGTGCTCCGGCAGTAGAGTGGAATTTTCCGCCGGTTTTCGAGTTGCTGATTGGAACGGTTAACCATGGCCACTGTCGTGGGGGCGGGAATGTTCTGTGTTCGGTTTGTACGGGTGCTCTTGTGAGTAGTCGGCTCTCGCCTTTCGGTCGAAGTAGGTTACAAGACTGAGCTCTCGCTGCGCGGGTCAGCGTGCCTTCTGTTGGCTGTCTAATATACTTTTATTTAATTGTAACTGTTTGACGAAATTGCTGAAGTTTCGACTTCAAAGTAACTTTCCGAGTACAGTTGGCAATTGAGCGTTCTGTGTACAAGAGGCCTATGTTGTCTGTCTTGAGCAGTTTTGGCTAATGTTGACTGTATCGGGGTTACTGGGTGACTTCGCTTGTTAAAATCAATCACTGTACCGTCAGTGATTGTGTGGCGAGCCTTCTTCGTCTCCCTCAGAGGCGCATTTGTATTGCTAGGAAGTCTTTAGTCTGCAACAACCAGGCCAGGATAATTTGTTTTGGGCTATACTCGCGACATTATCATCACCACGACGGGACGTCGAAGCTACCAGCCATCGCTTCCAGTACGCCAGATCGTGTCCTTGCAGCTAAGAAGACAGCTTGGTAATGTACGTCCGCAGCACCGGCAAAGCAGGCATTTTTGCTAGGCGTTAATCAGAGCTCAGCAGAGCGCGCCTGTGCGTCTTTTCTAACTTTGTTCTATGTTGGGTGTTCATTGTCTGAGTTCTCACTAATGTAGCAGCAATTAATGTGGGTTAGCGGTGTGTCTCTCTTAAGATTTGAGTGGCAAGGAATTGGCTCCACATACCACTTCGTCATAAACGTCACAATCTAGTTTAGGGACAACTTCACCTTCACAGCGTTTGTTTGAGTATCCAATTTGAGCCAATTTGATGTATTGTAAATGTTTCATGTGTTTTTGTTTATTATTTTGTGTTCAGTCTTAATAAATCATATTGTTATTTTGGACAGAACTTTCATTCTGTTAATCGGTAGAGCAACCCTATCATTTCTCACTACGTTAATGAAACCTTCCTTTATTTAACTTATTTATCAAATTAAATTATTGCAGGTGCCAAACTCTTTTCTACTCCACTTGCAGGGTTGATTACAGTCAGTTCGCGTATCTTTTTAATCCATGTGCAGCAGCAAAAGTCAGAGTTAGAATAGGGGGGAGGGGCTTAGAGCATCATTTACATATGTAGATTCTAGAAGAATTTAGTGTTAAATACACTGCTAGCCCCGGCACCTCGCAACATGTCCCACCTCCTTTGTTCTCAGTTAAGTAACAAATGGTGTAAAAAGCATATTTGTTTAAGGTGTTCAAATGGCTCTCAGCACTATGGGACTTAACTTCTGAGGTCATCAGTCCCCTAGAACTTCTACTTAAACCTAACTAACCTAAGGACATTACACACATCCATGCCTGAGGCAGGATTCGAACCTGCGACTGTAGCGGTCATGTGGTTCCTAGAACGGCTCGGCTACCCCAGCCAGCATTTACGGTGTCTGAAATATTTTTCATCAGAAGATTTATTAGCTATACATCTATTAGATTGTACTTCCAAGGACCTGGTACGTGTCATTATGCCCACAGAGGAAAATAACTTCATTAAATTTCAAAATGCTCACCACTAGCAGCGATGTACTCTTGTAGTGTACACCAACTTTGAATGCCTGCTGGCTCCTACTACTGATTGTGAAGGGAACCCCTTAGGCTCACATATAACATTCATACAAAAAAATGTACCAAGTTGTATGTGGATATGATTCTAAACTTAACCGCTATGGGTCTTTTGTCGGAAATGATCCTGTGGTTTGGCTCCTCACTGAGCTTGAAGGACTTCCATGGGAAGTTGATAAGCTCTACAGCACTAACATTCCCATGGCCAAATCAAAGGAAGATGATGAACTGCATAAAAATTCGGTTAAGTGTCATATTTTTGGGCTACCATTAGATAGAAAAGCGGAAACTCCCCATAGAGATCATTACCATATTACGGGAAAGTTTCACAGTGCAGCTCATAATGCATGCAATTTGAAGTATAAGTTACCACGGCACATACCTGTCTTGTTCCATAATTTCAGTGGGTATGACACTCATTTTCTCGTTGAACACTTGGCTAATTTCAGTATGAAGAATGATCAGGTCAGCATCCTCCCTGAAAGTGTTGAGAAGTACATTTCTCTCTCAAGATGAATGCTGCCAAAAATTACGCTCCGCTTCCTTGACTCTTTACGCTTTAGGCAGACTTCACTCCAGAAACTCGTTGAATCTTTACCTCAGAATGATAAGCATATCACTCGATCAGCATTTCCTGATGAGGAAAAGTTCCAACTTGCGTCTAGGGAAGGAGTTTTCCCATACAAGTATGTCGATAGTATGGCAAAATTAAATGAAACCAGGGTTCCCGACATATCTCCATTTACCAGTACTCTCACAGGTGATGCCATAACTACAGCAGATTATGAGCATGCCATGAATGTCTGTCGGGAATTCAACATCCCCAATTTGGGAGAATATGCAAGACTATGCATGGACACAGATATGGGTTTGCTCGCAGTTGTTTTCGAAAAGTTCCGGAGTTTATGTATGGTCACGTAATCTCTAGACCCCGCCTTTTCTTACACAGCACGTGGGTTGTCCTGGGACGCTATGCTAAAAATAAAAAAAAGGGGCGCAGCATCGAATTTAGACTGATGCTGCAATGCTTCTATTTTTTGAGCACAGGATCTGTGGTGGACTTTGTTAATGCGTTCACAGGCATGCCAAGGCAAATAACCCACAGATGAGTGTCGGTTTTAACGCATCCCTTGATTCGAGTTACATTATGTACTTAGATGTGAGCAACTTATACAGGCACGCCATGATGCAGCCACTGCCGGTTGGTGGGTTTTGATGGGTGCCTGAAACCGAACTGAAGGGATTAGATGGAAAAATAATGGGTCTTGCGGTCGATTCTGATGTAGGGTATGTGCTGGAGACAGACATCACATATCCTAATAACTTGCATGGAGAGACAAGCGACTTGCCGTTATGTCCAGAGCAACAAATCCTGCAAGGAAGCACCATCCCTAAACTGCTGGGTACTGTTGGAGATCAGCAGAGGTATATTATTCGTTATCATAACCTCCATCAGTGCCTCAGCTTATGAATGAAGCTTCTTAGAATCACCTGGGCTATCTCCTTCAAGTAATCCCCCTGGTTGAAGGAGTATATTGAACTACACTACTGGCCATTAAAATTGATACAACAAGAAGAAATGCAGATGATAAATGGGTATTCATTGGACAAATATATTATACTAGAACTGACATGTGATTATATTTTCACGCAATTTGGGTGCATAGATCCTGAGAAATCAGTACACAGAACAACCACGTCTGGCCGTAATAATGGCCTTGATACGCCTGGGCATTGAGTCAAACAGAGCTTGGATGGCGTGTACAGGTACAGCTGCCCATGTAGCTTCAATACGATACCACAGTTCATCAAGAGTAGTGACTGGCGTATTGTGACGAGCCAGTTGCTAGGCCACCATTGACCAGACGTTTTCATTTGGTGAGAGATCTGGAGAATGTGCTGGCCAGGGCAGCAGTTGAACATTTTCTGTATCCAGAAAGGCCCGCACAGGATGTGCAACATGTGGTCGTGCATTATCCTGCTGAAATGTAGGATTTCAAAGGGATCGAATGAAGGGTAGAGCCACGGGTCGTAACACATCTGAAATGTAACGTCCACTGTTCAAAGTGACGTCAATGCGAACAAGAGGTGATCGAGATGTGTAGCCAATGACACGCCATACCATCACGCCAGGTGATACGCCAGTATGGCGATGACGAATACACGCTTCCAATGTGCGTTCACCGCGATGTCGCCAAACACGGATGCGACCATCATGATGCTGTAAACAGAATCTGGATTCATCCGAAAAAATGACGTTTTGCCATTCGTGCACCCAGGTTCATTGTTGAGTACACCACCGCAGGCGCTCCTGTCTGTGATGCAGCGTCAAGGGTAACTGCAGCCATGGTCTCCGAGCTGATAGCCCATGCTGCTGCAAACGACGTCGAAATGTTCGTGCAGTTGGTTATTATCTTGCAAACGTCTCCATCTGTTGACTCAGGGATCGAGACGTGGCTGCATGATCCGTTACGGCCATGTCGATAAGATGCCTGTCATCTCGACTGCTAGTGATACGAGACCATTGGGATGCAGCACAGCGTTCCATATTACCCTCCTGAACCCACCGATTCCATATTCTGCTAACAGTCATTGGATCTCGACCAACGCGAGGAGCAATGTCGCGATAGGATAAACCGCAATCGCGATAGGCTACAATCCGACCTTTATCAAAGTCGGAAACGTGATGGTACGCATTTCTTCCCCTTACACGAGGCATCACAACAACGGTCCCCCAGGCAATGCTGGTCAACTGCTGTTTGTATATGAGAAATTGGTTGGAAACTGTCCTCATGTCAGCACGTTATAGGTGTCGCCACCGGTGCCAAACTTGTGTGAATGCTCTGAAAAGCTAATCATTTGCATATCACAGCATCTTCTTCCTGTCGGTTAAATTTCGCGTCTGTAGCACGTCATATTCGTGGTGTAGCAGTTTTAATTGCCAGCAATGTAAATACCGAAAAGAGGGCGGTTGCGAGTAATGATTTTGAAAAAGATTCTTATAAATTAATCAGCAATTCCATTCTCGGGAAAACCGTGCAGAATGTATGAAATGAACATGATATTTTGATTAGAACTGCATGGGAAGGGTGTTATAGCGTGAGAAAGTGTATCACCAAGCCAAATTTTAAGTGTGCCACCATCTTCAATGAAAACTTTGTTGCTGTGGAGATGTCGAAGACTGCAGTAGAGTTTATGAAGCCTAGGTATTTGGGGATGTGTATACTGGATATCTCCAAATTGTGCATGTACCATTTCCGCTATGAGTTTGCAGAAACTCATTTCGTAGAACCAAAGTTGCTTTATATGGATAGACAGCTTTATCTACTGTACCAAGAACTGAGATCCACATGAAGTAATTAGGTGCCATGGTAAAGAATTCGACACATCTTCGTATGAGGTCGATAATCCTTACAGTATTGTTCCTAAGAACAAGAACGTTATTGGTCTCATCAACGATGAGGCAAATGGTTTACCGATTGCGGAGTTTGTGGGATTGAGGTCCAAAATGTATGCATATTGTACAATAAACAGGGCACCCAGGGACGGGCAAAGGGTGTTAGACGTGTGGCATCTTGAGCTCTCACGGTTGAAGACTATTTGCAGTGCCTGTATGGTTACAGCATTCAAGGCACTCCTCCACACATCGTTCGGCAAACTGGTATTCCATCACGAGGTCACGAAGTGTACGCTGTACTGAAATCTAAAGTCGGATTGTCTCTTCATGGCGATAAAAGAGTCATTTGTGAGGATGGGGTGGAAACCCTCCCATATTCTACCTATTTCTTTGAATCGAAAGTAGGGGTGGGGGACTCTGAGAGATAGAATGAGAGTGTCAATAGGGTGAGGGGGTTTATGCATCAAACAGTATGGTTCTTTAATCACTGCGTAATTATTGGTTGTGTGTATGTTGTGTGGTGTGAGAGGGTGTGCATATGTGGGGGTGTAAAAATATGTATGAATGTGTGTATGTGTGGAGAGTGTGTAAAATATGTATGAATTTGTAAATACATTCTCTTATATATATATATATATATATATATATATATATATATATATATATATATATATGTGTGTGTGTGTGAGAGAGAGAGAGAGAGAGAGAGAGAGAGAGAGAGAGAGAGATAAAAAAATACTAAAATTAATTCCTTATGTATATACAGGGCTATTACAAATGATTGAAGCGATTTCATAAATTCACTGTAGCTCCATTCATTGACATATGGTCACGACACACTACAGATACGTAGAAAAACTCATAAAGTTTTGTTCGGCTGAAGCCGCACTTCAGGTTTCTGCCGCCAGAGCGCTCGAGAGCGCAGTGAGACAAAATGGCGACAGGAGCCGAGTAAGCGTATGTCGTGCTTGAAATGCACTCACATCAGTCAGTCATAACAGTGCAACGACACTTCAGGACGAAGTTCAACAAAGATCCACCAACTGCTAACTCCATTCAGCGATGGCATGCGCAGTTTAAAGCTTCTGGATGCCTCTGTAAGGTGAAATCAACGGGTCGGCCTGCAGTGAGCGAAGAAACGGTGAAGCGCGTGCGGGCAAGTTTCATGCGTATCCCGCGGAAGTCGACGAATGAAGCAATCAGGGAGCTAAACGTACCACAGCCGACGGTTTGGAAAATCTTACGGAAAAGGCTAAAGCAGAAGCCTTACCGTTTACAATTGCTACAAGCCCTGACACCCGATGACAAAGTCAAACGCTTTGAATTTTCGGCGCGGTTGCAACAGCTCATGGAAGAGGATGCGTTCAGTGCGAAACTTGTTTTCAGTGGTGAAGCAACATTTTTTCTTAATGGTGAAGTGAACAGACACAATGTGCGAATCTGGGCGGTAGAGAATTCTCACGCATTCGTGCAGCAAATTCGCAATTCACCAAAAGTTAACGTGTTTTGTGCAATCTCACGGTTTAAAGTTCACGGCCCCTTTTTCTTCTGCGAAAAAAACGTTACAGGACACGTGTATCTGGACATGCTGGAAAATTGGCTCATGCCACAACTGGAGACCGACAGCGCTGACTTCATCTTTCAACAGGATGGTGCTCCACCACACTTCCATCATGATGTTCGGCATTTCTTAAACAGGAGATTGGAAAACCGATGGATCGGTCGTGGTGGAGATCATGATCAGCAATTCATGTCATGGCCTCCACGCTCTCCTGACTTAACCCAATGCGATTTCTTTCTGTGGGGTTATGTGAAAGATTCAGTGTTAAAACTCCTCTACCAAGAAACGCGCCAGAACTGCGAGCTTGCATCAACAATGCTTTCGAACTCATTGATGGGGACATGCTGCGCCGAGTGTGGGAGGAACTTGATTATCGGCTTGATGTCTGCCGAATCACTAAAGGGGCACATATCGAACATTTGTGAATGTCTAAAAAAACTTTTTGAGTTTTTGTATGTGTGTGCAAAGCATTGTGAAAATATCTTAAATAATAAAGTTATTGTAGAGCTGTGAAATCGCTTCAATCATTTGTAATAACCCTGTATATAAGCACCATGTGCTGGAAAATAAAAAAAAAATTATCGGTACTTGATTTATATATAGCACAATGTGCTGAAAAAAATTTATTGTCTCTCTTTTGTTACTGATGTGTGTGTGTCTGTGTAAATAGACATCCAGTCAAAATAGTTTTATTACCATCCAATTTTTTTTTTCTTTAGTACAGCTGTTTGGGTTGGATGCTTTAGAGCCACCCAATTAATTCTTATTAATAAAGTATTTCAGCTGTTTGTGGTGCAAAATGTCTAGAGCCACCCAGTTCAAAAGATATTTAGAGCTGCTCAGTTAAGTTGGAACCATCCAATTCAATGTTGATGTTATTAAAGTATTTCAATGATAAATGTATATTTCAAACATATATAGAAGTCATTTAATGGAAAATGGAAAATATTTAGAGCCATTTAGATAAGTACGAGAACGTTAATTCGCAGAGCAGCTCTGTTCAATATAGTCTATTTGGATAGAATTTCTTTACTAATAGTATTTAGCATGTAAGTAAGTTAGTCATTACCTGTGCTTTCTTTTTAAGTATGGCTGTATAACCGACATTCCCTTCGAGGAATCTCCAACATGTGTTGGATTCTAGTAATAATAATAAATTAAGAGTATCACTGCATTGAACTGAAAGTATATCTCAAGCACTATATATATTGCACATCACAAACTAAATTGTAAACTCAAGAACTGAATTGAAATGAATAAAGGATAAAAAATTCGTTACCCTACGTCACTGTTCTTACTTGGAAAAACCCTAATCATTTTGTTTTTGTTAAAAAATATATATGTTTGAAAATTCTGCAGTTACATCTGCATTGCACCGGCCACGTCTACAAGACTTGGTGCATTTAACACACACACACACAATTTAAGAGAATTGACTGCATTCAGATCTGCATTGCACACATCTAGAAGATGTGCTGAGTTTTAAGACACAATTTCAGAGAGAGAAAGCGAATTCACTGCAGGTGAGGTGAAAGCGCTTCTATTAATAGCACAGGTAGCACTACTCCTTCGGTGACAGCGTGCAAAGGCTGTGATAAGTGAGTCAGACAGTTCCAGTGGAATGCAGGTATAGTATCATCGTTAAAACTTAGATGCTAAGGATGCAGGTGTCAAAAAGAAAACGTATACACGGATTGTTAGGGAAGAAAAATTATACATTTCTCATCCAACTTAAAAGTAATTTTACGTTTTCATAAGCAGATACAGTAGCACTTTTTTGATACATGTTCTTAAGTCGATGGATAGATGGGCAGCCATAGATTTCCAGGTCTTGAACAGAAGCAAATTTAAAGATTCGACGCATCCATGAGATCTTGTCCTTTGCCTTCATGTAGACGATGGTGTCCTTGTGATAAAATAATTTAAGCACAGTCACCATATCTTTATAGGGTATGCCAGGATCATCCCAGTGAATTCCGTGGTAGAAATGTGTTAACCTCTTTGCGCTCTTCCTTGTCTTAGCATACCTCACGTGCTTGAAAGATCTTGGTGATGTAATGTTTGCAGAGAATGTCTCTGTTATTCCAGCATGTTGTGTGTACATCACAAATGCAACATCTTTAAATACGAACTGTCTATGCTCACCATCATAGAAACCCTGAGCATCCGCAATGATGTTCACACCTTGACACGTCATCCTGAAATGCTCTACGTACGCTGCAGTACCTATTCATTTATACAGCTCGCTGCACACCTGTGATTCGGCAGTATTTAATCATACGGTCATGCAGAACTGGAGCATATGTGGTAGTGTGTTCTGGGAAATTTGTTGATGATTCAAATTCAATTCGCACATCTATATTTTTAGACTTAATTATCTCATTCTGTTTAGAGATGGGCAAAACTGTTCTTTTCAGAGATTGGATCAGAACTGTTCACTCCCTGAAATGAATTAGCTCTTTTTCATGACTCACCACTCATTTACAATAGAAAATAAATGGAAGGCACATTGCCCTTTAAACTTGGTTTATTCCAGTACTATACCTGTATTTTGATCTTATTTGATCCTATTTTGAAGTAACACAGATAATGAGTAAGAATTTTGCATTGTTTATTGAAATTTCCACAATATGACAAAGTTTTTGATTATTGATTTATTTTGCACTATCGTGGTTTTTTGGGTGATCGGAAAATGTTGTAACTTGAGATTTACATTAACAATATATTTGGCTATAATGTATTAAAATTTCATTAACCTCATACAAATACATCGCAAGCCATATATTTTTAAAGTGAACGTTTCCTTCCGAAGACGCCTAAAATCGCAAAATCCGTACCAGAATAAGAAAAAAAATATATAAATTTGACTGTAAAACGAAAGTGCTGCATATAGCCTTACGCAGAATAAAACAAGGAAAATATTGGTGTATCACATTTTGCGATACGTTTATCGGTTCGCTCGTAATTAAAGCGTAAATTCGAGTGTCCATAATAAAAATCCTATGGTAAGAGGAGTCATCAGGAACCTAATCTAATCAGTTTAAACAAATAAAAATAAAATAAAAACGATTGATGTATACATAACATAATAATGTAATATACATAGCGGTATTACTACGAAGAACAATATCTAGTGGGGACGAACTCCGATGCAGAGGCGCTGAGTCGAGCAGGTCGAGCCGCGAGCTGTATTACTGCATGAGCTGAGACCGCAGAGACCAGAGTGACACCTGAGTCGCTTTGCTCAACGCTCTGGCTAGAGTCGAGACGGTGGGGTGAGCGTTGAGCGGGCGAGTTCCGAGGGTGGGGGGAGCGGTGAACTCACCCGCTCCGAGACAAATCGTCCGTTCCCTTGCGAGCAGGTTTTTGCAAGTAGTTCCTATGTTATCCGCTAGGTGGCTCTCTGTCCTGTTGCTCGCATCAACTGCCCAGAGGGCAGGACGTGCGACTGAAACGATCGCTGACAGAGTGCGATGCGAAGTTAAGCTGCGCCAGACACTGCACACGGCAGATGAAGCACAGAGACGGCACGGCATATGTGAAACACAAAATCCAATGGGGCACTGCACAATGCAGGCAGCCAAGGTAGAAGCAGGGCAGAGGCCGGTGCTGGCTGTGTTGTGTGGCGTGCACTGTGCTCTGACCAGCAGAGGCGCTGCTGATATGCTCCGTCTCTCTCTCTCTCTCTCTCTCTCTCTCTCTCTCTCTGCCGTGGGAAACGTTTGGAGCTACCGTTCTTTTTTTCTGAATCACTGATTGTTCACTCCTTTGAAAGATTCAACTCTATGAATTAGTTCAAGAGCGGATCCCCATCTCTAATTCTGTTTCAAGCAGTCTATTACGATGATCGGTGAAAGCTCTTTGAACTTATGCGGACTGAGTAGAAACCCTCTTCCCTCTCCTTCAGCAATTTCATAGTAAGAAGCTCAGAATCCTGCATACATGTCATACGCTAGACTATATACATTTTGATTCCACTCCAGGTGTAGATTGTCATATGGGTAGAATTCTGAATTCAGGTAGACTTTGGCATTAGTTAAATTGCGGTTATCGAACATGGTGGAATCATTTGCTATATTACCTCTTCTATCAGTCTGAAACACCAGTATCATGAATCTGGGCGTCTCTAGATGGCTGGAGGTTCTAAAAGCCCATGTTTGTATGCTCACAGTCGGTAAGACTGGGAACTCGAAAATCTCCCACAAGCGAAATGTCAGTGACAAAAATGTGCCTGAATTCAGGACTTTTAAAAGCTTCAAACGCTCCTCGTCTGATACACTGATGTGAGGCATTTTCATATTATCTTGCTGATTGTGATCATATTCTCCTCTTGAGCTCCTTGAACATAAGAGTTATTGTCTGTCGCACTCTGCACCAGAATGAGTTCTTGTTTAGCGTTCATAAGTATCTGTCTCCTGTCCTCAAAGTACCCCATAAGCATTTTTAGAGGTACGCAGGCTGTAAATCGCTTGTACTCTGCAACTGTTCTATCCTCTGGATCGTCTATGAACCATCCTGCATTTTCTAAACTATGCGAATCTGCTGGTGATGCCGAGACGTATGTTTTAAGGGTTGACGATATGGCAACATTGCGCGTGTGGTCGATCTCAGAGCCGTTGAGTTCACAGCATATCTCTTGGAACAGGAATGCTAAAGCGTTACGTGTCAGCTTAGATCCCAATGTATTGCTGCCGTCGGTTTTCTTGAATGACCCCTCTAGATATATTAAACTCTTGCATGGAAGGGCGAGTGCGTCTTGCTGCTGGATGACAATCCTGATTTCATCATTCTTGTTAAACGTGGTTGAAGCGTAAGATTTATGAGAGAAGTATTCCTGACGTATAATTCTCTCATCATACTCTACTGGACTGGTTATATTGAGTGAGGACGTTATTGCGCGATTTCAGACCAACTGATTTAAGAAACTTGTAGTTCACACGTGTTACCACTTTGCTGTTCGGTAATGAAGTGGCATGTTGTGTGATTGCGTGCACTTGTTTTATAATGTACGCCCATCCTGTCTTAGATGTAATCGTACAATGATTTCCTCACCACAAAAGTCGACAAGTTGATTATTCTGGTCCACAATACGCAGCTCAGAATAGTCCAGTGTCTGAGCTGTCATTGGAAGGTATACTGCATTGGCAAGGGTCTCAACAATCTTATACCCTGCTGCAACTGAGGGGAAGAATCCATAAATAGTGTGAATCAGACTATCGTTGAGATAGGAGTTCGTTGCAATGTTACACTCGACACGGGTTGTGCTGATGGGGAGTATGTCCACAGTCTGATCTGACGTAAAATTTACTTGGACCCTTCTTCAAAATCTGTCCTTTTGTGAAACCTAGAAGGCGTCCTATTGAACCTTTCTGGTTACAGTCAATCGTTGCATTTACAGTCTTTATTTCAGATGTAAGTGTATTGATGTTTGCACATAGTTCAATGTCTTTTCCAGACTGTTTTAAGACTTCGTTTGAATGGTCGATATTGTACGCACCCGGTTCTATTTCCACAATATCTTTTTCACCATTAATATCCAGATGGAGTTTATTGTTAGTCTCTGTGATATTTGGGATGCTGTTGTGCGTCTCCAGTCCAATCAATGCAACACTCCATTCACCAACTATGTGCAGTATTTCACGGTACATTAACTGAATAATGTATAGGTTTTTTGGCAGGTCGTAGGAAAATAAGATTCATTAAGCTGGATGTTCTCTCAAACCGCCTATCACCAATCTGTATTGTGTCTTCAGTTACAGTTATAGATGCGTACCCAACATGTACAGTCTTCCCCTGCTAACGCCGAATGTTCTATATATCTGACCAGGGGTGTGACGAATAATGAATTCATCAATGGCAACACTCTAGTTATCGTGTGTTCTTGTTTTTGCTGAGAGCTGTCGGAGAGGTTCAGTAACCGACTTAGTGTTTGCTGTCGATCAATATGCCTTAACCTCAGCAGCCACATTTTCTGATGAACTGCTTTACGTGCATGAATCACTTTCTGCTTCGTCGACATCTCGGTGTATACTAATCAGACATCTGTGCAACATGAGGCTTTATGCAGGGTGTTACAAAAAGGTACGGCTAAACTTTCAGGAAACATTCCTCACACAAGAATAAAGAAAAGATGTTAACTGGACATGTGTCCGGAAACGCTTAATTTACATGTTAGAGCTCATTTTAGTTTCGTCAGTATGTACTGTACTTCCTCGATTCACCGCCAGTTGGCCCAATTGAAGGAAGGTAATGTTGACTTCGGTGCTAGTGTTGACATGCGACTCATTGCTCTACAATACTAGCATCAAGCACATCAGTACGTAGCATCAACAGGTTAGTGTTCATCACGAACGTGGTTTTGCAGTCAGTGCAATGTTTACAAATGCGGAGTTGGCAGATGCCCATTTGATGTATGGATTAGCACGGGGCAATAGCCGTGGTGCGGTACGTTTGTATCGAGACAGATTTTCAGAACGAAGGTGTCCCGACAGGGAGACGTTCGAAGCAATTGATCGGCGTCTTAGGGAGCACGTAACATTCCAGCCTATGACTCGCGACTGGGGAAGACCTAGAACTACGAGGACACCTGCAATGGACGAGGCAATTCTTCGTGCAGTTGACGATAACCCTAATGTCAGCGTCAGAGAAGTTGCTGCTGTACAAGGTAACGTTGACCACGTCACTGTATGGAGAGTGCTACGGGAGAACCAGTTGTTTCCGTACCATGTACAGCGTGTGCACGCACTATCAGCAGCTGATTGGCCTCCACGGGTACACTTCTGCGAATGGTTCATCCAACAACGTGTCAATCCTCATTTCAGTGCAAATGTTCTCTTTATGGATGAGGCTTCATTCCAACGTTATCAAATTGTAAATTTTCACAATCAACATGTGTGGGTTGACGAGAATCCGCACGCAATTGTGCAATCACGTCATCAACACAGATTTTCTGTGAACGTTTGGGCAGGCATTGTTAGTGATGTCTTGATTGGGCCCCATATTCTTCCACCTACGCTCAATGGAGCATGTTATCATGATTTCATACGCGATACTCTACCTGTGCTGCTAGAACATGTGCCTTTACAAGTACGACACAACATGTGGTTCATGCACGATGGAGCTCCTGCACATTTCAGTCGAAGTGTTCGTACGCTTCTCAACAACAGTTTCGGTGACCGATGGATTGGTAGAGGCGGACCAATTCCATGGCCTCCACGCTCTCCTGACCTCAACCCTCTGGACTTTCATTTATGGGGGCATTTGAAAGCTCTTGTCTACGCAACCCCGGTACCAAATGTAGAGACTCTTCGTGCTCGTATTGTGGACGCCTGTGATACAATACGCCATTCTCCAGGGCTGCATCAGCGCATCAGGGATTCCATGCGACGGAGGGTGGATGCATGTATCCTCGCTAACGGAGGACATTTTGAACATTTCCTGTAACAAAGTGTTTGAAGTCACGCTGGTACGTTCTGTTGCTGTGTGTTTCCATTCCATGATTAATGTGATTTGAAGAGAAGTAATAAAATGAGCTCTAACGTGTAAAGTAAGCGTTTCCGGACACGTGTCCACATAACATATTTTCTTTCTTTGTGTGTGAGGAATGTTTCCTGAAAGTTTGGCCGTACCTTTTTGTAACACCCTGTATATCCGGTCATTTTCTTTCTCCTCTTACTATGATCCTGATCGCCCTTCTCAACAGCAAGGAAGTCTACATCTATTTTCCCCTCAATAGCCTCGACCTTTTCAGTTAAGTCAGTTACTTTCTTACTGACTTGACTAACTATCTCATTTAACGCATTCACCATTGTCAGAAGAGTCTCGTGATATGTCTCTAGTTCCCTGGGCATACCAGCAACTTTATACGCAGTAGCCTGAATTTTCGCATCCATGTACAGGCGAATGTTCTGTCTGTGTACACCCATCCTCTCGGGTTGAGAGGTAGACATAGGCGCGAATTTGTCCATGGTGCAGTGTAGCCTGATGTACTAACCTCTGTTACTGTGCGAAAACTCTGGAAAGTTTCGCCTGTACCTACCATCACTTGTTTTATCAATAACGAGAAATCCATACTGTGAATGAATCCAGCAATCAGCACATATCTTAACAAAATCATTGAACAACATGTCCGTTCTGACATGTGTCTGGTAAATGTGTTTTAAATTCAGGTTGTCTTGTTTGAAGGCTATAATGAGGTTTGCGTTATCCCTAACCAACTGTTTGAGGATTCTGGAATATGTTTGACTTAGATAAAATACATCACCACCTTTATGACGACGGAAACAGAAACATTTTCTAATTTGGTCTTGGTTTTCCACAGCACCATCATCAAATATGGAGACGGTGTTTGGCTTTGCTTTTTCAGATGGAGGGATATCACCGCTTTCACTGAATGTTGTGTATGTAACACCATCTAAACTGCACAATATCTCCAGCAATAGCTAATACTTGGGTTGAAACAGAGTTTTTGAGAATACCCACACATGTTCAAATCGGACCCATCCACATGTGTTAGCAGAGGTATGAGGACATTAGTCTTCCCACAACTGTATACACCTACAATAATTGCTCATATATTATCAGGATGGAGAATTCCCTTCTTCTTGTTCTTCTTCTTCAGGTCTTCATTCGGATCTTCACAGGACCAGTCACTGACAACAAAGTCCTTGTGGTGAGGGTGCTTCACCTAGCCTGCCATGATACCTACTGTGTTAGCTACTGGCGTGCAATAGGCTTTTATATGATAAACAATGTGTGTGTAGCGACTATAGCGTAGTCACCTTACCAACTGAGCTACAGCAGCTACACAACAGAATGAACGCCAAGTGGTATATTTCAAGGGAAGAGTTTTACCTACATTAACGTACATAAATGTGTACTAGTGTGCATTAACCTATGTGACATTTTGCCTAGAGAAATAGAAACACAAACACAAATTTAAAATTGTAAATATATTTATTTATTCTCCATCTACAATTATCATCAACATCGAAAATAATCACTTGCTTCCTTTTGGTGCAGCAGCAGTACAGTATTTGGAAAATAGCTGATTCTTGTATCCCTCAAATTCAGCACGTATATCTCGTAATGTTATCAGCACATTGCAGTAGTCTGGTACTCCATCAGTAAATTTGAGTTCAAGTTCAACACCTATTCGAGGAATAGCACAGGACTTCGGCACTGCACTTATACAGGTACTAAAACAACGATCTACAGGGTGATTCAAAAAGAATACCACAACTTTAGGAATTTAAAACTCTGCAACGACAAAAGGCAGAGCTAAGCACTATCTGTCGGCGAATTAAGGGAGCTATAAAGTTTCATTTAGTTGTACATTTGTTCGCTTGAGGCGCTGTTGACTAGGCGTCAGCGTCAGTTGATGCTAAGATGGCGACCGCTCAACAGAAAGCTTTTTGTGTTATTGAGTACGGCAGAAGTGAATCGACGACAGTTGTTCAGCGTGCATTTCGAACAAAGTATGGTGTTAAACCTCCTGATAGGTGGTGTATTAAACGTTGGTATAAACAGTTTACAGAGAATGGGTGTTTGTGCAAAGGGAAAAGTTCTGGACGGCCAAGAACGAGTGATGAAAATGTAGCATGCATCCAGCAAGCATTTGTTCGCAGCCCAGGAAAATCGACTAGCAGAGCTAGCAGAGAGCTGCAAATTCCACAATCAACTGTATCGAGAGTACTACGAAAAAGGTTAGTTATGAAACTACCTAACGTCAACCACCCGAGGCGATGGATTGGCCGCCAGGCAGCCCGTGACAGAGAACTTCATCACTGGCCTCCAAGAAGCCCTGATCTTACCCCCTGCGATTTTTTCTTATGGGGGTATGTTAAGGATATGGTGTTTCGGCCACCTCTCCCAGCCACCATTGATGATTTGAAACGAGAAATAACAGCAGCTATCCAAACTGTTACGCCTGATATGCTACAGAGAGTGTGGAACGAGTTGGAGTATCGGGTTGATATTGCTCGAGTGTCTGGAGCGGGTCATATTGAACATCTCTGAACTTGTTTTTGAGTGAAAAAAAAACCTTTTTAAATACTCTTTGTAATAATGTATAACAGAAGGTTATATTATGTTTCTTTCATTAAACACACATTTTTAAAGTTGTGGTATTCTTTTTGAATCACCCTGTATATCTTCTATGTGAATGCTACATGTGCGAAGCCAGTTAATGATGTCACTGTATACAGCTTGAACATATGGGCGCCATCTATTTAGTGTCTCTATCGTACTAGTTACCACCATGTCTAGATTGAACAAGTTGTCAACAGTCAAGTGCTGCATGAAAATACTCTGACCCTCACCACTTTTAACTCTTAGTGTAGCATCGCTATACACTGATAGAATACACACATTAGACTGCCGCAGTACACGTCCTGGTAGGAGTGGGATTCAGCATATTCGGTAGTCATATGCTTCTCCATGTATGTTTTTACATGACAGAGTTCATCCCACCCGTAGTGTGAAAACCGCACTTTAATATTTTCGGCACATTTTCGAGCACTAACACAGCTGACAAGCTTCCGTCTTGTGAAACTGCAAGTCAAGCATGAAGACGTTTTGAACCACTAACCGTTAACACATAGCACGATGTGAATAGTAAAGGTTGTGATGCGCTGGGGGTTGGTATCTTCTCATCCATAGCATTCACACCACTGTGGTTAGCCACCTGTTCTTGCACTGATCGTTGTACATCCCTTGTTCCATGATCAATAGATGGCACATAGAGAGGAGTCCAGTGCTGTGAAGCCCCCTCAAGTGCAGTCTCTGGCACTGAAATTAACACCTCGCTATCCTGCTGCAGCATGCTGAGAAGCTGCACCACAGGATCCTCTGTGGAAGAGTCTGAGGCCACTGCGTGTGCAGACCCCAACAGGTTGGAGCCTGCTGATGATGACGCCACTGGAACCCACTGCCGTCATCACAGGTGCAGCTACCAGACAAAGAAGAATATTCATAAGCATCATTTGCTGCTGCTACTGCAATAATCTTCCCCATGAACCATGGACCTTGCCGTTGGTGGGGAGGATTGCATGCCTCAGCGATACAGATGGCCGTACCGTAGGTGCAACCACAAAAGAGGGGTATCTGTTGAGAGGCCAGACAAACATGTGGTTCCTGAAGAGGGGCAGCAGCCTTTTCAGTAGTTGCAGGGGCAACAGTCTGGATGATTGACTGATCTGGCCTTGTAACATTAACCAAAACGGCCTTGCTGTGCTGGTACTGCGAACGGCTGAAAGCAAGGGGAAACTACAGCCGTAATTTGTCCCGAGGACATGAAGCTTTACTGTATGATTAAATGATGATGGCGTCCTCTTGGGTAAAATATTCCGGAGGTAAAATAGTCCCCCACTCGGATCTCCGGGCGGGGACTACTCAAGAGGACGTCGTTATCAGGAGAAAGAAAACTGGCATTCTACAGATCGGAGCGTGGAATGTCAGACCCCTTAATCGGGCAGGGAGGTTAGAAAATTTAAAAAGGGAAATGGATAGGTTAAAGTTAGATATAGTGGGAATTAGTGAAGTTCGGTGGCAAGAGGAACAAGACTTTTGGTCAGGTGATTACAGGGTTATAAATACAAAATCAAATAGGGGTAATGCAGGAGTAGGCTTAATAATGAATAAAAAAATAAGAGTGCGGGTTAGCTACTACAAACAGCATAGTGAACGCAATACTGTGGCCAAGATAGACACAAAGCCCATGCCTACTACAGTAGTACAGGTTTATATGCCAACTAAATCTGCAGATGATGAAGAAATTGATGAAATATATGACGAGATAAAAGAAATTATTCAGGTAGTGAAGGGAGACGAAAATTTAATAGTCATGGGTGACTGGAATTCGTCAGTAGGAAAAGGGAGAGAAGGAAACATAGTAGGTGAATATGGATTGGGGCTAAGAAATGAAAGAGGAAGCCGCCTTGTAGAATTTTGCACAGAGCATAACTTAATCATAGCTAACACTTGGTTCAAGAATCATAAAAGAAGGTTGTATACCTGGAAGAATCCTGGAGATACTAAAAGGTATCAGATAGATTTTATAATGGTAAGACAGAGATTTAGGAACCAGGTTTTAAATTGTAAGACATTTCCAGGGGCAGATGTGGATTCTGACTACAATCTATTGGTTATGAACTGCAGATTGAAACTGAAGAAACTGCAAAAAGGTGGGAATTTAAGGAGATGGGACCTGGATAAACTGAAAGAACCAGAGGTTGTAGAGAGTTTTAGGGAAAGCATAAGGAAACAATTGACAGGAATGGGGGAAAGAAATACAGTAGAAGAAGAATGGGTAGCTCTGAGGGATGAAGTAGTGAAGGCAGCAGAGTATCAAGTAGGTAAAAAGACGAGGGCTAATAGAAATCCTTGGGTAACAGAAGAAATATTGAATTTAATTGATGAAAGGAGAAAATATAAAAAAGCAGTAAATGAAGCAGGCAAAAAGGAATACATACGTCTCAAAAATGAGATCGACAGGAAGTGCAAAATGGCTAAGCAGGGATGGCTAGAGGACAAATGTAGGGATGTAGAGGCTTGTCTCACTAGGGGTAAGATAGATACTGCCTACAGAAAAATTAAAGAGACCTTTGGAGAGAAGAGAACCACTTGTATGAATATCAAGAGCTCAGATGGCAACCCAGTTCTAAGCAAAGAAGGGAAGGCAGAAAGGTGGAAGGAGTATATAGAGGGTTTATACAAGGGCGATGCACTTGAGGACAATATTATGGAAATGGAAGAGGATGTAGATGAAGATGAAATGGGAGATACGATACTGCGTGAAGAGTTTGACAAAGCACTGAAAGACCTGAGTCGAAACAAGGCCCCTGGAGTAGACAACATTCCATTAGAACTACTGACGGCCTTGGGAGAGCCAGTCCTGACAAAACTCTACCATCTGGTGAGCAAGATGTATGAGACAGGCGAAATACCCTCAGACTTCAAAAAGAATATAATAATTCCAATCCCAAAGAAAGCAGGTGTTGACAGATGCGAAAATTACCGAACTATCAGTTTAATAAGTCACAGTTGCAAAATACTAACGCGAATTCTTTACAGACGAATGGAAAAACTGATAGAAGCGGACCTCCGGGAAGATCAGTTTGGATTCCGTAGAAATGTTGGAACACGTGAGGCAATACTAACCTTACGACTTATCTTAGAAGAAAGATTAAGAAAAGGCAAACCTACGTTTCTAGCATTTGTAGACTTAGAGAAAGCTTTTGACAACGTTAACTGGAATACCCTCTTTGAAATTCTGAAGGTGGCAGGGGTAAAATACAAGGAGCGAAAGGCTATTTACAATTTGTACAGAAACCAGATGGCAGTTATAAGAGTCGAGGGGCATGAAAGGGAAGCAGTGGTTGGGAAAGGAGTGAGACAGGGTTGTAGCCTCTCCCCGATGTTATTCAATCTGTATATTGAGCAAGCAGTAAAGGAAACAAAAGAAAAATTCATGGAAAAGAAGTAAAAACTTTGAGGTTCGCCGATGACATTGTAATTCTGTCAGAGACAGCAAAGGACTTGGAAGAGCAGTTGAACGGAATGGACAGTGTCTTGAAAGGAGGATTTAAGATGAACATCAACAAAAGCAAAACGAGGATAATGGAATGTAGTCGAATTAAGTCGGGTGATGCTGAGGGAATTAGATTAGGAAATGAGACACTTAAAGTAGTAAAAGAGTTTTGCTATTTAGGGAGTAAAATAACTGATGATGGTCGAAGTAGAGAGGATATAAAATGTAGACTGGCAATGGCAACGAAATCGTTTCTGAAGAAGAGAAATTTGTTAACATCGAGTATAGATTTAAGTGTCAGGAAGTCGTTTCTGAAAGTATTTGTATGGAGTGTAGCCATGTATGGAAGTGAAACATGGAGGATAAATAGTTTGGACAAGAAGAGAATAGAAGCTTTCGAAATGTGGTGCTACAGAAGAATGCTGAAGATAAGGTGGGTAGATCACGTAACTAATGAGGAGGTATTGAATAGGATTGGGGAGAAGAGAAGTTTGTGGCACAACTTGACTAGAAGGAGGGATCGGTTGGTAGGACATGTTTTGAGGCATCAAGGGATCACAAATTTAGCATTGGAGGGCAGGGTGGAGGGTAAAAGTCGTAGAGGGAGACCAAGAGATGAATACACTAAGCAGATTCAGAAGGATGTAGGTTGCAGTAGGTACTGGGAGATGAAGAGGCTTGCACAGGATAGAGTGGCATGGAGAGCTGCATCAAACCAGTCTCAGGACTGAAGACCACAACAACAACAACAACAACTGCAATAATAATAATATTAATAATAATATTGCGAAATAGATACTTACTTTTCTGCTGCTTCCTAATCCTATTCTGCTGCTGCTGCTGTTGTGGTGACTGATGCTCCATCTTGACTGACTGACTGCAACAGAGATCAAGCAGCTGCTGAGTCCTCCTTATATACCATCCACTTATGTCATCATGATGCCGTGTTCCTGTTGGCTGAATGACACGATCATGTGATCTATTGAAGTGCCCACTAGCGGCGAGCTTGTGAACTAGCTCAGTTCTTTGGTCTGCTGGATTGAAGGCAGTTGCGTCTTGTGGGCGGGGAGTTTATATGTTGGCTTTAGATAAGGCAGACAGTTCCAACAGTAGCAGATGTTTCCATGAGTTGGGTAATGCATCTTTATAGCATCTCGATGCGTAGCATTTATTTGCAGGACCATATTCTTCCTCTTCATATGTTCGAGCATTAATGCTCGCTTCTGTTCTACATGTAGGAGGGTATGGAGGCAGTCCTCAGTTGTAAGCTTACAAACAACATAACTGTTAAACTCGCCCCAGTCAAACACCAATAACTCATCGATAGAACACATTCGGCACGACCACGAGGATGGGGTTGAGCAGCTGCCCCTCAATGGTATATATCATGCATACGAACATGCTTACATGGAAGTGAATTGAGAGAGTGAATGCTTCATGTTGAATATCTTGGCAGTTTGTGCATGCGCATGAGAATGCATCCTGGCTCCATCTCTCTGCAGTATTGAAATCTGTTGCACTGAATTCTTGTGCATATTCCTCCTACACTCCTCCATTATCATACTCTTCCATACCTCATGTAGTGAACTGTGGATACAGTACTCCTTCGAATGTGTACATGTAATGCAGCTTTTGAAAGCTGCTCTGTCCTTCACAATCATCTTGCTGCTTGAACACATGATGATGGTTTCACAATGACAGCTCTGCAATTCCAGTCATCTGAGTGGAGAAAAAAAACTGCAGCCATCTTGGATAACAATACCTGCATCATCATCTGACGTTATGGTAGCACCCTCTCGTGGTGGTGCTGTTTACTAGGGCAGTTTGGGTCTGGACCTCATGGCAAACACACTGTTTCCCATCATTTCTCCCCACCATCTTGGATTACGTCACAGATGAGAGCGCCCTCTGGTGGTGGTACAGTGTACTAAGTCAGTTGGAGTCCGGACCTCGTGGTGAACACACTAGTTGGCTGTGCTCCATGAAATTGTTTAAATCTTATGTCCAGCACTGTCAAGTCCTTTTCGCACGAATCCTTAGGAGGAGGTGGAGATCGAGTGACTGAGGTTAGTCAAAGTGTCCTTTCTTTCACGCCACTTTCTTAGCTTAGTAGAGAAACCGAAAGTGACTTATCTTCTTGCCGAAATTCAAATTTATCGCCAGTTCCTAGGAAGAAGTGGCGGTTGGCTGACTTGGGTTAGTGGAGGTAGCCCAATTGCCCTTTCTTTCCCACCATTTTCTTAAGTATGAAGCATTATCCTGGTGGAATTGGAACTTACCGCCATTTTTCTGGGGGAGTGGAGAGGAGAGGGGTGTGGCACCTTCCCGCCAAAAGCCGCCCTCTTGGATAACGGTACTTACACCATCAGCTGACGTCATGGCCGCCATCTTGGATGATGTGATGCGCTGTTGCCAAGTCAACACACCACCATCTTGGATGACGTCATTGCCACCATATTGTATACATCTGACAACAATGTAGAGTGTGCCAGAATCCCCCTGGCCCCAATACTAACTGGCACACTTGCTATTATCGTGTAGGGCCCCTGCGAGCACGCAGAAGTGCCACAACACGGCGTGGCATGTACTCGACTGATGTCTGAAGTAGTGCTGGAGAAAACTGCCACCATGAATCTTGCAGGGCTGTCCAGAAATCCGCAAGAGTATGAGGGAGTGGAGATCTCTTCTGATTAACACATTGCAAGGCATCCCAGGTATGCTCAATAATGTTCATGTCTGGGGAGTCTGGTGGCCATTGGATGTGGTTAAATTCAGAAGGGTGTTCCTGGAGCCACTCTGTAGCAATGCTGGACGAGTGGGGTGTCGCATTGTCCTGCTGGAATTGCCCAAGTCCGTCTGAATGCACAATGGACATGAATGGATACTGGTGATCACACAGGATGCTTACGTATGTGTCACCTGTCAGAGTCGTATCTAGACATATCAGTGGACCCATATCACTCCAACTGCACACGTACCACGCCATTACAGCGCCTCCACCAGCTTGAACAGTCACCTACTGACATGCAGGTTCCATCAATTAATGACTTTGTCTCCGTACCGTACACGTCCATCCGCTCGATACAATTTCAAACATCTACATCTACATCTGCATGGTTACTCTGCAATTCACACTTAAGTGCCTGGCAGAGGGTTCATCGAACCATTTTCCTACTACTTCTCTACCATTCCACTCTCGAATAGCTTGTGGGAAAAAGGAGTACGAAAATCTTTCCGTTAGAGCTCTAATTTCTCTTATTTTATTATGATGATCGTTTCTCCCTACGTAGGTGGGTGTCAACAAAATATTTTCCCGTCCGGTAGAGAAAATTGGTGATAGAAATTTCGTAAATAGATCTCGCCGCAAAGAAAACCGCCTTTGTTTCAGTGACTGCCACCCAAACTCGCTTATCATATCAGTGACACTCTCACCCCTATAGCGCGAAACAGTCCTCTGTCAATCCCACCTGGTAAGGATCCCACACCACGTAGCAATATTCCAGCAGAGGACGGACACGTGTAGTGTCGGCTGTCTCATTAGTGGGTTTGTCGCATCTTCTAAGTTTTCTGCCAACAAAGCGCAGTCTCTGTTTCGCCTTCCCCACAATATTATATACGTGGTCTTTTCAATTTAAGTTGCTCGTAATTGTAATTCCTAGGTATTTAGTCGAATTGACAGCCCTTAGATCTCTGCGATTGGTCGTATATCCAAAATTTATCGGAATCCTTTTAGTATCCATGTGGATGATGTCGCACTTTTCTTTGTTTACTGCAAATTGCCACTTTTCGCACCATACAGAAATTCTCTCTAGATCATTTTGTAATTGGAATTGAAAGTCTGATGATTTTACTAGACGGCAAATCACAGAGCTATCTGCAAACAATCTAAGGGGGCTGCTCAGATTATCACCTAGATCGTTTATGTAAATCAGGAACAGCAGAGGGTCTATGAATCCGTGTTGGTTACGTATCAATAAGTCATTTTCTTCAAGGTGATTCGTAATGTTCGAGTACAGTATATGTTCCAAAATCCTACTGTAAATTGAGGTCAATGATAAGGGGCTGTAATTCAATGGGTTACTACTATTTCCTTTCTTGAATATTGGTGTGACCTGTGCTACTTTCCAGTCTTTAGGAGCAGACCTTTCGTCAAATGAGCGGTTGTATGTGATTGCTAAGAAAGGCGCTATTGTGTCTGCATACTCTGAAAGGAACCTGATTGGTATACCATCTGGACCGGAATACTTGCCTTCCTTTAGTGATTTGAGTTGTTTCGAAACACCTAAGATACCTACTTTTATGTCACTCATGCTAACAGCTGTTCTGGTTTCGAATTCTGGAATATTTACTTCGTCTTCTTTCGTGAAGGAATTACGTAAAACCGTATTTAGTAATTCCGCTTTATTGGCACTATCGTCGCTAACATTTCCATCGCTAGCGCGCAGTGACGATATTGGCTGTGTTTGGCCACTAGTGTACTTTACAGACGACCAGAATGTCTTAGGGTTTTCTACCGTATTTTGAGACAATGTTTCACTGTGGAAACTGTAAAAAGCAGCTCGCATTGACGTCCGCACTATATGTGACCGACCAGGCAACATGTTTCCAGTCATCAACAGTCCAATGTCGGTGTTGACGGACCCAGGCGAGGTCTAAAGCTTTGTGTCGTGCAGTCATCAAGGGTACACGAGTGGGCCTTCGACTCTGAAAGCCCATATCGATGATGTTTCGTTGAATGGTTCGCACGCTGACACTTGTTGATGGTTCAGCATTGAAATCTACAGCAATTTGTGAAAGGTTTGCACTTCTGTCGCGTTGAACGATTCTCTTCAGTCGTCATTGGTCCCTTTCTTGCACGACCTTTTTCCGGCCGCAGCGATGTCGGAGACTTGATGTTTTATCAGATTCCTGATATTCACGATACACTCGTGAAATGGTCGTGCTGGAAAATCGCCACTTCATGCTGTATCCCATCGCTGGTGCTCCGACTATAACACCACGTTCAATCTCTCATAAATCTTGATAACCTGACATTATAGCAGCAGTAACCGATCTAACAACTGCGCCAGACACTTGCTCGCTTATATAGGCGTTGCCGACCGCAGCGCCGTATTCTGCCTCTTTACATATATTTGTATTTGAAAACGCATGCCTATACCAGTTTCTCTGGCGCTTCAGTATGTGTAGATATAGATCGAAGGAGGCTGTCGGTGATTAGTGGCGTCTACTACCCGAATGCCAGTAGAAGTTGCAGCAGCTTGTAGACATGTCTGACATGTCTGCTGGCGCCAGTACTACAGCTTGAACTGCCAACATTGCGCACATACCGAGGCCAAATGCAGTAGAATTAATCTTCGGTCATAAATGTACTTTTTTTTATTCTGGCAACATATGTAGCAGCGAGAGCTTCCTTTTCAATTTGACTATAATTTTTCAGAGCAACGGCCAGTGTTTTGGATTCGAATGTGATCACCCTTTCAAAACCGTGTTGTCTGTGTAACACGACTTCACCGTTTCTTCGAAAGTACATGCTGCAATAGTTAACGTTTAATTGGCCTGTGTGTGGTAGGACATTTTGTGTCTGGTAAACTTCCTTTTAGCCGGCCGAAGTGGCCGTGCGGTTAAAGGCGCTGCAGTCTGGAACCGCAAGACCGCTACGGTCGCAGGTTCGAATCCTGCCTCGGGAATGGATGTTTGTGATGTCCTTAGGTTAGTTAGGTTTAACTAGTTCTAAGTTCTAGGGGACTAATGACCTCAGCAGTTGAGTCCCATAGTGCTCAGAGCCAAACTTCCTTTTAATTTATCAAACTCTCGTCGGCATTGATTATTCCATATGTTCCGTGTGTCCATAGTGCTGGACTTCTTGCTGATACACTTTTCCGTGTTACGTTTTAAATTAGCTGTTCGTAAAGTCTTAAAAATACACTCCAAGAGCTCTTCATGAATTTTCCCTGAGACAGCGATATCATCGAGGTAGTTCACAGCGTCAGGAGCTTTCCCGATCAATTGTTCCAAGTATAGTCTGGACGAACTTGGTGCACTGGGGATCTCAAATGACAGTCTCTTGTGTTGGTGAAGTCCTAACGGAGTATTTATGACCGAGAATTTCTGTATTTCATTATTCAGAGGTATTTGTAGGTTGGCCTCCTGCAAACATAATTTTGCCTAATATACGCTAATAGCTAATTTAGACTATCAGTTCTTCCAGTTTCGGAATTGGATTTGAATGAAACGTTGGTTGTGCTCGTAAGAAGGCTGCAAAAGTTGTGTATAAGTTGGAAATGTCAGATCGGACTGGCTGAGGACTGGCTGACGACACACACACACACACACACACACACACACACACACACACACAAACAGAGAGAGAGAGAGAGAGAGAGAGAGAGAGAGAAGTGCAACAGGGTTAGGCATTTTCCTCATTACTTTTTATCACACTTATAGATGTGATTATAAAGGAAATCAAGGAGAGAGGAAATGGGGATCTAAATGCTTTATTGATGACATAACTATCTGGGGAGATGCAAGTGGGTTTTTCAATGAGTGAGAGACTGAGTACTGAATGGCTCAAGTGGTTTAGAAGTAAAAGAGGGTTAAGGATAACCAGCTGGGACAAGAATGCTTGAATACTTGGATAGAAGTTTACAGAACAAAAGACCAATAGAACGATCCAGGAAAACATGGTTAGATCAGGTTAATGAAGATCTGAAGACTAGGGGAGAAAACTGGGAAACAATATCAAGACTAGAAGTATATCAAGCAAAATCTAGGCAAATTGTTCACAAACACCCCACCTGTATCGCTGAAAGGACTCAAAGATGATAATGATTCATTGTGCATTGACTATAGCCTAGAAATTACCGAAAACCTTCGATGTACCATTAGATTTTTGTATTAGAACAGTTGGCGTTGTCCATTGGCTACTACATTTAAGCCTTATTTATATGTTTCCTACATTTACTTAGATGCTCTGCACACCACCTTAAGATGCACTACGGACTGTATCTATCTTGTACCTCTACTAGTCAGTTCCTTTCCTGTCCACTCGCAAATAGAGCGAGGGAAAAACGACTGCCTATATGCCTTGAAGGAGCCCTAAATTCACTTATAATCATGCTCGTCCACCCACCTTGGCTGTATAGTGTGGCCAGGTCAAAAGCACGAAATGACAATAGGGGTATTTGAATTTTTTTTTTTTTTTTTTTTTTTTTTTTTGCAGATCTGTCTGCTTCTAATTTTGATAAACATTTTACCTAAAGTTCTCGTGTTGTACAAAGTTGTTGTAATAGCAAAAAAATGTTCAAATGTGTGTGAAATCTTATGGGACTTAACTGCTAAGGTCATCAGTCCCTAAGCTTACACACTACGTAACCTAAATTATCCTAAGGACAAACACACACACCCATGCCCGAGGGAGGACTCGAACCTCCGCCGGGACCAGCCGCACAGGCCATCACTGCAGCGCCTGAGACCGCTCGGCTAATCCCGCGCGGCTGTAGTAATAGCACCAGCGTGGCTTGCAATAAGTGTGGTTGAGTGATTTTTTAAAAATAAAATTCAGAACAGTGTACAAAATGCTGTTATGTATTCCTGAAAAGAAAATGGTAATAGCAGCCAGAATGGGATATGCAGAATGTCATGCTAAATTGTAGGCTTTCTGTGAAATTTAAAATTTTTCCGTCGAATTAAATGTTCGAAGAGATTTAGGGACTGCAGCCGGTCGTCGTAAACTTCAGTCCATGGTATTTCAACTGGAAACCTGCCGGTCAACTTCAGGTGAGCCATCGAAGACTGCCTTCGATGGCTCACCTGAAAATGACTGGTAGATGTCCTGTTGAAATATCGTCGAGGAAGTTTATGATGACCGGCTAAAATTGCTAAATCTCTTCGAACATTGTAGGCTTTCCAGTTCCTCGCCGGAAAAGTTTCACTTATTATCACCAAGTTTTACTAGGTTCCTATTTTTCTCGTCGCTACGTTTCTACGGCATTTTCCTCCTCATCAGGTTTTTATGTTGTATTCACCAATTAATTTAGTGTCAAACAAAAATAGGTGGTAGGAAGAGAACCCCTTAGCACCAAAAGTAGTAGCTGTTACGAGGCGGCTTGACTGCAAGCAGCAACTGCACAACCTCGTCACGGGGCCAAAAAGGGCTAAGCAACACTACAGCAAAAATACACTCCTGGAAATTGAAATAAGAACACCGTGAATTCATTGTCCCAGGAAGGGGAAACTTTATTGACACATTCCTGGGGTCAGATACATCACATGATCACACTGACAGAACCACAGGCACATAGACACAGGCAACAGAGCATGCACAATGTCGGCACTAGTACAGTGTATATCCACCTTTCGCATCAATGCAGGCTGCTATTCTCCCATGGAGACGATCGTAGAGATGCTGGATGTAGTCCTGTGGAACGGCTTGCCATGCCATTTCCACCTGGCGCCTCAGTTGGACCAGCGTTCGTGCTGGACGTGCAGACCGCGTGAGACGACGCTTCATCCAGTCCCAAACATGCTCAATGGGGGACAGATCCGGAGATCTTGCTGGCCAGGGTAGTTGACTTACACCTTCTAGAGCACGTTGGGTGGCACGGGAGACATGCGGACGTGCATTGTCCTGTTGGAACAGCAAGTTCCCTTGCCGGTCTAGGAATGGTAGAACGATGGGTTCGATGACGGTTTGGATGTACCGTGCACTATTCAGTGTCCCCTCGACGATCACCAGTGGTGTACGGCCAGTGTAGGAGATCGCTCCCCACACCATGATGCCGGGTGTTGGCCCTGTGTGCCTCGGTCGTATGCAGTCCTGATTGTGGCGCTCACCTGCACGGCGCCAAACACACGCATACGACCATCATTGGCACCAAGGCAGAAGCGACTCTCATCGCTGAAGACGACACGTCTCCATTCGTCCCTCCATTCACGCCTGTCGCGACACCACTGGAGGCGGGCTGCACGATGTTGGGGCGTGAGCGGAAGACGGCCTAACGGTGTGCGGGACCGTAGCCCAGCTTCATGGAGACGGTTGCGAATGGTCCTCGCCGATACCCCAGGAGCAAGAGTGTCCCTAATTTGCTGGGAAGTGGCGGTGCGGTCCCCTACGGCACTGCGTAGGATCCTACGGTCTTGGCGTGCATCCGTGCGTCGCTGCGGTCCGGTCCCAGGTCGACGGGCACGTGCACCTTCCGCCGACCACTGGCGACAACATCGTTGTACTGTGGAGACCTCACGCCCCACGTGTTGAGCAATTCGGCGGTACGTCCACCCGGCCTCCCGCATGCCCACTATACGCCCTCGCTCAAAGTCCGTCAACTGCACATACGGTTCACGTCCACGCTGTCGCGGCATGCTACCAGTATTAAAGACTGCGATGGAGCTCCGTATGCCACGGCAAACTGGCTGACACTGACGGCGGCGGTGCACAAATGCTGCGCAGCTAGCGCCATTCGACGGCCAACACCGCGGTTCCTGGTGTGTCCGCTGTGCCGTGCGTGTGATCATTGCTTGTACAGCCCTCTCGCAGTGTCCGGAGCAAGTATGGTGGGTCTGACACACCGGTGTCAATGTGTTCTTTTTTCCATTTCCAGGCGTGTATATTGCAACACAAGTTACAATAATTTATTAACAGGTGCAGTACCATACTTAGCTTTCGTGTGAAGATGGTGCGGGGCAACAGCTTAACGTTCATTTGGTCTGTCTTTAACTCTGGCCTAACCCTGGACCTAGTAAACGATAGCCACGATCACCCGTAGAAAGAATGCCTAGTTCTGGCTCTTCTTGGCGGTGGCTGTAGACGCGCCCCTGGTGCAGTCCTGGGGTACTGTCGACAATGACGCCGATACTGTGCGAACACTGACCGAGAGGACCAATGTGAGTGTTTGTACGTGCGTCTGACAGATGGATATCCACTTCGGAACTATTTGAGCGACATAAGGCAGAAGCATAATACAGGTCATAGCGTGTTGCACCGTTTCTGGATGCTGGCCTTAACTCGTTTGCACCTGAGTACTGGGCAGTCCGGCGCTGCTCTGAGCAGCGTGTATTCCGCAACTTCTGGAAGACACGGCATGACCAAAGATAAAATCAAAATTAAAAATCGCTGCCATAATAATGGATAGTGCGTCAAACTTAAAACCAACTGCAATGCTTTTTTGTATCTTCCTCGTGTCCCATGCTTTGCTCATTTTTTAAAATCTCGTTGTACAACATGCAACACAAAAGTCAGTGCATAAGACTAGTTGTGAGATCAAAACGGCAGTTATGTTTTTCAAACAGAGTTGATTTGCATTTGTAGTGGACTGACAAGGCAGCCAGTCCACAGTGACGGGTAGCCGAGAGGGCACACTATAGTATAATAAAATAATGGAATAGATGATAATAAAATGCGTGGCTTTTTAAAATGTATTGAATTAATGAGATTAATTTTCGGCGTGAATGACAAGCACAATAAGCTGAGCTATGCCTGGAAATAAGTCAGTATTAGTTCATATTATTTTGCAGGGCGGAGTAGTTTCTTTCTCCGCTGTAGATTTGTGCTTACCATTCTTTATAATACTACGTTTGGTCGCCGCGTTCACCTTTGAAGTCTTGACCATGTTCCTATTAAGCTTATCGGATCTTCGTAATTTTCCAAAGTACACAGGTGGGCTTCAGTTATTGTAATTATTGTACTATTTGAAATAACAACTCACACGACCGTTCTGTTAATAAAACAATACTGTATTTTTCTAAACGGTGCACATATCAAATACACACTCCTCACTTATTCATAGCGACCCCAAAATGGCGGTCTACAATTACTCGCTAAAAAATTGGCGTGCTTCTCACTCTTTCACTAGCTGAGCGCGAATCCCTCCTTCCTCCTACTGGTACCAAAAAAAATCCTCTGTTTATTAACAACTGAAAGTCAAAAAATACATGACGGTATGCATAGGCTCTATGATGGGCTACCGCTTCATCTTGTCTCTTTGCCTTTAAAGAAGACGAAAACATAAAGGAAATGCAAAAGGTTTATCACAACACGTACACACACGCCGACTGGCGCGAAGTCTGGAACAGGATTCGTAATGAATGTGATAAAGAAAAGAACGTAGCTACTAGAACACTTAACTTTTATAACGTCCTTTGGTATACAGCATTCTTGATGATACAAGTGAGACTATCTTGAGATACATGCAATGGTACAAATGGCGCCTTGCTAGGTCGTAGCCATTGACTTAGCTGAAGGCTATTCTAATTGTCTCTCGGCAAATGAGAGAAAGGCTTCGTCAGTGTAGTCGCTAGCAACGTCGTCGTACAACTGGGGCGAGTGCTAGTCAGTCTCTCGAGATCTGCCGTGTGGTGGCGCTCGGTCTGCGATCCTGACAGTGGCGACACGCGGGTCCGACATGTACTAATGGACCGCGGCCGATTTAAGCTACCACCTAGCAAGTGTGGTGTCTGGCGGTGACACCACAGCATTATACAAGTTTGCTGAAATACAAGGATTTAAAAAAATGAAAAGATCAATCATCAACCAATCACCAACGTAATATGCGTGAATTCTTTAGTTTGGGAGAAGGAAGGCATGACCTGCAGCGATTGATGAACTATGTATCTGTTGTCATATTCGTAGTAAGTGACAATTGTAGACAATCCAAGGAAGTAGAAAATTAATTTCAGTTATACTGTAGTTTTTATATTATATTTTGGTTTAAATAAAAAGTGAAAACATAGAAAAAATTAGTTTTATTTTTATATATTCCCAACTCTATTAAAATATTCAAAAATCTGTTGTGAAGTTTTAAATTTTTACTGGAGACTAAATCCAGGATTTTTTGAAAACTTAAAATTACAAGAGACGTAACACCAAATTATTAATCCCCGTTCTATGATCTTTCAAAACAAGTTTAAATTAGGTGCAAATACAGGTACAGTGATCTTGGATTAAAAAAAGGGAAGACGTCTTCGTTTGATTTATTTCAGTAAGTGAATGTTGGGTGGTGGTGCATTAAAAAGTTCTTGTTCATTCGAGGGGGCGAGAAGTCCTGATCTGATTCCTGAAAAGAACTGTTTTTGCCGTTCTCTACTCCAGACACACCGACGAATGTTGGTGTGGGTAGCGTGTAACGCCGGAAATGCATATCCTCCTATTTCCATCTATTGTACTATAAAATTTTTCCTTATTTTGTTACCCGAATATATAACATTTCTGTGTCTTTGTCTATTGTAATTGTTTTACTATTTGTATATATATGCATTTATGTCGATGTATAATTGGTTTGTTTTGTGAATATTATTTGTATTTATACGCTGGGTCTTGACTAGGGAAAACTATACTATCGAACGAATACATCGATAGGTCGTGTGGAGAACGAAAGTGTTTAGGATCTTTGGTAGTGTTAACTCTGCCGCGTGGAGCGCGGGCTGAGCAGAAAGAGTCTGGCTGGAGTAGCGAGTGGAGCAGGTGTGTTGTGTGACGCTCCCGCGAGTTGCCGCGCTTTCGGGGTTTGGCAGCATGTAATTGCGCTCGACTTGCGATGATAGTTTCTGACATGGTGTCGCGGAAGGGAAGCATTAGCTGGCGCACATCAAGAGTCCGTTTCGTCTGGTGACCGTGTCGAGAAGAAGGCGGCCAGCATCCAGCTTCTGCAACAGCGACGGCCGACAATGAGTGACTGTCGCCACCTCCTCGATCGACGGCTTCAAACCTTCAATCAACCAACAAGGAAGACTAAAAGCACGTAAAGTTTCAGAACTGTATGGCAGACCTCAGCTTTTCAAATTGTTCTATTTGCCTCGCAAAATTACAGCAACTTAACATGAACCTTTGTTGCTCATTGTCCCAATTGCATTGCCAAGCAGGGTCCCTTCCTTTTCCGAAATGAACCCGAGTGTCGTTGAAATTCAAACGCCAGCATTAAAATAATATAATTAGATTTCATTACTTTAGTTTCAAAGTGCAGTTAAAGCATTCATAGCTGGCTACAATAGTTAGATTACACAAGCACAAATTAAGAGTGCGAGTTTTGTTAGCATATTTTAGCTTACCTGTGACTGCAGCTCAGCTTGGTACGTACTAAATTTTACTATTGTTAATTGTTCAGAATCATTTAATTCAAGTTCAAAGTTAAATCTCTTATTTCTAAATTGCGTAGATTCAAGTAGCTTTTGAAATGATTGTTGAGGTAGTCCAAGACTAACCGTATTTTACTGAATTTCGATGTGCTTCAGAAAGAAAGCTCTCTATTAACTTCAGTCACTAAATTAACTTTCGATTTTCCGGTTTTATTAATTCTTTTGCTAAATTAAGTCAGAGTGTAGCGAAATTTATTACTTCTGACAAACTTTCAGTTTTCACACTACACGTGTCAACCTTCAGTTGCCACGCTTCTAGTGCTAATCATATGTGTAATAACCTTTCTTTTTCAGCTACTATAGTAATTGTCCTTAGGACTGGCGACCGTAATTTCCCCCAAATCTCAAATATCTAATTACCGCTAGTTAATTGTTAACGTAACGGCCGCACATTACTTTCTTTATTAACTTTACCCCTTTTCAAAATTAATTTCCACGTTTCATTAGCATTTTTCCTTTCATTTAGATGTAACCCTTTCCTCCCTCTTTACCGACAGATTAACTTCGGTGACGATTGCTTTTCCCAAATTTCCATTAGGTACACGCGGTTTGATTTTTCACTGTCATTAAGATCGATAAGTGAGGGGGAGGTTACAAGCGACCACGCTGACAGACCGCGCTTTGGTGATCTGAGGACCACATGAACTGCATCACCATCTGCTTTGGGATTTCGACAGTCGCTTATTCTATTCTGACAATCAATTGACAGCAATTACTGGATGGTTTCGACGGTTGCTAACGCTATTCTGACAATCAATCGGCAGATTCTGTGTAAATAATGATGGGAAATCTGCCAGATTAAAAGGCAAGCCATCAAATGGAAAAAGCAAATTGTCCTGTGTAAGTCAGCATGTTGGAAGATTCGATGCCCATTTTTATCGCCTGGAAAATGCCTTTTCACAACTGGACAGACGAGTAAAAGATGGTAAGTCACTGTCATAGAACAGTGGGGCCAGTTAGCCAGTCCAGGAGGTGTAGTGATGGAAAATTGCTTATGCTGGATTCTAGACTTGTAATTCAGTTACACGAAGTAGAGGTGAGAAGTGAGTCACAAAGATTTACTATTGACATGCAAATCAAAGTACCACCTGATCCTCTTGGCTCACTAGCATAGCCAAGGAAACTGTTCTGCTGTCAACATGATGCATCTTACTTCAATCTTACTTGTGAAGAAGTTAACTCCACTTATTGTTATAACTGACCCTATATCGGTTAACAGAATTTGGATGGGAGGGGGATGGGCAGCACAGCAGACAACGGAATGATACAAAAGGACAATTAGACATAGTATACAGTGATACTGATAAGTTACAATATCTCTGCTTTTGTACATACATGTCCGAGTCGACCAGGCTTCGGCATCCGTTATTGCAGGCTGCTCGCCACATTAGCGAATTTAACACACAAAAGACCAAACAACCGGTTCTATGCTCAGATAGAATCCAAAGCAATCGTAGAACTGTTAAGTTAATAATTATTCACACTGCTATGTACTAATGCAGCTGAAATTTCAACGATTAAAAAATTTAATTAAATTCATATAATTAAAAGTGACTCCGCTAACTTTGAGGATTAAAAGAAAACAATGTGTCTCTCGTTATAGATTTTGCGTAACATTGGAGACAACGTGACAGTGAGACTGCAATTCAGTGAGCAGGTATCCACTGACGATATTCATTGTATAAGGGTCACCTCATCAGAATACTGTGGGACAAAATGATCGAGTGAGATAAGTTATTTTCAAATATACTACTATATTTGGTCTCAATTAACATGTTATAAATGGAGGCTGTATTGATTCACATTTATTTTCATCAAAAACGTAAGTAGAAATTTACTAACAATATCTAGGTTTCTCTGGATCACTAAATGATAATATTCAAATCAATAAAAACTGTATCTGTGCAGAAGGCACCTGAGCGCTCTCTGGAAGGTTGTAGGTTGATATGCAAAACGATTTCCAAAGTATAGGCTAGCTCATAAAACGCGTGTATACTAAATAGCATAAGCTCTAGATCCCAGTGTGATAAAGAACTAACGATGAAATGTAGTAACAAGATGCAAACAGAACTTTAAAATTGTGAGCTATGCAATGCGAAGACAAACGCAAACGTTAAATGCAAGATTTACTCGAAATCCTGTGAAAGGGAACCCAGGTGGTCCATGCACAGAACAGCAATTCTCCAATGAACGAGATGGGACCAGCCGCCATGTGCTCGCCCAGACATCGACACCTCCACACTGCAGCTGAGCCCTGACTAGACTTTGTCTCTCACCATACTCAAAATTGCCACAGGAGCGGAGGAAACTGCGAGGTTTGCCACAGTGACAACTGAAAATCTCCTTCCCTCTTCCTGCCAACAGGTAGAGCCTGCAGCATTTTCTCATCCAGCATTTGATATATTATCTGTTAACAAACTGAAGTTAGGAGACTACCGGTCCTCGTCTAGTGATTGTCGGGAAGATATGTGGGCACATAAACGCATATCGCTTCCCATGCTGTTAACGGGAACATAGCTTATGGACCACCTACAGGCTTTGTTCAAATCTCTGTTGATTTAAGAGAACATCAAAGCGGCTTACTAGCGTGACCGTTGCTACTGAGAACTTCTTTTGGGAAACTTCTCACAAGACCACAACAAAAAACGATTGCATGTGTTCATAACATATAAGCTTTCACGGCCGGCGTCTTCATTAATTAAAACTTCCGGGCTGAATTGCCGTGGTTCATATATAAAACTTCTTCTCCTTCCTGACGTTTCGTTGCCTACTGAGGGCAACATCTTCTGAGGTGAGTCGGCGACTGGCTGCTAGGCGCTGGAGGTCCCGCTTATATAGAGCGCTTAGATGGCGCCACCAATCATCACGTGCTTTCGACTTTAAAATTATCTCTGGCTAGTGCCATCTCTCTCGATAACAGGTATTCGATTGTCACTTCGTTGGTACAAAGTCGACCGTCATATCTTGTCTAGTTTAATCCTTCTTCTTTTTTATTAAAATTATTTTCGTGCTTGTAGATCTCTATAGTTTCTCTATTCATGCGGTACAACAATGTGAGGTCTCACGTTTGTCTCACTAAATTTTATTTCGTGATCACCATCTTTGAAAACGTGTTCCGCCACAGCTGATTTGACAATTTGTCCCAATCTACAGTTCCTTTTGTGTTCCGTTAGGCGGGTATTAACACTACTTTTAGTTGTTCCAATATAAACCATGCCACAGCTACACGGAATTTTATACACACCTGGGGTAGCTAAGGGGTGTCGTGTATCTTTCACCGATCTTCAACTTTCACTAATTTTCTTGGTAGGTCGAAAGATTGTGTCCACTTGAAACTTGGCCAAAACTTTCCCAATACGGTCCCTGATGTTATGAATATATGAAAGAAAAACTTTTTCAGCCGACGGTTGTTGTTGTCGTGTATTTTCGGACACTTTTCTTCTAGGGTGGAGTTCTCGATCTATTTCGTTGTAAGCCTACCCATTTCTTTTGAAAGCTGTTCGCAAATGGCTTAATTCATCTTGCAAATAAATTGGCTCACAGATGTTATTAGCCCTGTCCACTTAAGTTTTTATGACTCCTCTCTTCTGCCTAGGATGATGATTCGAATCGTTATGTAGGCAACGATCGGTGTGTGTGTCTTTCCTATATACCTTGTGCCCTAAAGTCCCGTCTGCCCGTTTAATAACCAATACATCCAAAAAATTTAGTTGTCCATTACTCTCTTTCTCCACGGTGAATTGTACCTTTGGATTGAAACTGTTTACGTGCACCAAAAAATCACTCAGTTCCTCTTCAGCATGATTCCATATCATGGGCTGTGGCATGGTTTATATTGGAACAAACCGCCTAACGGAACACAAAAGGAACTGTAGATTGGGACAAATTGACAAATCAGCTGTAGCGGAACACGTTTTCAAAGACGGTGATCACGAAATAAAATTTAGTAAGACAAACGTGATAGCGAGGAACTCACATTATTACACCCGCATGAATAGAGAAGCTATAGAGATCTACAAGCACGAAAATAATTTTAATAAAAAAAAGAAAGGTTAAAACTAGACATGATATGGCAGTCGACTTTGTACCAACGAAGTGACAATCGATTATCTGTAATCGAGAGAGATGGCACTAGCCAGAGATAGTTTTAAAGTCGAAAGCACGTGACGAGTGGTGGCGCCATCTAAGCGCTCTACATAAGTGGGACTACCAGCGCCTAGCAGCCAGTCGCTGACTCACCTCAGAAGATGTTGCCCGCAGTAGGCAACGAAACGTCAGGAAGGAGAAGAATTTTTATATATGGAGCACGGCAACTCAGCCCGGAAAGTTTTAATTAATGATTATATGTATTGTTGCTTAGTAACATGTGATGATACAATACATTTTCAGCGATACCAAGTATGTAAGATCGCAACTTACCAATTTAACTGCCCTAAAACGATTGAATATGATGTCAGGGTTAAAGTGAAATCTCAAATGTAAGTTGTCACTCCCTGAATATTCTCTCACTTTGTCAGTGTGAGAGAGCAGGTCTAGACAACACACATTGAGGAAAGTGAAAAAGAGTGAAGACCACTGTGGAGTGAGAGCAGGCTATAAATTGAACTGAAGTTGAGAAGCAAGAGGAGATGGGCGCATTGGAGAGTGTACCTGCCACCTCGCTGTGTGCTTTGGCTCAACGCCAATCAGATTTCTGCAGCTCATTGATGATCTGGAATGTGCTGAGCGTAGCTTAACGTCTGAGAGGCAGCTTAGTCTGCCGTGGTCTCTTTCAGAAGCTCAGGTCGAACTCTGGCAGGGTACTTCTTTTCACTACCGTTCGTAAAGCGCGTGCTAGAAAAACTAGTTCCTGAGAAATCTGTATACCAAAGTTGCGACTTCCTTTATACTTCTTCCAAGTAAAACATCCCCTGACCACAGTGTCCTTGCACAGGCGGGAAGAATGATCAAAAGGAGAATTTGTAGTAACCTTCTTCCACCATTTCAGCCACATTATTAATTTCCATTCTCTGAAGGATAGTCAAAAAACTGGCTATCCTGATAACTGGATGAGCATTCGAAGAATTTGTTGGTATGTCTCTCGCTACATTAAGGAACACCCACGTAATAAATATGTAAGATGAATTTGGGAATTTGTGGTAAGGACTGTGGGGTCAAACTGTTGAGGTCATCGGTCCCAAGACTTAAACACTAATTAAACTAATTTAAACTAACTTACGCTAAGGACAACACACACACCCATGCCCGAGGGAGGACTCGAACCTCCGACGGGTGGGTGGGGGGTGGGGGGGCACGCGAACCGTGACAAGACGCCCCAGACCGCACGGCTACCTCACGCGGCTTATGCCAGATGAAATATAAGCGTCGACATGATGTTGATTGTCTAATGTTGACTGCTACAAGCAGATAAATGATGCCATAGAAAATGTTAATAAAGCGCTGTTCTTGTGAAAGTGGGGAACTGTTAAAAAAATTTCGCAGGCTGGCAAGACCCTTTAGCCAGTGAAGAGCAAGGAAGTAAAATTCCTCAGACACGTCCGGAGCCTACGTGAAATACGGGCTGTTGAGGACAATCTTGCAGCCTGCCCTGAGAAAGCTAGAGAAAGTTGCGTGCATTCCTAGCCTTCATGTAACTTTCCTACAAATATGTTCCTGGTTCTATGGAACACACAGTACAGCTGACTGCCTTTTTAAAAGAAGAGCAACACTTTTCGTTTATGATCTGAGCACGAGCAGTACAGCTTGATCAGAAATTCTCTGGCAGAGAACATCATCGTTTATTATCCACACTTCAAGTTAAGGTTCTGCCCCTCCACCAGCAGTTTCCATTACAGTCTAGAGGCTGGATTATATCACGACAGTGGCATTGAGTGTGGTGTCAAACACTATGTGGCGTCGATAGTTACGATGCCACTACGTAGGTGCACTCTCTCGTAATGTGGCACTACGACAGAAGACTAACAACGCCGACCACAGCGCCCTCTGGGCGACGCTGTGGAGCTCACGGAGTGCCGTCTTGATTTCGGCCCATTTCTTCAAGAACAGACGGCCTGGAAAAATCGCTTCTACTACCGAGTGGGCTAGTTTGCTATTGAAACTTTGTATTAGTTACGTTCAGTTAAAGTTTCGACAGCAACGAGTATTTGTTAGTTTTGAGATTATACAGAAAGGTCATGCTAACTTCACAGGATTAGACATTGACTACGGCTTCACACCTACGTGCTCAACCTGTTGTTGTTGTTGTTGTTGTTGTTGTTGTTGTGGTCTTCAGTCCTGAGACTGGTTTGATGCAGCTCTCCATGCTACTCTATCCTGTGCAAGCTTCTCCATCTCCCAGTACCTACTGCAACCTACATCCTTCTGAATCTGCTTAGCGTATTCATTTCTTGGTCTCCCTCTACGATTTTTACCCTCCACGCTGCCCTCGAATACTAAATTGGTCATCCCTCCATGTGTCAGAATATGTTCTACCAACCGATCCCTTCTTCTAGTCAAGTTGTGCCACAAGCTCCTCTTCTCCCCAATTCTATTCAATACCTCCTCATTAGTTACGTGATCTATCCATCTAATCTTCAGCATTCTTCTGTAGCACCACATTTCGAAAGCTTCTATTCTCTTCTTGTCTAAGCTATTTATCGTCCACGTTTCACTTCCATACATGGCTACACTCCATTCAAATACTTTCAGAAACAACTTCCTGACATTTAAATCTATACTCGATGTTAAAATATTTTTCTTCTTCACAAACGCTTTTCTTGCCATTGCCAGTCTACATTTTATATCCTCTCTACTTCGACCATCATCAGTTATTTTGCTCCCCAAGCAGCAAAACTCCTTTACTACTTTAAGTGTCTCATTTCCTAATCTAATTCCCTCAGCATCACCCGACTTAATTCGACTACATTCCATTATCCTCGTTTCGCATTTTTTGATGTTCATCTTATATCCTCCTTTCAAGACACTGTCAACCTAGCCAAAGTTATGTATGCATTTGATATTTACTTGTGTTTTTGACTCTATTAAAAGTGTTAAAGTTACATGCAGTGCCGAAGTGCTTCACCTCTCCTGCTCCTACTCGCTCCCTTCACTCTCGGCCGATATTATAAAAGCAGTTCAGAGGAGCAGACCCACACACCGCCTATCCAGGCGGGATACAAAAACACTGGACCATCTGCTTTGAGAGCCACACGATGAACAGACGTACAGCGGCGGTACTGCATGACTGAAAAGGAGTGGCTGGTGGCAGTTTGAAGTTTTCAGCACTTCTGACACTGCCTCTGGGGGGATCCTTTGATCATTATTGCTGATCGCAGATACCGACCTTCTTAGAGAGTTGCCGATATCTTAATGCATAGATGCTCCAGTGGGCTCTAGCCGTGCAAGTGTTTAAATATCCAGTAACACGAGTAGTACGCCCATTCTCTTATCTGCCGATCAGGGTGCTTGTCAAGGATCTGGAACAGTCAGAGAGCAGGGACATGGACATTTGTATGACAAAAATTTTTCTTATGATTTGAATATGAAAAGAAATCACCACATCGCAAGATGCTAGTCAGCTGTAATTGTTTAAAGAATGTTTGTAAAAAAATTATCTCTCCTCAGTTTTATGTTGTAACTGAAGTATTTTTCCATTAATAAAACCTTTCGTTTGATTTTTTTTATTTTTATATCCGTTGATCATCATGGACTGGCGTGGTAGTTAATTAATATTAGTACAGAGAGCAAACTACCTAGGTAGGTAGGTACCTAAGTAAACTGCCTTCAAATTTGAATGTTTGGACGAATGTGGATGGTCTGACGTTCAAAAGTAATTTGACTTTACAGAAATGTCTTTGCAAAAATTTAGTGCTATGAATATTTTCATGTTTTTATTTGTATTTTTGCAAAGGAGTGGGTGAATTTTAAAATTTGGGAGCTTCTTTCACGCAGAATTTGATACTCTACAAGTTTCATGCGTAACACTTCTCATTTAGAGTAGCCGTTTCTGCATTACAGGCGTTGGAATATGTGCATAACTCAGTTTTCCACCCAGTTGGTAAGAGTTGCCGATATTTGAGGATCGATTGTGATTAAACGGCTGAACATATTGTAACTTTTCAGAAGGCCAGTCTACGAGAAATTTTATGATCTTTCAGTACGGCGTTCGGGACATTTTCTGTAGGATGTATCGCTTTTGTGTTATAAGTGAAAAACTGAAAAAGTCAAAAAATGTCGTGGTCTTTCGGTCCTAAAAAGTACTGCACAAACCAGAAGTCGTCGCAAATTCTTTGAACTCTTATTTGAGACGCCTAACGTCGATTAAAAGTAGTTCCAACTTGTGCATATTTATTGAACAGTAAACGTCTACATCTACATCTACATTTATACTCCGCAAGCCACCCAACGGTGTGTGGCGGAGGGCATTTTACGTGCCACTGTCATTACCTCCCTTTCCTGTTCCAGTCGCGTATGGTTCGCGGGAAGAACGACTGCCGGAAAGCCTCGGTGCGCGCTCGAATCTCTCTAATTTTACATTCGTGATCTCCTCGGGAGGTATAAGTAGGGGGAAGCAATATATTCGATACCTCATCCAGAAACGCACCCTGTCGAAACCATGACAGCAAGCTACACCGCGATGCAGAGCGCCTCTCTTGCAGAGTCTGCCACTTGAGATTGCTAAACATCTTCGTAACGCTATCACGCTTACCAAATAACCCTGTGACGAAACGCACGGCTCTTCTTTGGATCTTCTCTATCTCCTCCGGCAACCCGACCTGGTACGGATCCCACACTGATGAGCAATACTCAAGTATAGGTCGAACGAGTGTTTTGTAAGCCACTTCCTTTGTTGATGGACTACATTTTCTAAGGACTCTCCCAATGAATCTCAAGCTGGTACCCGCCTTACCAACAATTAATTTTATATGATCATTCCACTTCAAATCGTTCCGCATGAATACTCCCAGATATTTTACAGAAGTAACTGCTACTAGTGTTTGTTCCGCTATCATATGATCATACAATAAAGGATCCTTCTTTCTATGTATTCGCAATACATTACATTTGTCTATGTTAAGGGTCAATTGCCACTCCCTGCACCAAGTGCCTATCCGCTGCAGATCTTCCTGCATTTCGCTGCAATTTTCTGATGCTGCAACTTCTCTGTATACTACAGCATCATCCGCGAAAAGCCGCATGGAACTTCCGACACTATCTACTAGGTCATTTATATATATTGTGAAAAGCAATGGTCCCATAACACTCCCCTGTGGCAGGCCAGAGGTTACCTCAGCGTCTGTAGACGTCTCTCCATTGAGAACAACATGCTGTGTTCTGTTTGCTAAAAATTCTTCAATCCAGCCAGACAGCTGGTCTGATATTCCGTAAGCTCTTACTTTGTTTATCAGGCGACAGCGACTGGTTCCGGGCCTCCGGATAACGGGAACTGTTTTCACGCGTGGGGCGAAGTGGGCGGTCTTGGCTCTTTCCCGACCGCGAGATTTGCAAAGGCGAGAGTTTTTCCTACAGAATGGCTGCCGTTTCCTGGTTCACTCTGGCAACAAACTACTGAAAGTGTCGGCAGCAGCATTTTAGAGTCTGTCAGTGCACGACCGTGCACGGCAACAATACTCTATGTGATCAAAACTATCCGGACACCTGGCTGAAAATGACTTAAAGTTCGTGGTGCCCTCCATCGGTAATGCTGGAATTCAGTATGGTGTTGGCCCACACTTAGCCTTGATGACAGCTTCTACTCTCGCAGGCAAACGTTCAATCAGGTGCTAGAAGGTTTCTTAGGGAATGGCAGCCCATTCTTCGTGGAATGCTGCACTTAGGAGAGGTATGAATGTCGGTCGGTGAGGCTTGGCACGACATCGGCTTTCCAAAACATCCCGAAGTGTTCTATAGGACTCAGGTCAGGACTCTGTGCAGGCCAGGCCATTACAGGGATGTTATTGTCGTGTAACCACTCCGCCACAGGCCGTGCATTATGAACAGGTGCTCGATCGTGTTGAAAGATGCAATCGCCATCCCAGTATTGGGAAGCAAGAGGGTGCTTAAAACATCAATGTAGGCCTGTGCTGAGATAGAGCCACGCAAAACAACAAGGGATGCAAGCCTCTTCCATGAAAAACGCGACCACATCATAACACCACCACCTCCGAATTTTATTGTTGGCACCACACACGATGGCAGATGACGTTCACCGGGCATTCGCCATACCCACACCCTGCCATCGGACCGCCACATTGTGTACCGTGATTCGTCACTCCACACAACGTTTTTCCACTGTTCAATCTTCCAGTGTGTCCGCTCCTTACACCAAGCGAGGCGTCTACTCGCATTTACCGGAGTGATGTGTGGCTTGTGAGCAGCCACTCGACCATGAAATCCAAGTTTTCTCACCTCCTGCGTAACTGTCATAGTACTTGCAGTGGATCCTGATGGTCTGGATAGATATCTGCCTATCACACATTACGTCCCCCTTCAACTGTCGGCAGTCTCTGTCAGGCAACAGACGAGCTCGGCCTGTACACTTTTGTGCTGTACGTGTCCCTTCTCGTTTCCACATCACTATCACATCGGAAACAGTGGACCTAGGGATGCTTAGGAGTGTGGAAATCTCGCGTACAGACGTATGACACAAGTGACACTCCATCACCTGACCATGTTCAAAGTCCGTGAGTTCCGCGGATCGCCCCATTCTGCTCTCTCACGATGTCTAATGACTACTGAGGCCTCTGATATGGAGTACCTGGCAGTAGGTGGAAGCACAATGTACCTAATATGAAATACGTGTGGTTTTTGGGGATGTCTGGATACTTTTGATCACATGGTGTATGTTCCAATAATGCAATGCGTGAGGCGTATCCTATTTGTCTGCCGGTACCAGTGAGCGTTTTTTATTTAAAATGTCCTCCTCCTATATAGGAATTACATAATGGTTGCAGGGTGTGACGCAGAAATGACATATGGAAGTGTGAGTCCGGCCGTGGCTCGTGCACGGATAGCCAAAGCGGTAAAGGTAACCGCTCGTGTAAAGCGGGAAATCTCGATTCTAATCCCATTCACTGTCGTCATTCCCTTACACATCTGATGCTTGTTCGTATTCGCAACTGCGAATACATTTCATGTATGTTTCAAAAACCTGCGCACGAAAATGCGATTTTTGAGGGGATCATATCTCGGGTTCTATTGATCACAGAGATTAGGGGTCAAGTGTTCTGCATGGCCCTTGACCTAGTGAACATGTGTGTACCTATCCGACGAACGGGCGTGCTGTAACTATCATACAATACAAGGTCAAAATATAAACATTACGCACTTCCTCAGCCCAGGCAAATTGAGGAAATTGGTTAGTTCTTTTGCATTAGGTGTGGTTTACGGTGGGCCTTAGGCAGCTTACAAAAGCACAGTTTGTTGATGGGTGGTTCCTGAGAAAACCTAGAAAAACCATGATTTCTTGGTACGAAAAGTACTAGTTGTGGGGATGGCCACCTCTATAATTTCTGTTTATGGCAGATCGTCGAAATCTTTATTGTATGTGCTTAGGATATTATTCTTGGGGCACCTTGAAATTTTTTTTTGACATCACTATCCGTTACTGAGATCCAGAGATTCACATTTACCGTACTTACGGACGTACTACGCGGCCTGAGGCGTGAACATGGTAAGCGTTGTGGGCCATTGGAAGGATTGTAATGTCACCAAACGACGTTTTTAGTCGCCATTTTTAACCAATAAAACTTTATGATGCGCCGTCTCTGTAAAAAGGGAATTTCACACCTACACAGGCTGTCTTCACCTGGAAATTATTCAATGGTGACACCTGGTGGCGTAAGCACCTTACAAAAAATTAATTTGTCACACGAAGCTCTTTATATTTGCAAATGAAACAAAGCAGTTTTTGGAATACTATAGGTGGAGCCTAAAAATGTTGCCCATTGGTGTGCAAAGTAGTGTAAAACGAAGTTGTGTTGGATAGGAGCCCCGTACTCACTTTTAACTCGACGAAGCATGTGTTGGGTGGTATGGTCACTTTACACCGTACGTTTGCAGTCTCACTTTCAACCTTTTGTTTTTATCTGAGGCGGCGCTGTTAAAATCTTTTTGAATCTAACGTGGGACTCAATTTGAATTTGAACGAAACGACTGGCGTAAAATTTGTTAAACTGAAAAGACCGCAAATTCAGTAAAATATTTCTGATAACACTTTTACTCTTTTAAGATAGAAGTCGTAAGGCGGACGTTTTCGATGAACTGTGATCAGTGATTAAAATATCTAAAAAAAACATGTAAAACAAACGAGTTCGTGTTAACCTTATACTATTCGTATTAATTTGTTGTTTATAAACCTACAAAGTGTATAAGTGTGTCGAGGTACATAAATAAATTGTAAAATTGTTACTGGCCTGTAGAATTCGTTTCTATAGACCATGTAAGCACAACATCCCACTGTAACAGGGAAAATAAAGAACCAGCGGAATAATGCTCCTGTTGGAGCATAAAAAAGGCAAACATGTTCCATTTTAAATGACAAAGACAGAAAAGTGAGGAAAGAGCCGTCTCAAACTCCATTCCGCCTTCCTCATCAAAAATATGGCCATGTGAACATATTCGCGGTTTTGTGTTGAAAGAGAGTAGCAGAGAGACAGAGACGTAGGAACGGAGAGGAGAGACAGTGTCAGTGGGAGGGAAAGAAAGAGAAGACAGTGATAGCGAGAGGGAGAAAGTGGCAGTGACAGAAAGAGAGATGGATGGAAATGGAAGCAGTTAGAGCAAAAGAGAGAGAAGGCAGTGGAAATGAAAAATACAGATGAGTGGATACCATACGTAGGCTTGTGTGTGTTTGGGAGGGGACGGCGGGAGGGGTTGTCTGGAGCTTCCAAGATCGGCGAACTTTTAACACTTAGGTGTAGGGGTGAGCTATTTTGAACCGAAATTTTAAACACTTGGGTATAGGGCAAAAATGAGGTGCCGCCCCCCCCCCCCCCCCGTCCCCTCCCGCCCACCAGAATTTTGGAGCTGCCGAGGTATGGTGTAGACAGTGAGAGTGGGAAAGATAGACAAAAGGAGACAGTGTAAGTGAGAGAGGAGACTGTGGCAATGGGATACACCGTAAAGAGACAGTGAGAGAGAGAGAGACATATACAGACAGTGGCAGTGAGATGGAGATGCTGACTACGAAGGCTTAGCTACAAAGAGAGTCTGGGTAAAATGGACTTAGAATATTCTGTGTTAAATGGACGCGAATATGTTAGCATGCCAATATTTTTGGTGGGCAACGCGGAAGGAGTAACGAGCCAACTGATTCCCTACTCTTCTGTCAGAGTCAGTTAAAAAGGAACATATTTACCTTGTTTGCGCTCGAGCAATGGCATTTTCCAGGCGGTAGTTCTATGTGCGGTGCAGGAGGGGGTATGGCGGCGTATTTCGGAAGTCTGTAATGAAGAGTTACTAAGTTTATTTTCTGTGTATGGATGGTTCAGAAATTGTTCGGGGGTGCGTCCAATTGCGCCTGTTGCCTGTTGCCTGTTGCCTGTTATCGAGGGGGGCGTTGCTGGTTTGAAAGCGTGCACGAACTGTTTAGGATTTCGCCTAATAGAGCGTATAGGAACTGGCTAGCTGGATGTGTTGTCTAACCGACGAAGCGGTCTTGGCGGGGGTTATTAGAAAATAATAAAATGACTTTTTCTCCGTTAAGAATATGAAGTTCTTGCTTATGTCCTTACCCTTTTTGGCTGTAGAGTGTGCTCTTACGTTGTTTGCATAAGAGATGGAAGAGTCCGCTTGGTGACGGTGTGGTGACTGGGTGCGGTGTTTGTTGTCCACTGTAGTGGTCGGACTGGGAAGATTCTAAAGGTGGTCAGACGGCTTCAGGACACTGAATAGTGGTATGCAGGAAGTGGCTTAACTCTCGATCGCGGGTCAAAGAGGGGCTGGCGGCCCTGGTTTAACTTGTTAGCATATGCGCAGCAGCGCATAGTAATTACCCAGGCCCTTCAAAAAACGTTTCAGAGGAAGTCTACGGAGCAGTACGTCGCACGATTTGTCTCGCACGCCAAACGACACTACGAGTGTGTGGGCTCTGGCCACGGCTGCAAGGGGTCTTCCCCGGACATTGCAGAAGCTCCGGGACGACGGACGAGGAGGGACGCTTCGTTTAACTGTAAACTATTCAATTACTTAATGTTTCAATTCTTAAACTATTTTTCAGGATTCTTAATTACATCGTTAATACGAGATGTTCTTTCAAACAAGACATAATTAATTGGAACTGTCCCTTACACCTGTGGCTAGTGTTCTGTGTTCCTCAGTTGAAATAAAATTTATTATCATTTCACCAACTAGCTTTGCCTCGACGATTCGCTACCGAGGAGTTATAAAAATGTGTGTATTTCCCACTTGATGTTTTATGTGGTTTCGTCCGCGTGTGCGTATGTGACGTACTCGTATATTGCAAACATCTCCTCCTCCTCCTCCTTCCTTCCTGTTCACCTCCTCCTCCCTCTCTCTCTGTTTCTTTCCGTCTTTCTGTCCATCTCTTTCTCACCCCCTCTCTGTCCATCCCCTTTCTTCTCTCTCTCTCACCAATTACTCTTCCGCCCCTCTCTCTGCCCATCTCCTTATTTCTTCTTTGTTAAACGCCTCCACCTCCCTCTCTCTGTCTAGCATCTCCTTCCCCTCTGACAATCTTCTCCACCCCTTTCTATCTGTTCATCTCCTCCTCTACCTTTCGATACCTTCTCCTCCTCCCTCACTCTGTCCAACGCCTTCTCCTCCCCTCTCTTTCTCCATCTACCCCTCTCTCTATCTTCTCCTTCCCCTTTCTCTGTATATCTCCCCTCCCCATTCTGTCCATCTCCTCCTATCCCTATTCTCTGTCCATCTCCTCTGACTCCCTGTTTACACCCCCACCTCCAACTCCACCACAATGGGAGGTGGTTTTTACCCTCATAGTACTTCTTTCCAGGCAATAACTGGTATGTGTACCAAGTCGGCTTAACTCGATCCATTGGTTTAGTAGAAAATTTGGAGCACAAGTACTAGCATTTTATAATAAATTGGCGCAGAAATAAACACTAATAAGAGCTGTGCGACATAAAATGGTTCAAATGGCTCTGAGCACTATGGGACTCAACTGCTGAGGTCATTAGTCCCCTAGAACTTAGAACTAGTTAAACCTAACTAACCTAAGGACATCACACACAACCATGCCCGAGGCAGGATTCGAACCTGCGACCGTAGCGGTCTCGCGGTTCCAGGCTGCAGCACCAGAACCGCGCGGCCACTTCGGCCGGCGCTGTGCGACATAAACGAAAGATGTGAAAACTGAATATACATCATTTTTCAGGTGTAGAAACACGCTTACCAGTCGCTTAAGAGTAGCTCTATTAGCGCCACGATGAGGATGCAAATGAGGATTGCTTTAACTACAAGGTGTACGGTCGTGAGCGTTAGTTACCTTTGAGACAGGACACCATAAGTTGGCGTTAGTCGAGAATGGCTTTAAGGCGACAAAGACTCTATTATCAACACCTCGCTGAGTTTGAACGAGGTCTTCTAACATGGCCGTGAGAAGCTGGATATTCCGAGATACTGCAGAAATACTTTACAGAAACTTAGTCACTGTACGTGATCGCTGGCAGCAGTGGTCAAGAGAATGTATGGTCTCAAGAAGACGGAGCTCTGGACGGTGAAATGGCGCTACAGAGAGGAAAGGATGTCACGCTCGTCGTGTGGATCTGGCGCATCGTACTGCATCTCCAGCAGCAATTTGAGCAGTAGTTGGCAGCACAGTGACACCACCAACCGTAACAAATCTGTTACTTCAAGGACAGCTCTGAGCCAGGTGGCCTGTGGCATGCATTCCACTGACCCCAAACCACCGCCTTTGGCGACTTTAGTGGTTTCCAGCGAGATCTTATTGGAGGGCAGCAGTAGGGGACAAAGTTCGTTTCACCCCAAATAGCGGGTTGCCTACATTGGGGGCAAGGATACATTGAGGGGCACATTTGATTGATTTACGACCTTAACCTATTGTTCTGCTAAGTGCTTGATGACCCCCTCGGGGAAGATTTATGACTGTCTGGGGATAATCTGTCCTTTTAAGAAATTCCTCCTCCTCCTCCTCCTACCCCACCCCTCCCTGGAAAATCCCCAACACTCTCCCTCACTGATGCACACTTTCGATATCAAATTAATTGATAAATTAATTAAGTTGATCAATTAATTACCCCCTCCCCATACTGGGACTACCTCAGCTCTCCCCTACTCTCCTCTATCAAGAAATCGTGGGAGAAAGACTCAGTACATATTGGAGAGGTAGGAGCTCATGATACGAAATTGAAATTTATTTATAAAATTCAGTTTGCAGGGATTCGATCTCTCTTTTATTTGGTGGGGAAAGCTCACATCCAGTAACTACATGTTCTAACTATGCAGTTACACTGCGTGGATCCACCTATGACCTCTATCCTGATACTATCCTGAACCTACCCTGTGCCAGTTTCTGATAGCCAAGGTAATGTGTGAAATATTGTTTACTTAATTGATTTATTGGATACAGGGCAGTGCATGGAATATAGTTTGTTTATTTACAGAAATTGTTGGAAAATTAACATCAGTGTATAGAATATTGTTTATTTAAACAATTTGTGGGAAACAAGGCAGTGTATGGAATATTTAAACTATTTCTGCCATTTTTCTTTTCCCAATCGCACAAGGAATACTGTCAACATAAAACACTCACCACACGTAATTACACTGTGGTCACTTTCTTACGCAAAAAAAAAAAACCACTTGCATGGCAGCTGCGATGTAAGACCAGAAGTGTCATGCATCCCTCTGTAGTGGCTGTGTTGCCAGCAGGACTGTGAGATGTGCTCACTTGTCGAAACCACTGTCAGGGCCTCGCCGCTGGATCTATGTGCTGGGCTCGTGCCACTGCAGCAGCCGTTAGACCAAGCTAATCTGCCTGAACAAAGAATCAGGTGGCGGCAACTCTTTGATACTGATATCTGAGAAATTCCTTTTGAAACTCTCTCTCTCTCTCTCTCTAGTAGATACTTCCCTTTTGTGTGAACCAACATATGCATATATACACAGACCAAGATTCCCCCCCCCCCCACCCACTCTTCCCTTCTGTCCCCCTCCTCTGTCCCACTCACCATTCATGCAGACCTGGCAGTAGTGGTCGGTACATTCCTTTGTTCTCAAACTTCCATTGGTATGGAAACGTGGAGCTGATGGAACAAAGGCATTTGAGGAGTACTAGGTAGCCCTCCAGAAATGCTGAGCTGTGGCTGTCTTGGAAATGCATCCACTACTCTATCAAACTGATTGACTGATTAATTAAATCGATACCCTTTGTGTGGGCAGTTTTTCCTTGCATCCTATTGGTGGATGTGGGGTGTGGTATCTGTGGCGAGATCTGACCTGTTATCACAGGTTTCCAAACTCTATCTGGATTTTTTTCTTCCCTTGCTTCCCACTGGTGGATACTAACACAGTTAGGTTGTTAGACAGGAAGTTCATTACATTGGAGATGGCTGAGAATTTAAAATTTCAGCTCAGTTGCATGCAATGTCAAACAATTTGCAGGAAGGGCTGGACAGATAAATGCTCACAATACCACTATCGGAAACAATAAATTGATGAATCGGGAATTTGATGTTGTGATTTGGTTTTTACAGCACAATAGGATTGCTAATTTTGTTCTGTCTGCTACATTTGGAAGGAAGACGAAGGATCTAGTGCATGATAGGATACTAACAACAACAAATGCCACCACATGACAGAGTCAACCGTGAAGTGTCAAGAAGCATTATACACAACACACTTAGACCATGATCCAGTCTGTAGTAGTGGTAACTGTCGTGGCTAGATGTCGGTGGTTGGTGAAACGGTCGCACATCCTGTGTGCTAGTGTCCCGACGTCCACATGAAGCACCCCAGGCCAGATGTCAACACGCGTATCAGTGATCACGCCCAGTCCGCAGCCGAACTCAGCCCACCATAGAGGACCATCTGGTTGTGGAGGACATCTGGGGATGACTGGAGTGGTACGAATTCGGATGTTATTAATATTTTCAGCGATAACACTCACCACGTTGAATCTTCTCAAATTTCCACATAGAAATTGGAGAATACTTGCTACACATGCAATCGGGAAGGCTGCCCAAGACATATTTCGCTATTGACCCATCTACAGAACGACGCAACTGTACCCCACCTGACCAGTTATGAGGTTTAGCGACAGCTCCCGCCTTAAGGCAGAAATGTCAACTCCTTCTGGTCACTGGCTACCTCTGCCATACAACCGTATGTTGAGCAGAATCGTCCTAGGATACCATCCACATATTTATCAGTGTAATTACAATTAAATAATACAATTGTAAAATCAATCTGTTGACATTTGACAGTGAGAAAAGAATCAGAAGTACTTTCCCCTGACGAGTGTGGCTTTGGAAATATCAATATCTATACCATTCTTATACCTGGACATAATTTTGCATGTAAAATCTTTCATCCCACTGACAGCTATCAATGCAGTGAAACCGCAGTTTTCCACATCTGATCCACACCTCCCGTATGACTGGACATATCCAATTTCTTTGCACATGTCGGTAAACAGACCACAGTAACTTCACATGCCAACACATACTATATAAGCCTGCTGATCACAGGGAATCTATCACACATCTACTAAGTAAAATACTTCGCCAATAACTGAATGTTGGCAACACCAAACAATACTGAGCGAAAATCCGCGATTGATGGACATGTTCAATTTGTTTCTCTTATGACTGGTACCATTGTGTCTGAGGAAGAGAGACATAATCGTCTTACATGCGACCCGATCACAATGACCATGTTACTGTCAACATGCATAAAAAGCGGTCTTGGTTTCACAGGCACACACAATTATCTCTAATTATGTCCGTGTTAAAAACATGTTTTATAAATTGAGGTGTCATATCACTTCCTAATGAAGTGGTCTTCCACACAAATACCGCGACATTGAATGTAGATGGTGATCACAAGATGTGTATTAACAGACTAAATGTGTGGGTGCACGTCGCCAGCAGTGTAAGATCGTAATAACAGTCACGCTTCTCACCAAATTTAGTAACTGACTCAGCCAAGGAACGAGGTATTAAGTCAACATTTGCAGGTCTCTCATGCCACTGCCACGCACTTTCGTTGGATCCTATGGAGATGTTTTTTTAATGATTACAGCCACTGGTGAATGATATTCGTGGCACTCTCATATCTATAACGAGTCACCTTCTTCGAACCTGTCTGCTAAGGGCCCCATTCAACAAAACTCCAATGTGGTTTTAGACAGTCCCTACTCACATTGTAACTATTCCTCAGACTCTGCCACTCCTCCCCCCCCCCCCCCCCAATTGTGCAGTAGACAGCTCAGTCCCCCTAACGACAGGGTGGAAATCTGTTGTGTTTTCTAATGGAAGCTGGTTCTGTCTCAGTGATGGCCATATGTTGGCTAGAAGTAGGGCGGTTGAGGGGCTGCAACCAAACTGCCTGCATGCTTAACTCACTGGACCTACAACTAGAATCATGATCTGAGGCGCAATTTTGTACGACAGGGAAAGCACTCTCGTGGTTGTCCCATGCACCCTGACTGCAAATTTGTACGTCAATCTGGTGATTTCAGCTGTTGTGCTGCCATTCGTGAACAGTGTGTGTTTTGTAACTAGATAAAGCTGACACACATACCGGTTATAACTCAATGCTCTACGGAGAGTCGACATGTTGCCCTGGCCTCCTCGATCACCATATCAGTCTCCAATTAAGCACATGTGGGACATCACCGTCGACAACTGCAGCCTCATCCACCATCACCATTAACCGTCCCTGTACTGTCCGACCTAGTACAACAGGCGTGGAACTCCATTCTACAAACTGACATCCACCACCTGTACAACGTAATGCATGCATGTTTGCATCATTGTATACTACACTCTGGCAGTAGTGTGCCAGCATTTCACATTTTCAATAGCTTATCTCGCGTTTACATGAACCTGTGATTTTGAAATGTTAATCACTTAACTATGTTACCAAGACAAATGTATTTCCGAAATTTTACTACTCTACATTAATTATTGTTGGGTGTTGCGACTTTTTTCCCTTCAGTGCATGTGCTCAATCACGAGAAATATTCATTAAGTAGCGCAACACATTTTTTTTCTGAAAGCAGGTTGGTGTTATTCAGGATTCCAATACACCATTTTATTCCTCACTCTTTTGACTATAAAATTCTGTTTTCCAGTATAATCTCCGTTCAGTGCGATAGCCTCATTACTTCATGGCTGTGTGCGCCGCTATCTTGGCGGTTGACCTTGAACGAGTTTCGCTCGGCCGCCGCTAGGGCTCGGCGGATCGCACTAAGTTCTAACTGAGCGCGATCCGCAGAATTGCTCGACTTCCGGCGCCGCCATTGCGGTTTATCGGCGCGCTACTTCCTGCCGCGCCCTGTCTTATCAGTAGGCAAATCCGCTACAGAGGCAGCTGCACGCTCATTCGACTCCAGGCAGCCGCACGAAGCACACAGCCATGCCGTATAGGAGGACATACAGACGCAAGAGCAGAATGCCTGTATACAAGAGTATTGACACCTTTCCGATTACTCCAAATGAAACTGGTCAACAAGAACTACTTCAAGGACCTATTACCTTTGTAGGTTGCTGGGAGGGCATGTATGCCCACATGGTACCACTCCAGTAGTCGAATTCAGAGCCAACGTCTTGCTGCATCAGTAAACTCAATCCTAATGTGCAACTAATTCTGCACAGATGGTCCTCGATTTGTCTTTATGGTCTTCTGTGAAGCGGTGAGCAACCTAGAGGGCGCACACCTTTGAGTACCCCAACTGGTGGACGAGTGTGTCACCACTATGAGCAGAGATATCCAGTTAAGTGTCTGATCGCGATCTGTCGAGCACCTCGAGTGAGAGTGTCCGCACGCTCCAGCCCTGCAGGAGTCACAGCAGGGTGCAGTCGGCTGGCACGTGGGAGGTCGCACGGGTTTACGTGACCTCGTTGCGATTATGACAGATGCGTCGCCCAATGACTTATCGTGCTTTTGTCCACTTCCAGGTCTCCTTAGACATTCTGCAAGTGCCTATGAAAATCTGTGCTGCTGTGGTTTTCTCCCAAAAGAAACTCAATGACAGCTCTCTGCTTGCAACGCACCTCTGTTACAAATGTCATGTTGAAGGCTATATATAGCGCTGTCACCTATCGGAACGTAATGAAACTACAGGTGCTGAAGCAGAAATATTCCGCAACGTCGCAGAACAAATTCCGCATTTTTTCAGCCTAAATTGGCTAAAATTACATGACTTCCATTTCAAGGCTGAGCTACCTTGTCTATTCTGATCTATAAGCTACACAAATGTTCTTTACAATCAAATTACTCAGATACTATGTACTGCACTTAGACAAGAAAAAACGTTCTTGCTCGTTATGCTTTACCCTCCCAGATGACGAGCTTCGCCCTGACATCTACCCTTCCTACCAACTGCTTCCTCCACAGGGCTCCCTCACCTCCCTCTCCCTTCTCCTGAGCGGCTTTTCCCTCCTACTCCCCCTCCCTCTCTTGTGCTCCCCTTCAGTGTCTCTGCACTCCCTCCTACCTCTTAGTGTACCTGCTGACACCCCTACTCTCTCAATCTTGCCGCCTCCTCTGCTGCCCCTTGCTCTCCCCTCCTTTTCCATCCTCTCGGCCTCTCCCTCGGCAGATCCCACCTGGCAGTTTTATTCTTCATCGTGTGTGCTCCAAGTGGGTTTTAAGTGTGTTGTTGTGGAGTATTTTTAATACTGTGGCCGACTTTTAACCTGTGCATGTGCATTCAGTGTCTTCTTTGCGTTTTAAGAACCGCCAACTGTGTTTTTTAACTTTATGATGACTTTTTTAATTGTCCCCCCATGAACGTCTCCATGTCAGTGTATTTTTACCTCCATTATCTCCCCTTACTCTGTTTTATGTTCCCCTTTTTATCGCCTTATATATGTAACATGCTGACAAGCGGCGGATTGTGCCTTGACAGCCCTCCCCTGCCTATATGGGGCAGGGGAATGAAATCACAATAAAGGGAAAGAAAAGTTATGCTTTACTGCATTACAAGTAAAAGGTGGCTTCTCTATGAACACACATTCGTTGTGGATGGATAACGTGACCACTAGTTTCACTAACCCTTTGACTAAAAATTATATTTCAAAAACATTAATGTTTCGTTATTTTAAATAATATCTTAGCCAGAAGTAACAATGTGAAAAGAAGATTTTCCTCCGTTTACTTTTCCAAGGGGTTTCGTGGAGTGGGAGGGGGAGTGGGGTAGGACATACAGGATACCCCCAGGGTATCAGAAGACGACTGCTCGAAATCTGCAAGACATACTGAAAACAGACAAATGTCAGCGGAGGGATCATCTCTCCAAGTTTGTAGCTTACACTACAGTTTCTGAGTACAGGCTGCGTCTGTGATGTCGCAAGCATCAAGTCGTGGCTGCACATCGCTGGCGCGGTGTGCTCGGGTAGGCACAAAGGCAGCCCACTTTGCGATCTGGTCATTGGGTTGCCTATCTACAGGTGCGAACTAATTTGATATGACGATACGGAGACGAAGGTTGACAATGAGTCTTGAGGACAGGAAACCTACACGTATAGTCTGTAATTATAATAATTCTGCTAACTGTCAGGTGGCTTCCCTTTACGTGTGGAACACTGATACATAGCAATAACAAACAACAAATTCCAACTGTTTCTCTGATATCATGTGACACACATATCCCGTTGGGAGTCAGAGGGTTAAAGTAGCAAAGGAAGAGCGCTTCTTTCCCTTTACAGTAATGCCGGAGTTTGTTGTTTACGTATAAACAGTTCTCGTTTAGTATCCAGCTCTGTTATTTATCCATAGCACGCAGGGTTATTCTCTAGAGCTCGCAGCATGGCGTAATTGCGCCGGTTTCCACCAGATGTTGCAATCTTGATATTCATTGTGCTGCGTGGATCCAGTGTTCCACATGAGATGTGGTTTCAATTGCAGATCTGCTGTCGGCATAGAGAGAGAGAGAGTAGCTACATATCTATACAAACAGTAAGCTTTACACAAATTTTATGGAATGTCTTTTAGATGATGACCATGGCTGGCACGAAATGTACATAGAAGGAGCTTTGAAAAGCCTAAAAGTATAAATGAGAAGGTGCAAACCCCACCGCTTCCCTCCAGATCCTTAGAGCATCATGCACTCTGCCTCGCCTTCCGTATACGTCTCCCGTCCCCCACGCGGATCCTCTATGACCTCATTCCTTTCCCCCATCTGCTCCTATTCCTAGAACATATCCTCATACTCTACACCTCCCGCCGCCTTGATCCCCCTCACCCCCTGGTTGCTCCTCTCCTCTCCCATCACCGCCCCCTGCCACGTCTCCAGTCTTGTGTCTCCACTACCCTCCATCTCTACACCCTTCATCTCCTTTCCCAAGGTGGCTTCCATCAACTCCCCCTCCCGGATGATGCCCTCTCTCCCTCCATTTATCCCTCCTATCAACTCTGATCCTCAACCCCCCTCCTTCATTTCCTCTGTCCTTTTCCTGGGCTCCCTCTCCCCCCCTTTCCACCCTCTTTTTTTCCCCACCTACCCTCTCTCTGCCCCCCTTCCCTCCCCTGAGTACTTTTGCATTTCCCTCCTCTGCCTTTTCCCATTCCCTCTCGCGTCTGCCCTGCCCCTCCCCCCCCCCCCTTATGAGTCCTCTCTCTCCTTGGGTTCCCCCCTTTCGTTTTTCCTCTCCTACCTCCTTGTTCCCCCCCCCCCCCATCTGCCCAGGTCCCCCCACCCCTCCATCTGCCCTTGGCTATGGTGTGTTATCATTGTGCCGACATTTTAGTACAGTGTTTACAGTGAGTGTTCAGTGTTGTGTGTCTTCTCCGAAGTTTTGCGGACGGACATCATACGGTCGCTGGGTGTGATTATTATATCTCTTGCAAACAGAAACCAGACTGTCGCCATGTTTTTTAAATTTTCTGTCTACTATTTTCCCTGTCTGCTTCCTGTGTATTTTATTAGCTTTGCCAACCATTTGCTTTATGTTTTAACTTTCCACAATTTTCCGCCGTTTTACAATTTCAGTCAACGTTTTATCGCCTGCTTTTATTGTTTCTTATCTTCTTTCTTACGTTTTACAAAGTATGTAGGCAGCAGACAAGCGTAGTAAGCCACTGCCAGCCCGCCCCCTTCAGGGGGAATCGATATACAATAAATGAAAAAAAACCTCCACCGTTGTTTAAAAAAGGAAGATCAGGGTTTAACGTCCCGTCGACGGCGAGGTCATTAGAGCTCGCACTGTGGAAGGACGGGTAGGAGATTCGGCAGAGCCCTTTTGGAAGTAACCAGACTCGACAATCGTGCAGAGCGTTAAGAAGGAGTGTGGCTCACTCTCTCGGCCACTTCAGCCTGGGAAGCAGTCTTTGGCTGCCCGCTTTTCTCCAGTGGTCCCGGGTTTCAGAGGAAACCAACCCCCCTATTACACTACTGGCCATTAAAATTGCTACACCAAGAAGAAATGCAGATGATAAACGGATATTCATTGGACAAATATATTATACTAGAACTGACATGTGATTACATTTTCACGCAATTTGGGTGCATAGATCCTGAGAAATCAGTACCCAGAACAACCGCCTCTGGCCGTAATAACGGCCTTGATACGCCTGGGCATTGAGTCAAACAGAGCTTGGATGGCGTGTATAGGTACAGCTGCTCATGTAGCTTCAACACGATACCACAGTTCATCAAGAGTAGTGACTGGCGTATTGTGACGAGCCAGTTGCTCGGCCACCATTGACCAGACGTTTTCAATTGGTGAGAGATCTGGAGAATGTGCTGGCCAGGGCAGCAGTCGAACATTTTCTGTATCCAGAAAGGCCCGTACAGAACCTGCAACACGCGGTCGTTATAATCCTGCTGAAATGTAGGGTTTTGCAGGGATCGAATGAAGGGTAAGCCACGGGTCGTAACACATCTGAAATGTAACGTCCACTGTTCAAAGTGCCGTCAATGCGAACAAGAGGTGACCGAGACGTGTAACCAATGGCACCCCATACCATCAAGCCGGGTGATACGCCAGTATGGCGATGACGAATACACGCTTCCAATGTGCGTTCACCGCTATGTCGGCAAACACGGATGCGACCATCATGACGCTGTAAACAGGAGCTGGATTCATCCGAAAAAAAAATGACGTTTTGCCATTCGTGCACCCAGGTTCGTCGTTGAGTACACTATCGTAGGCACTCCTGTCTGTGATGCAGCGTCAAGGGTAACCGAAGCCACGGTCTCCGAGCTGATAGTCCATGCTGCTGCAAATGTCGTCGGAACTGTTCGTGCAGATGGTTGTTGTCTTGCAAACGTCCCCATGTGTTGACTCAGGGATCGACACGTGGCTGCACGATCCGTTACAGCCATGCAGATAAAATGCCTGCCATCTCGGCTGCTAGTGATACGAGGCCGTTGGGATCCAGCACGGCGTTCCGTATTACCCTCCTGAACCCACCGATTCCATATTCTGCTAACAGTCATTGGATATGAACCAACGCGAGCGGCAATGTCGCGATACGATAAACCGCAATCGCAATAGGCTACAATCCGACCTTTATCAAAGTCGCAAACGTGATGGTACGCATTTCTCCTCCTTACACGAGGCATCACAACAACGTTTCACCAGGCAACGCCGCTCAACTGCTGTTTGTGTATGAGAAATCGGTTGGAAATTTTCCTCCTGTCAGCACGTTGTAGGTGTCGCCACCGGCGCCAACCTTGTGTGAATGCTCTGAAAAGCTAATCATTTGCATATCACAGCATCTTCTTCCTGTCGGTTAAATTTCGCGTCTGTAGCACGTCATCTTGATGGTGTAGCAATTTTAATGGCCAGTAGTGTACCGGGACACACTGCGGTGTCCAGTATACGTGGAGACCGCCGCCGCGTGGAAGCCACTGCCAGCTGATGCTTTGAGTCCGCAGACCAGTAGTCCAGCTGCGTGCTGTTCCAGCAGAAAAGGAGGAGCTGTTGGGCCAAACGATTTAGTTATTTGTGCATTTATAGAGATGCTATTGACTGGTCAGAGGAAGGGCGAGGAACAATAGGGTAAGATTAAGAGGTGATATCGAAGGAAGATGTGAAAAACACGGATAATTTAGAGTCTAACAGAGATAGCAGTTTTCTGTTGGACAGATGTAAAACAGCAGGAATATGCCGAGTGGGAGACCGTACCGGTAATGACAGGCGAAGATTTATTTTCCTCTTGAATGCAGAGTAGTTTCTTGACAAGGCACCAGCTAAAGGTGAAACGGAACTTGCTGTCCCGTTCCATATTTTCATGAATAAATCCTGGCACATGAGAACTATTGCGAGTGCTTTTTTATTCAGCAGAAGTAATTACTAGGGTAACATACAGAAGAGAATGGACCAAGTGTTTATTTATTTACTTATTCAGTCATTCATTCATTTTATGTGTGCCACATTTCCTAGTTGCCATTCCTTTATGCGACCTGGTTTGTGTGATTGAGATAGATAATGATGTAGCAGAAAGCTTGGTCATAGGTCTTGTGTGTAGAATGGTTCTGTGGTAAGATGGTACAAACCCCCTAAACGTGAGCAAGTTTAGCAAAGATGGTGGGCAAGTCAGGTCAAAGAGCTCGCTGAGTCTCGCGGCTCCGCTCTGTTAGGTTGGCGAATCTTCCCCCCCCCCCCCCCCCCCACACACCTTTTTAACGAAGTTTGGTTAGGCGAGGTGTCCGGTCTTCTCTTGCTCCTGGGACCCGGCACTGAACAGACCTGGAGACGCAGCTCTCAAAAATGGCTCTGAGCACTATGGGACTTAACATCTATGGTCATCAGTCCCCTAGAACTTAGAACTACTTAAACCTAACTAACCCAAGGACATCACACAACATCCAATCATCACGAGGCAGAGAAAATCCCTGGCCCCGCCGGGAATCGAACCCAGGAACCCGGGCGCGGGAAGCGAGAACGCTACCGCACGACCACGAGCTAGACCCAGCTCTCGGTTTGGTAAAGTAACAAAGATATCAGATTGTGTGAAATCTGTTAAGTAATGAAGTCCAGTTGTTCAAATCAGATGCAAGATAACCACTAAATCCCCATAAGGTAGTTTATTTTCACAGTTTATTCGCATTTCAGTTGACCTTTACATTTGGACTTTGATCAGGCTAGCACCATGGGTCTTAAGCTCATGGTCATTAGTCCTGCTCTCGAGTTAACGGAAATCCACTCATTAAATGTGTTTTAATCTACTCTTAGATTTTCAGTAATATTTTGGGGGATTTTTATTTATTTTCTATGTGTTACTTTGTGGACTTGTTGTCGCGCCCCGTGGTAGGTCGGAGCAGCCGCCACATTGAGTCTGTGTAGTTTCGGACCGAAAATAAATTGTAAACTATGGATAACCATACGATGCTGCGCGAGTGTAAATAGCGAAAGAATAATTTTGTGTTTCCGTATTTTTTTGGATTTTTGTTGCCCACTGAAACTTGGCCACATGTGAAGTGATAATGTTTCGTGTGACCCTCCATAACTAGTTGATTTGTTGACACTGTTGTGCATTACGGAATATACACGGTTTAAGCTCGTAAATTTTTCAAAGGAACTGATTTTAATGCCCTTTGAGTTGACAAAGACTTCTGAAATTCTCTTCCACCCTGACCTAGTTCACTTGTAGCGTCTTTGCTCAACTTGTTTTGCGTGCCCAATAGCAATAAGCATGGGTTTCGGTGTAATTGTGTGTCTGTAGAAAATTACATTGAAGCCAGGCCTACGCTCCAGCCTTCCATTGCATAATTACGTGGCGGAACTGAACGATGTTAACTAGCGACACCAATTGTAATCATGTTCATTGCAACAGAAATAAGTCCAGTAGTTTAAACGCCATTGATGCTGAGTAAATATCTTTTAAGCCATATCTTTTGTTAATTATTTGCTCCTTCATCATAGAGAATAGCTCAAAATCAGTATCTCAGTGAAATCCTGAGTCACAAAATTAAGAAAGTGAAAGCTATATACAGGGTGTTTCAAAAATGACCGGTATATTTGAAACGGCAATAAAAACTAAACGAGCAGCGATAGAAATACACCGTTTGTTGCAATAAGCTTGGGACAACAGTACATTTTCAGGCGGACAAACTTTCGAAATTAAAGTAGTTACAATTTTCAACAACAGATGGCGCTGCAAGTGATGTGAAAGATATAGACGACAACGCAGTATGTGGGTGCGCCATTCTGTACGTCGTCGTTCTGCTGTAAGCGTGTGCTGTTCACAACGTGCAAGTGTGTTGTGGACAACATGGTTTATTCCTTAGAACAGAGGATTTTTCTGGTGTTGGAATACCACCGCCTAGAACACAGTGTTGTTCCAACAAGACGAAGTTTTCAACGGAGGTTTAATGTATCCAAAGGACCGAAAAGCGATACAATAAAGGATCTGTTTGAAAAATTTCAACGGACTGGGAACGTGACGGATGAACGTGCTGGAAAGGTAGGGCGACCGCGTACGGCAACCACAGAGGGCAACGCGCAGCTAGTGCAGCAGGTGATCCAACAGCGGCCTCGGGTTTCCGTTCGCCGTGTTGCAGCTGCGGTCCAAATGACGCCAACGTCCACGTATCGTCTCATGCGCCAGAGTTTACACCTCTATCCATACAAAATTCAAATGCGGCAACCCCTCAGCGCCGCTACCATTGCTGCGCGAGAGACATTCGCTAACGATATAGTGCACAGGATTGATGACGGCGATATGCATGTGGGCAGCATTTGGTTTACTGACGAAGCTTATTTTTACCTGGACGGCTTCGTCAATAAACAGAACTGGCGCATATGGGGAACCGAAAAGCCCCATGTTGCAGTCCCATCGTCCCTGCATCCTCAAAAAGTACTGGTCTGGGCCGCCATTTCTTCCAAAGGAATCATTGGCCCATTTTTCAGATCCGAAACGATTACTGCATCACGCTATCTGGACATTCTTCGTGAATTTGTGGCAGTACAAACTGCCTTAGACGACACTGCGAACACCTCGTGGTTTATGCAAGATGGTGCCCGGCCACATCGCACGGCCGACGTCTTTAATTTCCTGAATGAATATTTCGATGATCGTGTGATTCCTCCCTATTCGCCAGACATGAACCCCTGTGACTTCTTTCTGTGGGGACACTTGAAAGACCAGGTGTACCGCCAGAATCCAGAAACAATTGAACAGCTGAAGCAGTACATCTCATCTGCATGTGAAGCCATTCCGCCAGACACGTTGTCAAAGGTTTCGGGTAATTTCATTCAGAGACTACGCCATATTATTGCTACGCATGGTGGATATGTGGAAAATATCGTACTATAGAGTTTCCCAGACCGCAGCGCCATCTGTTGTTGAAAATTGTAACTACTGTAATTTCGAAAGTTTGTCTGCCTGAAAATGTACTGTTGTCCCAAGCATATTGCAACAAACGGTGTATTTCTATCGCTGCTCGTTTAGTTTGTATTGCCGTTTCAAATATACCGGTCATTTTTGAAACACCCTGTATATACTGCGTAGTGAGCCCTGTATAGGTACCTTCTGTAGGAGTTCAAAAAAGAAATATTGCGTTATCCGTTGCGTACTAATTTTTACTGGTTGGTCAAAACCTTCCACTAGAAATTATTAATACCCGGCAATAAATTTAAGGGGCCAGTAATTTCGTGGACCACACGAACTTGAGAATCCATTTACTTCAGGCCGTAGCTTACATGAGCTGTAGGACCAATGGCAGGAAGACCCAGCCCGTAATGTTCCAAACGTTCTGAACTGGGCAGAGACCTGGCGACCTTGTTGCCCAAGTCAGGATTTGGAAAGCACGAAGACATGCTGTAGAAACTCTCGCCATGTCCGGGCGGGCATTACCTTGCTGAAACATAAGGCCAGGATGGCTTGCCATGAAGGCCGAAAAGAGGGGGCGTCGAATGTCTGCCCTTGGTGTAGGGGCAGCGTCTGTGATTACTAATGATGCCGGCACGGTAGCTCAGCGTGTCCGGCCAGAGGGTTAGCTGCCCTCTGCAAAAAAAAAAAAAAAAAAAAAAAAAAAAAAAAAAAAAAAAAAAAAATCAATAATGAACTTCAACGGGCGTCAGGGGACGTCCACCACGAACAATAGCAACGAACTGTAACGAACAAAATGAGATAACAAAAAATAAAAAATGAAAATGTCCTCGGCCCTGCGTTCGAAACCCGCCACCGCTTAATTGTTTATGAATAATCAGCATTGGCGGCCGAAGACTTTCGGCATAAGAAATCACCCTCATTCTACCAACGGCCCTGTCAAACAGGACACAGGAGTGGAGATGGTTCAAATGGCTCTGAGCACTATGGGACTTAACATCTGTGGTCATCAGTCCCCTAGAACTTAGAACTACTTAAACCTAACTAACCTAAGAACATCACACACATCCATGCCCGAGGCAGGATTCGAACCTGCGACCGTAGCAGTCGCGCGGTTCCGGACTGAGCGCCTAGAACCGCTCGGCCACCCCGGCCGGCACTCCCGACTAGATGAAATGTTCTTACATGTTGTTGTGAAAAACAACTATCCCTTTATTCGCAAGAAGTGATGAGTTCAAAAAATGGTTCAAATGGCTCTGAGCAGTATGGGACTTAACTGCTGAGGTCATCAGTCCCCTAGAACTTAGAACTACTTAAACCTAACTAACCTAAGAACATCACACACATCCATGCCCGAGGCAGGATTCGAACCTGCGACCGTAGCAGTCGCGCGGTTCCGGACTGTGCGCTTAGAACCGCTCGGCCACCGCGGCCGGCCCAGGAGTGGAGAGAGGTTCAGGATGCTCTCTTATCCCTGGGGTGGGAAAATGCCCCTAAAGCCGGAAAAATCAGCAGCGATCAACGACATGAGGATGCAGAAGGCAAGGAAACTACTGCATTAAAGGCACATAACGTCTATCCACAGGACATGTGGCCAGTAATTGAAAAAGTGTTATGATGATGTCTCTATTGGCAAAAGATTCCGTAATGAACTCCCATTCGGATCTCTGGGAGGGCACTGCCAATGTGGAGGTGACAACGAGAAAGAGATTGAATAACCAACGAAAGGATAACGTTCTACGAGTCCAAGCGTGGAGTGTCAGAAGCTTGAACGTGGCAGGGAAGCTATAAAATCTAAAAAGGGAAACGCAAGGGCTCAATCTAGATACTGCAGGCGTCAGTGAGGTCAAATGGGAAGGTGACAAGCACTTCTGGTCAGATGAGTATAGGTTAATATCCACGGCAGCAGAAAATGGTATAACGGGAGTAGGCTATTAAATGCAGAGGAGAGAGCGGATAGGTGGAAAGAGTACATTGAAGGCCTCTTGAGGGGGAAGATTTGGCTGATGTGAAAGAAGAAGAAACAGGTGTCGATTTAGCGCAGATAAGGGATTAAAATCAGAATTTAAGAGAGATTAGGAGGACTTAAGAACAAATAAGGCAGAATGGATAGATAACATTCCATCAGAATTTCTAAAGTCATTGGGGAAAGGGGCAACAAAAGTATTCAAGTTGGTGTGCAGAATGTGTGAGTCTGACGACGTACCATCTGACTTTCGGAAAAATATCATCCACACAATTCCGAAGACTGCAAGAGGTGACATGCGCGAGAATTATCGCACCTGCGCTTAGCAGCTTATGCATCCAAGTTGCTGACAAAAATAATACACAGAAGAATGGAAAAGGATGTTGAAGATGCGTTAGATGACGATCAGTTTGGCTTTAAGAAAGGTTAGGACACTAGAGAGGCAATTCTGACGTTGCTATTGATAATGGAAGCAAGACTAAAGAAAAATCAAGACAGGTTCGTAGGATTTGTCGACCTGGAAGGGGAATTCGACAATGTAAAATGGTGCAAGATGTTCGAAATTCTGTGAATAATAGGGGTAAGCTCTAGGGAGAGAGGTGTAATATACAATATGTACAAGAGCCAACAGGGAATAATAAGAGTGGACGACCAAGAACGTAGTGCTCGGATTAAAAAGGAGTGTAAGAGAGGGGTTCGCCCATACTCTTAAGCCTGTACATCGAAGAAGCAATGATGGAAATTAAAGAAAGGTTCAGGAATGGATTAAAATTCAAGCTGAAAGGATATAAATGATACCATTCGCTGATGACATTGCTGCCCTCAGTGGCTAATGTACTGAGAAATGGCAGAAGTGAGAATAGCGAGTAATTTAACAACAGGAGTGATAGTCACGAGGTAAATGAAGTTAAGGAATTCTACTACCTCGACAGCAAAATAACGATGACGGACGAAGCAAGGAGGACACCAAAATCAGACTAGCACTGGCAGAAAAGCCATTCCTGGCCAAGTGAAGTCTGTTACTATCAAACACAGGCCTTAATTTTGGTAGTGAAATATGAACTGCAGGAAAATCGGAACAGAAGAAAATCGAAGCATATGAGATATGGTGCTACAGACGAATGGACTGATAAGGTAAGGAATGAGGAGGTTCTGCTCAGAATCTACATCTACATTTATACTCCGTAAGCCACCCAACGGTGTGTGGCGGAGGGCACTTTACGTGGCACTGTCATTACCTCCCTTTTCTGTTCCAGTCGCGTATGGTTCGCGGGAAGAACGACTGCCGGAAACCCTCCGTGCGCGCTCGAATCTCTCTAATTTTACTTTCGTGATCTCCTCGGGAGGTATAAGTCGGGGGAACCAATATATTCGATACCTCATCCACAAACGCACCCTCTCGAAACTTGGACAGCAAGCTACACAGCGATGCAGAGCGCTTCTCTTGCAGAGTCTGCCACTTGAGTTTGCTAAACATCTCCTTAACGCTATCACTCTTACCAAACAACCCTGTGACGAAACGCGCCGCTCTTCTTTGGATATTCTCTATCTCCTCTGTCAACCCGACCTGGTACCGATCCCACACTGATGAGCAATACTCAAGTATAGGTCGAACGAGTGTTTTGTAAGCCACTTCCTTTGTTGATGGACTACATTTTATAAGGACTCTCCCAATGAATCTCAAGCTGGTACCCGCCTTACCAACAATTAATTTTATATGATCATTCCACTTCAAATCGTTCCGCATGAATACTCCCAGATATTTCACAGAAGTAACTGCTACCAGTGTTTGTTCCGCTATCATATGATCATACAATAAAGGATCCTTCTTTCTATGTATTCGCAATACATTACATTTCGGAGGGGAAAGGAATATGCGGAAAACACTGACAAGCATAAGGGACAGGATGATAGAACACGTGTTAAGACAACAGAAAATGACGCCATGGTACTAGAGGAATCTGTAGAGGGCAAAAACTATAGAGGAAGACAGAGATTGGAGTACATCCAGCAAATAATTGAGGTCGCACGTTGCGAGTGCTACTCTGAGATGAGGAGAAGAGGTTGGCACAGGCGGGCTGCATCAAACCAGTCAGAAGAACGATGACTCAAAAAAAAAAAAAAAAAAAAAAAAAAAAAAGGGGTACTGTAAGGATGCCGCGAATGACAGCCAAAGGTGTCCTGATATGAAAAGGAATAGCACACGAGACTATCTTCTCTGGCTGGGGGCGAAAGTACGGTTGGTATCCCAACAACGTCCGGAGAGTCTCCAGGCACATGTTCAGCTTGGAACCTCATTGACTGGAAACGTCTTGAGTGATGAGCCTCGATGACCAGCGAAGACGTGTTTGGAGAGTCCCTGGACAGTGGTGAGTTTCCAACTGGACTTTCGCTCACCATATGGCCTGTCAACCAAGAGTGATGGACCAGAGTACCATTCAAATTTTTCTGAAACTGTAGTTATTTGTATGACTGTACATGTACATGACGTCTACCAAATTCCTCCCCGGTCGGATAATTCATTCGCGGTGCGTCGTCTTTTTTCGTCTTAGAGCGTGTATAATGTCTATGGTGAAGGTTTTGGAAAAATTCAAAGTACAGTTTAATTACACATTCAATAATAATCTAAAAGACTTGCAAAGTGGGTAACAGATGCATGGATTAAATAAGGTAGTTATTCTGTTTAACTGAAAACCGTATAATCTTTTAGAATGGCAAAAATTACTAGCACTTTTTTTTAACAATCGTATTGACCAACTAGGATCACGTTAACAACTTCAGTTCCTCTTCTTCCTTTGTTGTTGTTTCCTATTTTTCCAGTATTCACCACCACTCTTTTATGGCATATAATTTTGGACATGCAATTTGGCCATTTGAGCCCACCAAAAATTTTCTGGAAACTTCTAATTTCATAAACGACCATGTTATTTTAGTGAAAGTATACATTTTCGGATTCAGAAAAATTGAGGATACAAAACTTAGGGACTGAATTTCGGAATAGTAGCGTTTGTGTAGATTCGAACACTCTAGAATGGAATAACTTCAAATAAGAATACATTTTAAAATATTACGACTGTGGAAAAGATACTGAGGTTTCTTTCAGAAAGAGGAGAATGAGAGCTTTCAAACAAGCTACGAGAATCTTAATTACGTGTTCGAATTTTCTAGTTCACATTGTTTGTGGAAATCGTAAATGTTGAAAATATCTTTAAATAAAAAAAATATCTATCCGAACCAATAATCCTATATCATCAGTGGCATGTAAACTACAAAGAGAATAATAAATTTTAGAAGTTAACATCACAAATAAGAATACAGATATTTCAGATACACACAGCTTATTTATAATTTATGTAAAGAGAGCAGAGAAAAGAAAAAATGTGTCAAGCGCTGTATAAAAACAATTAGGAGACCTCCTCCCTGATTTGTTGTAACAGCTGAGTGAGAAACCGATGACGAAAACACAGCATGTAAAAATCTCGCTGCCTATCCGGCCGCATGTACCCTAGCAGACCATAGGAACACCTGACATGGTCAAACGACCCAATGTTTCACACATATCTGATGCAAGCATTCCTGAGACTCCCATTCCCCTTTGGACACTGTGTCAGTCATGTTGTCCAGGATGTCTGAGGGTGACAGAGTCTTCTAAAACATCCAGCGGCCCATGGTGAGTGTTCCGTTGTCAGAAAACATTGTAAACGGTCATGTCAACACAAAGGAGGCCGTCCAAACTGTGTTCCAGAGGGCCTTCTTCTCTGCAGGCACATTAGTTTGTCTGTTTTCCTTCTAATTTGGTTTGTGTGTGTGTGAGGGGGGGGGGGGGGGAGGGAACTGTTAGAGACATAGTTGGGTCTGAATGGGTAAATGCCATTCATAAAATTTATTGAATAAAATGAAAATGGAACTGTCACGAGGAATACGAAGGCAGAGTCATTAAGAATGGGGACGACCTCATAAATGAAATCGCTACGGCGGGAGGGTGGAGCCACATTACCGATGCCATTACAGGGCCTTATCTGGATGGAGGGCAGCTGAATTGCAACTGAAACTTTCTTCTGCGAGACTTTCGTTCGTTTTAGTAGTGTGAGGCATGCATAAAGCCGTCGGCACACGGACCGTGCTGTCAAACGTTAACGTTGAGCGTGCCAAGTTCAACGTGATGCTGAACGCTCAGGAATGATGTGGCTTGTACATACGGTACCTGGGCCCCAACGTTGTATACGCGATCGCAACGAACTCCAGCGGCAGTTGAGGGATGTTTCTAATTCGTAAACCACAGCGTTTACTCAACGGGCGCGAGTAAAATTCCCACGTTAGCTCTATTAAAACGCGCATTTCCTTCATCGTCCACAAAAAGGAAACTACCATGTCCAATCAATAAGGACACAGGCTTATGAAAGTTCCATTACAAACAGTGTGGTACAAATTTGAAATACTTCTCCGCATAAGATAAACATTATTTCATCATTCCTACATTCCTACAGGTGTTGTACAGTAGTACAAGTTTATATGCCAACTAGCTCTGCAGATGACGAAGAAATTGAAGAAGTGTATGATGAGATAAAAGAAATTATTCAGGTAGTGAAGGGAGGCGAAAATTTAATAGTCATGGGTGACTGGAATTCGACGGTAGGAAAAGGGAGAGAAGGAAACATAGTAGGTGAATATGGATTGGGGCTAAGAAATGAAAGAGGAAGCCGTCTGTTAGAATTTTGCACAGAGCATAACACATGGTTCAAGAATCATAAAAGAAGGTTGTATACATGGAAGAATCCTGGAGATACTGACAGGTTTCAGATAGATTATATAATGGTAAGACAGAGATATAGGAACCAGGTTTTAAATTGTAGGACATTTCCAGGGGCAGATGTGGACTCTGACCACAATCTATTGGTTATGAACTGTAGATTAAAACTCAAGAAATTGCAGAAAGGTGGCAATTTAAGGAGGTGGGACCTGGATAAACTGACTAAACCAGAGGTTATACAGAGTTTCAGGGACAGCATAAGGGAACAATTGACAGGAATGGGGGAGAGAAATACAGTAGAAGAAGAGTGGGCAGCTCTGAGGGATGAAGTAGTGAAGACAGCAGAGGATCAAGTAGGTAAAAAGACGAGCGCTAGTAGAAATTCTTGGGTAACAGAAGAAATATTGAATTTAATTGATGAAAGGAGAAAATATAAAAATGTAGTAAATGAAGCAGGCAAAAAGGAATACAAACGTCTCAAAAATGAGATCGATAGGAAGTGCAAAATGGCTAAGCAGGGATGGCTAGAGGACAAATGTAAGGATGTAGAGGCTTGTCTCACTAGGGGTAAGATAGACACTGACTAAAGGAAAATTAAAGAGACCTTTGGAGAAAAGAGAGCCACTTGTATGAATATCAAGAGCTCAGATGCAAACCCAGTTCTAAGCAAAGAGGGGAAAGCAGAAAGGTGGAAGGAGTATATAGAGGGTCTATACAAGGGCGATGTACTTGAGGACAATATTATGGAAATGGAAGAGGGTATAGATGAAGATGAAATGGGAGATACGATACTGCGTGAAGAGTTGGATAGAGCACTGAAAGATCTGAGTCGAAACAAGGCCCCTGGAGTAGACAACATTCCATTAGAACTACTGATGGCCTTGGGAGAGCCAGTCCTGACAAAACTCTACCATCTGGTGAGCAAGATGTACGAGACAGGCGAAATACCCTCAGACTTCAAGAAGAATATAATAATTCCAATCCCAAAGAAAGCACGTGTTGACAGATGTGAAAATTACCGCAGTTTAATAAGTCACAGCTGCAAAATACTAACGCGAATTATTTACAGACGAATGGAAAAACTGGTAGAAGGTGACCTCGGGGAAGATCAGTTTGGATTCCGTAGAAATGTTGTAACACGTGAGGCAATACTGACCTACATTTCTAGCATTTGTAGACTTAGAGAAAGCTTTTGACAATGTTGACTGGAATACTCTCTTTCGAATTCTAAAGGTGGCAGGGGTAAAATACAGGGAGCGAAATGCTATTTATAATTTGTACAGAAAGCAGATGGCAGTTATAAGAGTCGAGGGGCATGAAAGGGAAGCAGTGGTTGGGAAGGGAGTGAGACAGGGTTGTAGCCTGGCCCCGATGTTATTCAATCTGTATATTGAGCAAGCAGTAAAGGAAACAAAAGAAAAATTCGGAGTAGGTATTAAAATCCATGGAGAAGAAATAAAAACTTTGAGGTTCGCCGATGACATTGTAATTCTGTCAGAGATGGCAAAGGACTTGGAAGAGCAGTTGAACGGAATGGACAGTGTCTTGAAAGGAGGATATAAGATGAACATCAACAAAATCAAAACGAGGATAATGGAATGTTGTCGAATTAAGTCGAGTGATGTTGAGGGAATTAGATTAGGAAATGAGACACTTAAAGTAGTAAAGGAGTTTTGCTATTTGGGGAACAAAATAACTGATGATGGTCGAAGTAGAGAGGATATAAAATGTAGACTGGCAATGGCAAGGAAAGCGTTTCTGAAGAAGAGAAATTTGTTAACATCGAGTATAGATTTAAATGTCAGGAAGTCGTTCCTGAAAGTATTTGTATGAAGTGTAGCCATGTATGGAAGTGAAACATGGACAATAAATAGTTTGGACAAGAAGAGAATAGAAGCTTTCGAAATGTGGTGCTACAGAAGAATGTTGAAGATTAGGTGGGTAGATCACGTAACTAATGGGGAGGTATTGAATAGTATTGGGGAGAAGAGGAGTTTGTGGCACAACTTGACTAGAAGAAGGGATCGGTTGGTAGGACATGTCCTGAGGCATCAAGGGATCACCAATTTAGTATTGGAGGGCAGCGTGGAGGGTAAAAATCGTAGAGGGAGACCAAGAGATGAATACACTAAGCAGATTCAGATGGATGTAGGTTGCAGTAGGTACTGGGAGATGAAGGAGCTTGCACAGGATAGAGTAGCATGGAGAGCTGCATCAAACCAGTCTCAGGACTGAAGACCACAACTACAACAACAACAATACATTTTAGTAAAACCCCAGGGTCAGTCTTACTTGATCACTGTTCCTACCCAGTAGCAGAATCTTTGCAACATGTGAATTATGAAGCGTAAAAGGAGCAAAATATCTTTATACAGGTAGCGCAAGCTGTCCTGTAGATTAAGCCAATCGCACAAAGTCACCCCTCAAAATAAGGTGAATTTATATTTACATAACATCAAATATTACAGTATATACTTATATTAAAGTAATAATAAATAATAAATAACTCCGCTGTACCGGTCCCAAGCCCGGGGCCTCATTATGCAAGTGATGAGGAAGGAGGAGGGGGAGGAGTAACAACCTCGTTTAAAAAACCAGAGTTCACCTGGCCCGGGTGATAGTACTCTGTCAGGGCCCCTTGCTAGGGTTACAGCGAAGACTTCAACGGTAGTGAAGGCGGAGAGAACGAATCTCGGTACGGTGGAACTAGCGGAAGAGGCACATAATACAATAAATCCACCTTGCGTCTGACTTGTAACAAGCGGCACTGTGGTCGGCGTCTGTTCACCAGAGGTGCGGCCGTAATACAAATTCTGGAACTAACCACTCCAGTCTTAACCACTGAGCTTTTCTGAGCTCAACCCTTTGATTCTAAGTACTATTATGGAGCGTTTTAATAATTACAAAATTACCCCAGGTGGTAACAAATCCTCCGCCATCAGTGGCGCAACTAGTCTATCGGATTCTGGGGAGACTAGGCTGAAACGCTATATCCCAAACCAGAGGAAATCGAAGTCTTTTGACCGACTCATGCCCAAGGTCGAAACATTTTTTGGCACTATCAATATTAACTCTCTCTTGACACCAGGAAAACTCTATAAATTAGGAGACACACTAAAAGAACAAAATATCAAAATTTTAGCCCTGCAAGAAACAAGGTTGCCTGATGAGAATACCATGGATTTTGGAAACTACCGATTGTTTAAAAGTAAAACAGACAAAAGAATTCTTAAAAACACTCCGCATCTGGGTGTTGCATTCGCAATTTCGCAAGACATTCTTGGCTCCGTAATCGAAGTAAATCCAGTAAACAACAGACTAATGACAATTTCCATGAAATGTGCAAATAAAATGTACTGTTTAATTAACGCACACATGCCTATCAACCAGGAGAATAAAACAAATCCAGAAAAAGTAAATAAGTCATGGGAAGTGTTAGAGAATACAGTCTCCAAAATTCCTCAAAATTATGTAAAGATTTTAATGGGTGATTTTAATGCACAGTTAGGGAAAGAGAGAAAATTTAGAAAAACGGTCGGTGAATTCCCTGCACATAAATGGACCAATCAAAATGGAAAGAGGCTGGTAGAATTTTGCAGAAATTTCAATCTCAAAATTATGTCAAGTCATTTTAAGAAAAAACCTTCAAAACAAAAGACATGGCGATCACCTAACAAGGACATAGGTGAATTCCAAATTGACCATATTGCAATCTCGTATCCATGTCACAAAGAAATTTTAAATGTTCAAGTTCGTAAAGGCGCCAATATTGACTCAGACCATTACTTAACCCGTGTGAAACTAAAGCTAAAACCCCAAAATTTCAACAAAAGGACACCATTAATCCCCAAATTTGACACCAGTAAAATCCAACCATCATTATTAGCAGACGAATTTGACAAAACAAGTGCACAAAATTGGGAACAACTCAAACACAAGATTATCAAAACAGCTCAAGATCAAATTCCTTTACGAAAACACAAGAAACATGCTTGGTGGAATGAAAACTGTGATCATGCAATCAAAGCCAGACAAGAGGCATTTAAAGCATGGAATAGCAACAAGACAGAAGACACATATGATACATTCATGGCAACTAGAAAAGACATTTCAAAACTAATTAGACAAACAAAAAGACAATATGAGAATAGTCAACTCTTAGAAATTGAAGAAGATTTTCAGAAATACAATACCAGAAATTTTTATAAAACTTTTAAAACCAAAATAAAGGGGTACCAACCCCAGAATCTTTGCTTCAAGAAGGAAAATGGACAGTTGGCTCTTAACAACCAAGAAAATTGCAAAGAACTTTCTAAATATTTTAAGAATCTTCTAAATTGCCCCGAGCCCACAGAAAGATTTCCACCAAAAATTCCCCAACAATGCAATCCAGTTTCACTTGCACCAAATGAAGAGGAAATCATTAAAGAAATTCATAGGTTGAAAAACAACAAAGCATCTGGTGAAGATGGAATTGTTGCAGAACTTTTAAAGGCAGCTGGTCCAAAAACCGTTAAAGAAATCATGCAAAACATTTGGCAAACTGAAAAAATTCCTGATGAATGGAAAACCGCCTTGATTCACCCACTTCATAAGAAGGGAGACAAAACTGATGTTAATAATTACAGAGGAATTTCTCTTCTTCCAGTCACATACAAAATCCTCTCTCAATGTCTTCTGAACCGAGCACAACAACAACTTGAATGGAAAATTGGCGAATATCAAGCAGGTTTCAGGCCAAATAGATCTTGCCCAGAACAGATTTTAGTCCTCAAACTAATTCTCAGACATCAAAAAATTTACAATAAAAAACTAGTTTGTACCTTTGTAGATTTTAGAAAGGCTTATGACTCAGTGGATCGTGAATCTCTTTTCCAAATTGTGAAAGAACAAGGCCTGGATCCTAAAACCACGGCAATTATCAGAGACACGCTAACTGGTACAAAATCAAAAGTAAAGTTCAGAGGAGAAATTTCGGAATCCTTTGAAATAAAAACAGGCGTGAGGCAAGGTGATGGACTCTCTCCGTTGCTATTTAACTGCGTTCTAGAAAAAGTAATACAAGAGTGGCGCGAACGAAAATTGGAGTTCAAAATTGGCCAACCAGTGAAATTAGGACGAACAAATATTCGAATAGACTGTTTGGCCTTTGCAGACGACTTGGTTATTCTAACGCAGGACATCCAAATTGCTCAGAAACAAATAGAAATCCTTAAAGAAACAGCAGAAAGAGTAGGTCTCCAAATCTCATTTGAAAAAACACAGTATATGACTAGCAACAAACTGGCACCCAAACTTTTGGAAACTAAGTATGGAAAAATCAAAAGAGTTTCGCAATTCAAATATTTAGGTGAAACAATCTCAGAGACTGGTCTAGAAAAAACTGGAAATGAAATTCGTTGTCAAAAGATGGAGACAGCTTTTAGACTTACAAAAGACATCTACAACAAAAAATGTCTCTCGAGGTACTCTAAATTGAGACATTACAACACGGTCATAAAACCAGAGTGCCTTTATGGGGCTGAAACGCTAATTTTAAACAGAAAAAAGGACATTCAAGAAATCCAAAAAAGAGAAAGAAAAGTAATCAGAAAAATTCTAGGTCCAAAATATACTGAAGAAGGAACATACAGGCTAAGAGCAAATAGTGAAATTCAACAATACACCAGCATATATTCAGATATGAAAAAACGCAGATTAAAATTTTATGGGCATATTAAAAGAATGGATGCTACCAGACTAACTAAACAAGTAGTGGAATTCTACGAAAATCAAAGTAAAGCTAAATTTGAGACAATAAAATGGATTGCCGCTATAAAAGAGGACATGAAAGAGGCTAGATATAAAACAAGATGAAATTCAAGACAGAAAATTATTTAGGCAAAAAATTCATGACTGGGTAGTTGGTCAAGCTGAAAAACCAAAGAAAACTGGAACCACATGGTCTGATGAAAGGAAAAGAGCTCATTCCGAGAGAATGAAAACAATTTGGGCAGAGAGAAAGTCTAAAAGAAAATAACTGAATGCCCCGTGACTGTACTTCGCGTGGTCCAGTAGGGCCCAAACGTGAATAATAATAATAATAATAAAGTATCAGAACCTAATAAAAACGCGAATGTTAGGAAAAAATATTTGTAAGTGCTACGACTTGAACCACCGCCCCATTAAATATTCAGTACTTTTTTTGTATTTTTTTGTTGGTTTGTATTTTTTTCTTTTCTTTTTTTTGTTTTCCGGGTTTTCCGATTCTCAGCCAATTACCTTGGCCATTGTGCTATCTTTTTATTCCATTATTGTTTTGTTTTTATCTTTTTTCTTTGTTTTTTTAGACCCTCTATCCATCTTTTTTTCTAGCCACCTTTTTTTAACTAAAAAACACAAAAAACAAAGGAACCAAGAAAACCCTAAGTGCCACCGCCACTTTTCATCCTATAACAAAAAAAATCTGGTTCACTTCAGGCGTTGGCTCCTGACTAAACCTACTCCAGGGGAAATACGGGAAATCAAGGTTAGGGCTATCCTTACAAAAAAAAACAAAATCTTCCTTTTTCTGAATTTTATTTTTATTTTTATTGTTTTTTTTATTTTTTTATTTTTCTCTTTTCCTTTCTTTTTGTTTTTTCTTTTTTTTCTTTTTGTTGTGTAATTGATCAGAGGCCCTCTGCGCCCCGCTGGTAATATGTTGAGTCACGTCTTCTCGAAATTGGTGTGTTCCATTGAATTGTTCAGAAATGTTCATTGGTTCAAACAGGAAACCTTCTTCTCTCTTGGCTTAACACATTCCAGCTGCGAGGTGGGTCGTGGAAAAATTGTATGCATTTTGGGTGGCAGACAACGACATAATGACGGTCATTGAGGTATGTCCAAAAATCGAGTACAGAGTCTACAGTGTGTCCAAATAGGTAGTGAATGGCATGTCCGCAAATCCAATTCACAGCATTGGTCTTTGTCCGAGGAAAATAGTCACGTTCCGGAAATAATAATGAAAGGGGAGTAATCCGATCCGGAATGTCCCGCGTTAGAAAAGCCACAATACGACGAACCAAGTGCCAAACCTCCGCCGCCAGTCCGCAAACAAATCGATGTTCATCATTGTCTGGCACTCCACACGTGGAACATAGAGGTGATTGGGCGAGGTGGATACGATGAAGGCGAAATTGGTTGATTTGCTTACCATTGACAGTTAGGTACCAGACAGATTGAACATTCGTGTCAAGGTAACAGGCGAACACCGCGCGCCATACATGACGCCAGTCAACCTGGGGGAACTTTTGTTCAATCGGGTTAGGTGGACGACCTAATTGGAGGACATTGTATACTGCCTTTGTCTTGAGTAAAAGTTGTCTTGGTAAGGTGAGGCGTAGATAACTGAGTTCAAGAAAGAAGTATCATATATAATGGAACTGGGCTGGAACATCTGAGATCATCACTGGGGCTGACAGTGAGACCGGCGAATATGCCGACAGGAGGAGACCAGTGAGGCTCGTTGGACAACGTGTCCATACCGTCATCTGGGAGCTGACAAATAGGGTGCGAGCTCTACCCGGCACATGAAACAGACCTATCCCACCTCGTTCACGGGGAAGAGTAAGGGTTGCATAGTTAACTTTGAACAACAGCCCAGAGCTGATGAAAGATGCCATCGCTGCCAACATGCGACGTGCCACAGTAATTGGAAAAGGTAGAACTTGTGCTACATGGGGAACTCGGGATGCGATATATATATTTACATATCGAGCTCGTTGGAGAATATCTAGGGATCGAAGGCGATGGTCCATAAGACCTGCTCTGATCATTAAAAGGAGGCGTCGGCAGTTGATGGTGGCTGAACGCCGGAGATCAGATGAAAAATCTGTTCCCAAACAGCGAATGTTATCAACGGTGGTGAGAGGTGTAACGCTCTCCACGGGAAGTCCCGTGCCAATGAACATAACTTGTGACTTACGTACATTTAAAGAGCTACCCGATGCCTCACCATAAGTCGCTACCCACGTCAAAACAGGTCGAACCTCGTCGGCATTACGTAAACAGATGACTACATCGTCAGCATAGGCCGTGCAACAGAATCGGTAGCGATCTATGGACAACCCTACCAAACGTTGTTTTAGTCCACATAGCAAGGATTCCAAGGAAAAGGCGTACAAAATCGCTGATAGAGGGCAACCTTGACGTACGGGTCGATCTATTTTTATCGGAGGAGTGAGTCTGCCATTGTACATAATCCTGGGTGAGGCACCCCGCTGAAGGCGCATCACTACCGTGATAACGGCGACTGGGAAACCAATATGGTGGAGAACAGCCGTAAGGAAAGAATGGTCAACCCTATCAAAAGCTTGACTAAAGTCCAAAGACGCAAGTGCCCCAGAGAGGCGTTGTGCCTGGGTAACGGCGATCATATCCCTGTAGCGGCATAAAGCCGTGCGGATATTATTATCCCCTCCCAATGATGCTTGGTCTGGCGACACAACATATCGGGCAACGTTTTTAAGTCGTGCCGCCAAAAGGCGAGTGAAGATTTTCATATCACTGTTAAGGAGGGTAATGGGCCGATAATCACTGATACTGTTGCCACCATGCGGTTTATGTACAGGAATAATAATTCCTTCCATGAAAGCGTCCGGCACAGGTACTTCCGGAGACATCAGTTTCCGACAGATGGAGGTGAAGGTGGACTCTAACAAATCACGGAAGGTGCGATAAAATTCGAGGGGAAGACCGTCGGATCCTGGGGAGCGATTGATGGTTCCTGCCCGGATCGCATCGCGGACTTCATCATCAGTCACCTCTGACATCAAGTCAATCGCCGCATCTCCTGGGATACCACCGAAGTTGAGCTGTGAGACTTCCTCGATCAACTCTGGGGAATGTGGAATTGCGGCGTAGAGCTACTGGTAGTGGGCGTGAAGCACATTCCCTATTGCAGATTGGGTTACGTAGGGACGCCCTTCTTTGTCTGTTAGGACGTGAATCAATTTTCGGCGTTGATTTTGGCGTTCTTGGATGATATGGTACATCGACGGATGTTCATGAGGCATGCGATCAGCAGTACGAGATCGTACTATCGCTCCTTCCAAATGCCTCCGCATGAGATTGGAGATTTGTGCCTTAGCATGGTTCAGTCTTGTATGGCGCTCAGGGGAGGCTGACATCGTGGAGCATTCTCGTAGGATCCTGTAGTAAAAGTCCATAGTGCTCTTCCTCCAGGCTACAACATCTTTGCCATACCGAATCAAAGTTTTTCGAAGAGCAGGTTTTGCACACTGGATCCACCAGGATATGGTAGACGGATACGTGGGACGGCGTCTATTACATGTGATCCAAGTGTCTGCTATTAGAAGTCGACAGTCAGGTGAATTAAGAAGTGCCGTGTTCAGTTTCCATAAACCACGTCCGTGACATACTGCCTGTCTTGTGAGAACAACATCACAGAAGTAAGCCTCATGATCTGAGAAAGCAACAGGCCAGATTTCAGCCTGTCGAGTGTGTTGAATTAGGGATCGCGAGATGTAGATGCGATCCAGTCGGCTAGAGGAGTGCGCAGTGTAGTACGTAAAGCCCATAAGATCACCGTGAACATGTCTCCACGTGTCGACAAATTGTAGCCGCGTGACGACTGTTTCCAGAGCTGCGCATGGTGAGTGATGCGGCAATTGATCCTGAGGTCGCTGGGTGCAGCTGAAGTCTCCACCCATGACTCAGTCATCGTGTGGTCCCATAAAAAGGGGTGTAACTTCATTCGCGAAGAAGGCATTGCGTTCACGACGGTAGCTGGAGCCCGACGGCGCATAAATGTTGACGATGCGTACACCAAAGAGAGTAAGGGCCATACCTCTGCCGTTGGGGAGGTATAGGACATCTTCGGCAGGAAGACCTTCTCGTAAGATGATAGCAACACCACTACCGGTGTCCGAAGCGGGAGAATGATGCGCCGTGAAGCCATGTGGTGGTGAAAAATCGGCGACATGCACTTCCTGAAAAAGCGCAATATCTATGTCCGCATCATAAATCATATCGCGGAGCAGCGCTAGTTTGTGGGGCGCACGAATGGTCGCGAGGTTAATCGTTGCTACACGATAATGCTGGTGTTGGAGTCCAATAGGCACAGGTGGGGCTCCTTCTTCAGGAGCGAGAGGTCGTCGATCTTGCCGGTCCGCTGAAGAGGTTGCTATTGTGGAGAGTTTGCGGGCGCGGGCGCAACCGATGGGGGCGCCCCATCATCAGCACCGTCCACCCCAGTCCCTTCGATCTCCACGTCGTCTGCCCAGGAGACTGATACTGCGGTAGGGCATCGGCTGTGCACATCATCCACGTGGAGAGGAGACGTAGTTTTCGGCTCAGCGGATAGGCTCTCTTCAACGTCGACCTGTGGGGGCGACGGCGCCATTAAGGAGGGGTGTTCGTTGCCAGTGGTCGCCTGTGGCGGGGCGTTCGCATCAGACTTTTGGTCATCAAAGAGCGGTTTGTCGTCCATCTTCGGGTCTGCATCCCTGGTATCCATCTGTAGAATGGATTCATCAGGGGGTGTGCGGCTACGTTTCTTTCTCTTTCGTGTCGACCCTTGTTTTCGAACATGTCGTTCAGAGTCTGATTGCGGGTGGCTTTCGTCTGACTCCGGACCAGTCTGAAGGAAAGAAGAAGTAGGTACCACTCCCGAATTAACGTCCATCTCAGTAGCATTTTCAGTCACAGTGCTGCGAAGATTCGGCAGGTCAGGATCTGGCGTCTGTGGCGCCTCAGAAGGAATCTCAGTAGCGGTTGCATCTACCTTATCAGACGACGGCAACGGAGCCGGAAGACCCTGTGTAGAGGTGCTGCCTTCCTTGTCAACCTTGGCATATGTGACAGGGATCTGAGTGATCACCGGTGGGGACGCTTCCTCCCCGACCGGTGTCTGGAACAGGCAGCGTCGCATGCAGGCGGATCGGACGTGGCCTTCTTGTCCACAACCCGCACCTGTTCGGGGTTGGCCGTCGTACATGACAGTGGCTCGCACCCCGCCAATTGTCAGGTATGATGGTATATGTTTCTTCAGTTCAATTTTGACCTGACGCACACCATTAAGGACATGGTAGGTCGTGAAGGTTTGCCATTTTTCCTCTACGTAACCGATGACGTTACCGTATGGTTGTAACGCTGAGACAACTTCGTCCTTCGGCACTTCAAAAGGTAGTTCAAACACCCTAATCGTGCGTTGACCGTACTCTGCGAGTTCAAGTGTTACAGCTCCGACGTGACCATCAGAGTATTTGAACTTAAGTCCATTGGCATGGCGGCGAATAACATCATTTTAATATGAACCACACTACTCGTGATCAAAAAATGGATTCCGATAACGTGGTTAGGATCCAAACGAACTTCTTCACGTATGAACGTTTCAACTTCATGTGCACGAGGTCGCGCATGTTCAGCTGGGAAGGAAACTTTAAGGGTCGCACGGCGGTAAGCGCTCGACATGTTGTTCACGGTGGACGGACACAAGCCTTAAAAGCTACGACGCGGAAGTAAACAACGCCTGCAGCGGAGCACTGGCCGGCGCGCGGGGCCGTCCGCACGCTGCCACGGCTGAGAGCCGACTCAATTTTTTTTTTTTTTGCGTTTTGTTCGTTATTTATCGTTGTGTTTGGTGGTTGCGGACGTCGCAAGACATACTGTTCAAGTTTGGTGGTTGATCCTTCCACTCAGTTTTTTATTACAGAGGCCAACCGGCTCTCTGACCGAACACGCTGAGCTACCGTGCCGGCGATTTTTTTTTTTTCAATTCTCATTTTGTTCGTTTTTGTTCGTTGCGTCTGCTCGGGGCGGACGTCGTAAGACATCCGTTAAGTTCGTTTATGATCGATTAACTCAGTTTTTTTATTACAGAGGGCACGTAACCCTCTGACCGAACACGCTGAGCTACCGTGTCGGCTGTGGATCTTCAGTGAGTCGCTGCCTTCAAATAGCCTACTCTCATAATACGCAAGTTACAATAATTCTTTGGCTTCGAATATGATGTTTCTCATTAATTTATTGGATCGAATCACACAACTAACAACGGGTTTTCCAGTGATTCTCAATTTGCTGGTGCTCAGAAACGGCATATATACATGTAGGCTTCAAATGAATGCCAATATGGCGCCTCACAACTCTCTAGTGAAGGGAGACGGCGTGCGTGTGACGTAGGTGGCGTTGTTCCAACTCATTGGTCAACGCTCAGACGCACGCTCAGAATATCTGACATGCCAGATATTGTTCTGCACATTCGGAAAGACTCCCGAACGTGCTATTCCACGCTATGATGTCAGAAACTCGGCACGCTCAACTCTCAATGTTCGCATGCACGGTCCGTGTGCCGACGGCTTAAGACACAAGGCGGATTCGAGAACGTTTTCCCCGCAAGTGACATATCCCCCCCGGCCTCCCTCAGACATAAGTGCCTTTCCTTGGGCTCTTAATAATACCCTCAAAAATAAATCTAAATCCAGTTATCATGGAAGTGGGTTGGTTTTTCTTTAGACAAATGTACTATATAGACATTCCTCTGTAACAGAAATAAATTTCTAAACCTTTCCCAGTGCTAAATATTTAGAGAAGCAAAAATGTTCTTTGCGAACACAGGTATGCAAACAAGTTTCTGCGAGATAATTGTAAATGTACGGTTACGTGCCCCCACTGACTAGAGTATAGATATTACCCTAGTTATTCCAAATGTAATTCAGATTAGAATTTTTCGACTAACTCCTCATCTAATTGATCTCAAATTTCGCACATGCGCTACCTTACTTTGCGCAGTGTAGGGGAGTGTGGTACATTCGTGATGGCACACAGGCCCTTTTGCCTCTGGTGTGACAAAAGACACGGCAATATGGTCCAAAGTGACACTTACACAGCCTGTACTTTGGCCTCCAAGGTCAACTGACCTCAATCCTTTTGAGTGCCGGAAATAAGCTCAGAAGGAATTTTTTCTAACGATCTAACAGTGTTCAGAAAGGATAGACTAAACACAATTGGTGGTGGAGTATTTATTGCTGCCAGAAGTAGCTTGCCTTGTAGTGAAATTGAAGTACATAGTTCCTGCGAAACAGTATGCGTAGAGGTTATACTTGAAAATCGGACTAAACTATTAATTGGGGCCGGCCGCGGTGGTCTAGCGGTTCTAGGCGCGCAGTCCGGAGCCGCGCGACTGCTACGGTCGCAGGTTCGAATCCTGCCTCGGGCATGGATGTGTGTGATGTCCTTAGGTTAGTTAGGTTTAAGTAGTTCTAAGTTCTAGGGGACTGATGACCACAGATGTTAAGTCCCATAGTGCTCAGCACCATTTGAACCATTCATTAATTGGGTCGTTTTACCGACCCCCGACTCAGAACAGTTCAAAGAAAACTTGAGTCTCATTTCAAATAGGTACCCCACTCATACAATTATAGTCGGTGGTGACTTTAATCTACCTTCGATATGCTGAAAAAATTATACGTTTAAAGCCGGCGGCAGGCACAAAACGTCAACCGAAATTGTACTGAATGCCTTCTCAGAAAATTATTTTGAACAGTTAGTTCATGAGCCCACTCGAAACGTAAATGGTTGCGAAAGCATACTTGACCTCTTAGCAACAAATGATCCTGGACAAATAGTGAGTATTGTGACGAATACAGGGATTAGCGACCACAAGGCACTTGCTGCTAGGCTGAATACCGTAACACCTACAACCATAAAAAGAAACGCTATGTATATTTAGTTTAAAAAGCTGATAAAATGCTCTTAACGCCTTTTTAAGAGACAGTCTTCACTCCTCGATTTGCAGTAGGGTTGTGGAACATATACTGTGTTCGAACATTATGAAGTGCCTTGGAGAAAACGATTTATTGACACATAGCACGGTTTCAGAAAATATCGTTCCTGTGAAACACAACTAGCTCCATATACTCATGAAGTAATAAGTGCTATCGACAGGGGATGTCAAATTGGTTCCATTTTTTTAGATTTCCAGAAGGCTTTCGACACAGTTCCTCACAAGCGTCTTCTAACCAAACTGCGTGCCTACGGAGTATCGCCTCAGTTGTGCGACTGGATTCGTGATTTCCTGTCAGAAAGGTCACAGTTCGTAGTAATGGAAAGTCATCGAGTAAAACAGAAGTAATATCCGGCGTTCTCCAAGGAAGTGTTATAGGCCCTCTATTGTTCCTGATCTACACTCCTGGAAATGGAAAAAAGAACACATTGACACCGGTGTTTCAGACCCACCATACTTGCTCCGGACACTGCGAGAGGGCTGTACAAGCAATGAGCACACGCACGGCACACCAGACACACCAGGAACCGCGGTGTTGGCCGTCGAATGGCGCTAGCTGCGCAGCATTTGTGCACCGCCGCCGTTAGTGTCAGCCAGTTTGCCGTGGCATACGGAGCTCCATCGCAGTCTTTAACACTGGTAGCATGCCGCGACAGCGTGGACGTGAACCGTATGTGCAGTTGACGGACTTTGAGCGAGGGCGTATAGTGGGCATGCGGGAGGCCGGGTGGACGTACCGCCGAATTGCTCAACACGTGGGGCGAGAGGTCTCCACAGTACATCGATATTGTCGCCAGTGGTCGGCGGAAGGTGGACGTGCCCGTCGACCTGGGACCGGACTGCAGCGACGCACGGATGCACGCCAAGACCGTAGGATTCTACGCAGTGCCGTAGGGGACCGCACCGCCACTTCCCAGCAAATTAGGGACACTGTTGCTCCTGGGGTATCGGCGAGGACCATTGGCAACCGTCTCCATGAAGCTGGGCTACGGTCCCGCACACCGTTAGGCCGTCTTCCGCTCACGCCCCAACATCGTGCAGCCCGCCTCCAGTGGTGTCGCGACAGGCGTGAATGGAGGGACGAATGGAGACGTGTCGTCTTCAGCGATGAGAGTCGCTTCTGCCTTGGTGCCAATGATGGTCGTATGCGTGTTTGGCGCCGTGCAGGTGAGCGCCACAATGAGGACTGCATACGACCGAGGCACACAGGGCCAACACCTGGCATCATGGTGTGGGGAGCGATCTCCTACACTGGCCGTACACCACTGGTGATCGTCGAGGGGACACTGAATAGTGCACGGTACATCCAAACCGTCATCGAACCCATCGTTCTACCATTCCTAGACCGGCAAGGGAACTTGCTGTTCCAACAGGACAATGCACGTCCGCATGTATCCCGTGCCACCCAACGTGCTCTAGAAGGTGTAAGTCAACTACCCTGGCCAGCAAGATCTCCGGATCTGTCCCCCATTGAGCATGTTTGGGACTGGATGAAGCGTCGTCTCACGCGGTCTGCACGTCCAGCACGAACGCTGGTCCAACTGAGGCGCCAGGTGGAAATGGCATGGCAAGCCGTTCCACAGGACTACATCCAGCATCTCTACGATCGTCTCCATGGGAGAATAGCAGCCTGCATTGCTGCGAAAGGTGGATATACACTGTACTAGTGCCGACATTGTGCATGCTCTGTTGCCTGTGTCTATGTGCCTGTGGTTCTGTCAGTGTGATCATGTGATGTATCTGACCCCAGGAATGTGTCAATAAAGTTTCCCCTTCCTGGGACAATGAATTCACGGTGTTCTTATTTCAATTTCCAGGAGTGTATATTAACGACACAGGAGACAATCTCAGTAGCCGTCTTAGATTGTTTGCAGATGATGTTGTCATTTACCGTCTTGTAAAGCCATTAGATGACCAAAACGCATTGCAAAATGATTTAGATAAGATATATGTATGGTGCGAAAAGCGGCAATAGACTCTGAATAAAGAAATGTGTAGATGAGTACTAAAAGAAATCCGCTAAATTTCGATTACGGGATAAGTCACACAAATCTGAAGGCTGTAAATTCAACTAAATACTTAAGGATTACAATTACAAATATCCTAAATTGGAACGATCATATAGATAACGTTGTGGGTAGAGCAAACCAAAGATTGCGATTCATTGGCAGAACACTTCGAAGGTTCAACAAGTCTGATGAAGACCACGCTTGCCCGCCATATTCTGGAGTATTGCTGTGCGGTGTGGCATCCGCATCAGATGGGACTGGCGGATGACAATGAAAAAGTACAAAGAAGGGCAGCTCGTTTTGCATTATCTCGAAGTAGAGGAGATAGTGCCACAGACATGATAGGTGAATTGGAGTGACAATCATTAAAACAAAGACTTTTTCGTTGTGACTGGATATTCTCATGAAATTTCAATCACCAGTTTTCTCCTCCGATTGCGAAAACATTCTGTTGGCACCCACCTACATAGGGGGAAATGATCATCGCGATAAAATAAGAGAAATAAGGACTCGCACAGAAAAATTTAAGTGCTCGTCTTTCCCGCGCTCCGTTCGAGAGTGGAACGGTAGAGAGACAGCTTGTAGGTGGTTCATTGAACCCTCTGCCAGGCACTTTATTGTGAATAGCAGAGTATTCACTTAGATGTAGATGTAGACGTAGATTTTAGTGTTTGTGGTCGCCTCAAATGTGAAATGTACACCACTTCCACTGATATGGTTGAGAAACTGGAGTGGTGAATTATATGAGAGAGGGGGGAGGGGGGAGGAGGGAGGGGAGTGTTTCAACGAATTCGTAATTTACTGCAGAGACAAATGCTGTATTATCTCAAAATGTGAGGATGACACTTGGAACACCAGTTTTGTAGTAAGCTGAAGTGATATTGTATTTCTTCTTGAGTTAGGCCTTGGCTGAAATTTCATGTTTACCAGGACGCCTTTTTCTTCTACAAGTACAGGGCTATTACAAATGATTGAAGCGATTTCATAAATTCGCTGTAGCTCCATTCATTGACATATGGTCACGACACACTACAGATACGTAGAAAAACTCGTAAAGTTTTGTTCGGCTGAAGCCGCACTTCAGGTTTCTGCCGCCAGAGCGCTCGAGAGCGCAGTGAGACAAAATGGCGACAGGAGCCGAGAAAGCGTATGTCGTGCTTGAAATGCACTCACATCAGTCAGTCATAACAGCGCAACGACACTTCAGGACGAAGTTCAACAAAGATCCACCAACTGTTAACTCCATTCGGCGACGGCATGCACAGTTTAAAGCTTCTGGATGCCTCTGTAAGGGGAAATCAATGGGTCGGCCTGCAGTGAGCGAAGAAACGGTTGAACGCGTGCGGGCAAGTTTCACGCGTAGCCGCGGAAGTCGACGAATAAAGCAAGCAGGGAGCTAAACGTACCACAGCCGATGGTTTGGAAAATCTTACGGAAAAGGCTAAAGCAGAAGCATTTCTTAAACAGGAGATTGGAAAACCGATGGATCGGTCGTGGTGGAGATCATGATCAACAATTCATGTCATGGTCTCCACGCTCTCCCGACTTAACCCCATGCGATTCCTTTCTGTGGGGTTATGTGAAAGATTCAGTGTTTAAACCTCCTCTACCAAGAAACGTGCCAGAACTGCGAGCTCGCATCAACGATGCTTTCGAACTCATTGATGGGGACATGCTGCGCCGAGTGTGGGAGGAACTTGATTATCGGCTTGATGTCTGCCGAATCACTAAAGGGGCACATATCGAACATTTGTGAATGCCTAAAAAAACTTTTTGAGTTTTTGTATGTGTGTGCAAAGCATTGTGAAAATATCTCAAATAATAAAGTTATTGTAGAGCTGTGAAATCGCTTCAATCATTTGTAATAACCCTGTATTACCGTGTACTTTTATCTCGGTCCGTTTTCTGTGCTAATTATTTTTCACGTTGTGCAAAAATTTTACCGGCCGGTGTGGCCGTGCTGTTCTGGCACTTCAGTCTGGAACCGCGTGATCGCTACGGTCGCAGGTTCGAATCCTACCTCGGGCATGGATGTGTGTGATGTCCTTAGGTTAGTTAGGTTAAAGTAGTTCTAGGGGAATGATGACCTCAGATGTTAAGTGCCATATTGCTCAGGGCCCTTTGAAGCATTTTTTTGTACAAATTTTGCCCTTGGGTGCCTACCGGCTCCTCTCTCAGCACGCCAAGTGGACACTTGGCACTTCAACCGTTCCTGCCAAGATCTGTGCGTACTATCCAGTTGTTTGATAACATCAAGTCTTCCTCTGCTCTGTTAGGCTGGATGCGACAAGAAAGGCGACGGGATTTTCACCCGTTCGGTTACCTGTTTGTTGTTGATTTGGGAGAATGGACCAAACAGCGAAGTCATCGGTCCCATCGAATTAGGGAAGGGTGGGGAAGGAACCATCCCGGCATTCGCCTGAAGTGATTTTAAGGAAATCATGGGAAACCTAAATCAGGATGGCCGGACGAGGGTTTGGACTGTCGTCCTCCCCAATGCGAGCCCAGTGTGGTGACCACTGCGCCACCTTGCTCGGTCGTTGTGTTACCTGCATGCTATTGCCTATCACCCTGTTCATTAACGTTAAAACTCTTGCTCTGCTGCTATTTGATCCAGTATGAATACTTTTATTATGCCATAATATCTCTGTCGTAGCGGCCTCTTATTGTTAGAGGGCCCGCAGGACCGACATGCAAGATGGGTTGCTAACTCCCTTTCAGCAGTGTGGACAGAAACATCGCCAGCGGACAGAAACAATAACAGACTTTCCAAATAATCACGGAACTACTTTGCCAGCCAACGTGTGACAGCGTTCCACCAATCGGAACTCATATGACTGATGTAGCACTCCGCCGACCTGGCTTTATAAGCATATCTGTCCGCCCCGATGGCTGTCTCCCCCGACCTTGAAAAGGCCTACAACCGCGTCTGGCATCCCGGTCTCCTGTTTAAACTCCAAACCTACGCCCTTCCTGTCAGCTACATCCGTCTGAAGGCCTCCTTCTTCTCCCACCGCCCCTCCTATGTTACCATCCGTAATGCCAATTCCCAAGCCGGTCATTGGTGGCCGAGCGGTTCTAGGCGCTTCAGTGTGGAACCGCACGACTGCTACAGTCGCAGGTTCGAATCCTGCCTCGGGCATGGATGTGTGTGATGTCCTTAGGTTAGTTAGGTTTAAGTAGTTCTAAGTTCTAGGGGACTGATGACCTGAGATGTTAAGTCCCATAGTGCTCAGAGCCAGTTCTCACACCTTCTACCCCTCTGTAGGTGTGCCCCAGGTCTCTGTCCTCTCCCCTCTCCTCTACCTCCTGTACACGATAGATATGCCCCAACCCTCCCTCCCCCCCTCCAGTACACCTCTTGCAATATGCCGATGACACCGCTTTCGCCGGCCGCGGTGGTCTCGCGTTTCTAGGCGCGCAGTCCGGAACCGTGCGACCGCTATGGTCGCAGGTTCGAATCCTGCCTCGGGCATGGATGTGTGTGATATCCTTAGGTTAGTTAGGTTTAAGTAGTTCTAAGTTCTAGGGGACTGATAACCACAGCAGTTGAGTCCCAAAGTGCTCAGAGCCATTTGAACCATTTTTTTGAACACCGCTTTCCTCGCCCTCGCTCCTATCCTCCAACAGTCCCAAGTCTCAACGCCTTCTCCAGAATCACCTTGACCTTTTTGCTGCATGGTGTAACCAGTGGCTCATGAAAATCAATCCTTCCAAGACCCAGGCAATCATTGTAGGTCGTACCACTCGCTCCTTCCGGCTCCTGGATTTCTCCCTTACTGTCTGCGCCTGTCCTGTCTGCCTCACCCCCACCCTCATCTACCTTGGCCCCACCATTGACCATCACCTCACCTGGATCCCTCATCTCCGCTGCATCCAATCCAAAGCCCACAACTGCCTCTGACTCCTCAAACTCCTCTCTGGCCGGACATGGGTGTTCCACCCCTCTACCATCCTCCACACCTACAAATCCTTCATCTGTCCGGCCTGGATACTGCCCCCCCCCCCAAATTCTATAAGTCCCTCCAGATCCTTGAGTGTCATGCACTCCGCCTCGCCTCTGTATATGCCTCCTGTCCCCCACGCAGATCCTCTCTGACCTCTTTCCTTTCCCCCATCTGCTCCTATTCCTCGAACATATCTGCATACTCTACACCTCCCGCCGCCTTGATCCCCCTCACCCCCTGGTTGCTCCTCTCCTCTCCCATCCCCGCCCCATGCCACGCCTTCACTGTTGTGTCCCCCCTACCCTTCACCTCTACACCCTTCATCTCCTTTCCCAAGGTGGCTTCCATCAACTCCCCCTCCCGGATGATGCCCTCTCTCCCTCCATTTATTCCTCCTATCAACTCTGATCCTCACCCCCCCCCTCCTTTCCTCCATCCTTTTCTTGGGCTCCCTCTAACCCCCATCCATCCTCTTTTTTTTCCCAACTACCCTCTCTCTGCCCCCCTTCTCTCCCCTGAGTCCTTTTGCATTTCCCTCCTCTGCCTTTTCCCATTCCCTCTCGTGTCTGCCCTGCCCCTGCCACCCCTTATGGGTCCTCTCCCTCCTTTGATTCCCCCGCTTTTCGTTTTTCCTCTCCTCCCTCCTTGTTTTCCCCCTCATCTGGCCAGTAACACACCCCCACCTGGCCTAGCTTATGGTGTGTCCTCTTTGTGCCGACATTTTAGTGCAGTGTTTACACTGAGTGTTCAGTGTTGTGTGTCTTTTCCGAAAAGTTGCGAACGGCCATCATACTGTCCCTGGATGTGATTTTCTATCTCTTCCGAACAGAAACCAGAATGTCCCCATGTTTTTTTAATTGTCTGTCTACTATGTTACCTGTCTGCATCCTGTGTATTTTTATTCGCTTTGCCAACCCTTTGCTTTATGTTTTAACTTTCTCCAATTTTCCGCCGTTTTACAATTTCAGTGACCGTTTTATCGCCTGCTTTTATTGTTTCTTAACTTCTCCTTACATTTTAAAAAGTCTGTAGGCTGCAGAGCAGCGTAATAAGCTGCTGCCAGCCTGCCCCCTTCGGGGGGAATCGAAGTACAATAAAGGAAAAAAAAGGTCCCGATAGCTGAGTGGTCAGCGTGACAGCTTGCCGTCCTACCGGCCCGGGTTCGATTCCCGGCTGGGTCGGGGATTTTCTCCGCTCAACGACTGGGTGCTGTGCTGTCTTCATCATAATTTCATCCCCATCCGGCGCGCAGGTGGCCCAATGTGGCGTCGAATGTTATAAGACCTGCACCAAGGCGGCCGCACCGGCTCCGCAAGGGGCCTCCCGGCCAATGACGCCAAACGCTCATTTCCATAAGCATATCTAGACCGTCAGACCGGCAGTGTTTATCAACAGCTAGGAACAGCTCCGCCCAGTAGTTACGCCGGTCCTAGCCTTGTATTCACTCGCCATAGCCTTGTAGTAGCGCGTTGTATTTTGTAGAGTAGTTTTGGTCAGTATTTTGTTGCATTGTCTTGTTTCCTTATCTGTTTTGCCACCACAGTGTTGTGGGATTTTTTCTGTTTGTTCTGCGTTTAAAACTTTTCTTTAATTGTAATAAAGTGTGTTCAAATCGACTGTTAGTTCTTTCCTTCAGACCACAGGACACTATAATCCCCGCGGGTGTCTTGTCGCATAAGGCTGCAGTGTGAGCATGTAATTTTGCGAAATGCCACTCTCTCTCTTTCTCTTTCTCTCTCTGTTTCCTTCTCCTGGACAAGTGAAAGTGTATCACAGTCTGTCTCCTTATACAGGGTGTAACGAAAGGGTGTGGCCAAATATAAAAGAAACATTCTCCACACATAGAGGAATAAAATGTATGGACATTTCCACGTCAGAGCTCATTTTCTACTTCTCTTCATGATCGTATTAACCTTGGGAGACACACAGAAAGTACCAGGACTTCATGAAATGTTTTCTTATAACGACTGTTCAGAATTCCCTTTGTAACACCATAGCTCTAATGCTGTACTGATTTATTTTGCTTTTGTTTCATTTAATGTTACATTGCTGTGCTTCTGTAAATGTGTTTGTTTGAATAGATAACACAAAACTGTATACTCCTTTCTTTGTTAAAACTTTGATGTCATGATTTGATTGTATGCTGTGTAGCATATCTCTCGTTTAAATGCTTTGTCCCATTTGGAGGGAACAAAACTTACTGTATATAATTGTAATTTTGTGTGAATAATTTTTGGTAGACATGTTAATATGTGCAAATGTTCTGTGTTATTCAATGCGTTTGTTTGCTGCTATGTAAACTGCTGATCCTCACTTAGGAATCTTAGTAATTTTGTGTATAAGAGGTAGAGTGGTTCCCCTTGGGAACGGAACTGTGTAGCGCGCGCAAAGTGTGGCTGGCCTGTGTAGAAAAGGTGGAACTGATAGTCAGTCGGAGACGAGCCAGCAGTCGGGGACGAGCCACCGGTCGGAGACGAGCTACGAGTCCGTGCTCTGCCATGTAAAAGACGAATGTGGTGCTGGTTCCGAGAGAGGCTTTTCCTGCTTCTTTCTAAGGCCTCTGATGGATGGATAAATAGCTGGAACTATTCTGGAATTTGTATCTGTCGTCGCCACCAAGAAATGACAGAGTCCAGCAATTCAGTCTGCAATTCCACCTATCAACATGCAGTGGCCACCACATTGCCCAATCATTGCAACGTAATACTATAATGATGTACAGTGAAGGATCAGCTTAATGGATGTGCTAATGTGCTGAAATATAAGGTAATTTATATCTGAATTTATGTACCAACCTTGATTTTTCTCCTCATCATAACACCTCTCACGTTCCTTTCCGTTTGAACTAAAGTGATTACCGAGTGTCCTTACTGAAAGTACGTTAAAACCCAGTTTTCTATTTAATGCCTCTTGAACGTAGTAAAGTGAAAGTTAAAGTTAATGTGGCAAGAGAGTGAGTTAGAGTTAGAGTTAATGATGCTTGTTGAAATAATTTTCCTAGTAAAACTGACTATTAATGTGTTGTTGCCAAATTATAAAGTTTTGCTTAGTAAATGATCACATTACTTCCTGTTGTTAATCGCAGAAAGTGAGTTAGTATCTTACATAAATGTTAATTTTATGTCTCATGGTAGTAAAAGTGGAAAATTGCATAGTAGGAAATTATATATTCATGATTACTAAGTGTTTGTCTCTCTTGTGTGCATATTAACAGTATAAAGACCACTCACTTTGTGTAAGCCCTGTAAGTAATAGTGTGTTTCGGTAGCTGTTACAATTTTGCAAATAGTTTGTGCTGCTCCAGTTGTTAGCTTCAATCTTAAAACATATGTGTGGCAGAGTTCATTGCACTCGCGTGTTACAAAGTGTAGGGTGTGTTTATTCGTTAAAGTTACTAATTATTTTCTTGAACGAGAATGTTAATCATTCTCTTGCCTAGTTAGGCTGGCGACCGTTTTCGTTATCCGTGAAACAGTGCAGATAGGCAGTATTTTGTTTGTCACTGTTTAAATATTTATGTAATTCTGACTTTCATTTCCGATAAGCCACCTCCGTTAGGTACAACACGGTCAACATAACAAAATTCCTCTCAGAGGGTAACACTGCTCTGATGCTTTGTACCATAATTGCTTTTACAAAATAGTTTTGTCACATCCTATTTCTAGCATTTAGGTTATGGTACAGTAGTAGCAGACGGAAGTGTTATACGTGGCTTTTCCGTGACAGGACTAATTGTTCTGTTGGGACATCGTATGTGCTATACCAAATTTGGTATTTCATAGTATAAGCTACGTAAATACGCTGTTGTAGTGTTATACCTTCTGGTTACATTTGGTTAGAATATACAGTACATTGTGATTCTTAGTCTCACCACCAGTATTTGTTGTTCAAAGTGAACGAAGGTGAGGTTGATTTGTGACTCGCTTTATTGATCTAGTAGCATCAAGCAGCTCATCACATATTCAAGTGCAGAGTTCGCAGACACCCATTTACTGCTCGAATCACTGGATGGTAATGGCCGTGGCGCTCAACAATTGTAGCGAGAGAGCCTTCCAAAACGAAGGTGCCCCAACAGGAGGGCGTTTATGGAGCACGGGGAGTTTAAGCCTACAACTCGCGACTGGGATAGGCCTATAAGGACGAGGACGCCTCAACTGGAGGACCACCTACTTCGTGCAGTTGACGATAACCTCGGTGTCAGAGTAAGATAGTCAGCTGCAACAAGTAATGTTGACCACATGACTGTCTGGAGAGTGCTACATGAGAACCTGCTGTATGCATACCATGTACATGGTGTGCAGGCACTATCAACACCTGATTTCCCTGAACAGGTACACGTCTGCGAATGGTTCAATCCTTACTTTAGTGCAAATGTGCTGTTGACGATGAAACTTCCCTGCAAAGTAGATGGTTAATATGCCGAAGAGTTGTAAAAACTGAGCTCTACCACGAAAATAAAGTGCTTCTGGATATCTCTTCCTCTAAGTGTGAGGAACGTTTCCTGAAAGTTTGGCTATACAGCATGTATACTTAACTTCAGGCAGCAAACGTTTCATAACTACTGTGAGTTCTTTAGGTCAGGTGAGGCATTCTGTATTAAGCTCAACCTCAAGACACGATACATCAAAATTAAAAGATATTGACAGTAATTGTGACACCTCTGTAGTATGGCACCCTTGCTCTAGGTGGCCACAGACAAATATTGCGCGATTGGGTTAAATGCACAGTGCGAACTGCAGTTGGTCCTGGACCTGTGTGTGGAAGACATCGTGTCAAGTGCATCGCTCGCGTTTTGCCACTCCTACCCACGTTTGAAGAAAACTGCTAGATTTTCCACCAGGCTAACATTAAAAATGTGATGGACACGAAAGAATGGGTGGGGGCAGTGTGAAAAATGGTGAGAGGAGTTAATACAGACTGTCTTCTGTGGAAGTTGGATCCATATTCTCCAGTGTGTGTTTTTTCTTGTGATGGATGCGGTTCTGCCAGCTACTTCCCGGTGTCCGCTATCTACCGTGTGCTGGGCGATTTTATGACGGTTGGTGCCTAGTATGTGAGAGATATTCTACTTCTCACTTCCTGCCTCTCCAGTGTGTGTCTGGGATGGTTTCGGCAGATGCTGGCGACCACAGTGTCTCGTGCACTGCAGCCCTCATATACCGGCATCCACGTTGGTAATTCTGCCAGCCTGGAGTTCAGGGTGTAGTCGGGCGGCGTACAGCGCCAGCCATTGCTGGCAGCAGTTGATTCTGGGCGGCCCAGCTGGGGAGATGTGCAATAAGTGCAGACCTCCCCATCGCAATTTTTTAAAGTTTGCATTAAATAAAGTGCATTTCTTATTCCATTCCCACCGACATCACACACTACCAAAGCATGAGGCAAGTTTTGCATAATGTAGGTGGTCACGGAATTTGCAGTGACATCATTAAATTTTACATACTGTGTTGTCAAAGTGTCTTATCTCATAAATTTGTTAATATTTACTGATATTTTTCAGAATATGTTATGATGTCATTATATTGCTGTATGTCTATCTATAAGACAATGCACTCATTTTAACACATATGCTATGAGGTCACACACACCAGTAATGCCAAGCGTATGATTTGGTACACAGTAAGTGTTTATTAGTTTATATATCATGATGTGATATTTGTGCCGGCCGGGCTGGCCGAGCGGTTCTAGGCGCTACAGTCTGGAACCGCGCGACCGCTACGGTCGCAGGTTCGAATCCTGCCTCGGACATGGATGTGTGTGATGTCCTTAGGTTAGTTAGGTTTAAGTAGTTCTAAGTTCTAGGGGACTGATGACCTCAGCAGTTAAGTCCCATAGTGCTCAGAGCCATTTGAACCATTTTTTTCTGATATTTGTGTAGCACTTAAAGTATCTGGAAAAGCGTATTTATTGTTAAGTAATATGCCATGGTAATTGGTTAGCACGGTATTTATATATATCTTAGGATAGAGATGTGAGTGCTTGGAAAATTAGTAAAATATGCAACAAATTAACTCAAAACTGTGAAATACCAAGTAAATATGAGAGGAAGGGATTAATTATATGTCATCGTATTCTCCTTGGGGGGGGGGGGGGGGGCACTGTAGCTGGGCTCTGCTGGTGCTTCATGACATCCTTCAGCTACAGTTCATAGACTTTGAATGACACATCCTATGCACTTTGTCTAGTAAAGGTTGAGAAGGGGGAGAGAGAGCCTGAATCTTATTAGTTCAGGGAGAGGGGGGGGGGGGGGAGGGAAGGAGAGGGGTGTAAGGGTAGAATGTGTAGCCTGATACTCGAAGACCATCTTGTACTGGCATTGCATCAAGTATGTGGGCGGGCCTGGGGGGTGGGGGGGAGGGGGAAATGGAGTGGGGGTGCCTTTGATTATAGCCCACCCAATTCCTCAGGTGTAACATAATAACCTTCTAGGGTCAAATGCAAAGTGACACTGGGAGTGTAACCTGACACTCAACATCGAGCTCATCTTGTATCAGCTCTGCACAAATACTCTCGTTTGCAGACACATGTCTGTTGGAACGTTTTTACTCATACTATCGAACGCTTTCACAAATGTTAGTTTTTCAACCATTTGTGGTACTGCCTATGGTATTGCCTGAATACAAAGGTTACAATCCATATACTCACGTTACGCAGGTAGTTCTAAAACATCAACTAGTTCTGAAAGATCAACTACATTCACTCAAATTCCACCAAAACATACCGACAGTTCATGTACTACGTAGCAAAAACGAACAATAACGATCTTCCTGAAGTATATTTGTACTGCTTAACGGGATCGGCGTCAACAGGCAATATTCTAGGCAGACTTTTTCCCGTACTGGATGCATTCGAAAGATTCGTGCAAGAAAAAAGAAAATGTTTCCCTCAAAACGATAACTTATAGTGATTCTCTGATATGGCTTTAATTAAAGATGTTCATTATTTAGCACCGTTAAATATAACATTACAGGGGAAAGGTTCAAATGGCTCTAAGCACGATGGGACTTAACATCTGAGGTCATCAGTCCAGGGGAAAGGAAAACTTATTTATGATTCAGCAGAGAATGTGTTTACCATTCATAACGAATTAAGACTTGTTCTGAAAGACATTAAGACTCAAACATTTGCTCAGTTCACATATCACAAGAAAATTACTGAAAACTTTCTTGAAGTTCAGATGGAAACGAAAGATCAATTATGTAAAATTTTTGACCTCGCTGAAGAAATAAAGGTAGATTTAGTGGTATGAAGACAGTTCAAGCTTCATTTTCATCCTGAAAATTTCGTTTCCTGTTGACATTGCGGGAGACAGCTGATTCGTTTCACTGTCGATTGTAAACGATTCAGCAGCTGTAGAGTTGGAGCTACTCGAACTCCAAGTTAACGAAGAATTAAACCGACTGAATCAAAATGGTTGTTCAGTTAATAAATTTTGGAAGAAATTTCTAGAAGAATGCTGAAAGAGTGGTCATAATTTTTGGGACCCTTTTGTGTATAAATCACTGTACTCAACATTCAAGTTCATTAAATCTATGTATCGATCAGAACCAACTGATGAACATTTAGATGAAATTCTGTCAACTGTGCTTACCAATCATTAGCGAGACATCAAAGAGCTGAAAGCAGAAATAAATAGCCAAAAAAGAACATCTCAAAAGTAACTTTTTATTTCTTGTTGTGTAATATTGTTCAATGACTAGAATTTGAAAATAAAAAAATATATATACATCAAGTAATAAAATAATAACGTTTCTTTATTAATGTTTATTATTAGTCTTAATCAGTTTCATAAGGTTGTATTTCCCAGAGGTAAGGTTAAAGGCTAACACCGACAAATGATTATTCCCATTTGACAGTAATGTTGTGTTGTGACAAAGAGACTGAACACAGTGTGAACAGACCTCACCACAGCCACGTTAAACACCATACCTATTGTTATGTGTGTGACATGCACTACACAGATCGCAATGTAGACGCAATGCGGACTTTTAAGGTTGGTCGGAAGGTAGAGGACGTCTGAGATTCTTATTTTGTCAGATGAGGTAAATACACTACTGGCCATTAAAACTGCTACACCACAAATATGACGTGCTACAGACGCGAAATTTAACCGACAGGAAGAAGATGCTGTGATATGCAAATGATTAGCTTTTCAGAGCATTCACACAAGGTTGGCGCCGGTGATGACACCTACAACGTGCTGACATGAGGAAAGTTTCCACCCGATTTCTCATATACAAACAGCAGTTGACAGGCGTTGCCTAGTGAAACCTTGTTGTGATACATCGTTTAAGGAGGAGATATGTGTACCATCACGTTTCCGACTTTGATAAAGGTCGAATTGTAGCCTATCGCGATTGCGGTTTATCCTATCGCGACATTGCTGCTCGCTTTGGTCGAGATCTAATGGCTGTTAGCAGAATATGGAATCGGTGGGTTCAAGAGGATAATACGGAACGTCGTGCTGGATCCCAACGGCCTCGTATCACTAACAGTCGAGACGACAGGCATCTTATCCGCAAGGCTGTAACGGATCGTGCAGCCACGTCTCGATCCCTGAGTCAACAGATGGGGACGTTTGCAAGACAACAACCATCTTTACGAACAGTTCGACGACGTTTGCAGCAGCACGGACTATCAGCTCGGATACCATGGCTGCGGTTACCCTTGACGCTGCATCACAGACAGGAGCGCCTGCGATGGTGTACTCAACGAGGAACCTGGGCGCACGAATGGCAAAACGTCATTTTTCCGGATGAATCCAGGTTCTGTTTACAGCATCATGATGGTCGCATCCGTGTTTGGCGACATCGCGGTGAACGCACATTGGAAGCGTGTATTTGTCATCGCCATACTGGCGTATCATGCAGCGTGATGGTATGGGGTACCATTGGTTACACGTCTCGGTCAGCTCTTGTTCGCATTGACGGCACTTTGAACAGTGGACGTTACATTTCAGATGTGTTACGACCCGTGGCTCTACCCTTCATTCGATCCCTGCGAAACCCTATATTTCAGCAGGATAATGCACGACCGCATGTTGCAGGTCCTGTATGGGCCTTTCTGGATACAGAAAATGTTCGACTGCTGGCCTGGCCAACACATTCTCCAGATCTCTCACCAATTGAAAACGTCTGGTCAATGGTGGCCGAGCAGCTGGTTCGTCACAATACGCCAGTTACTACTCTTGATGAACTGTCATATCGTGTTGAAGCTGCATGGGCAGCTGTATCTGTACACGCCATCCAAGCTCTGTCTGACTCAATGCCCAGGCGTATCAAGGTCATTATTACGGCCAGAGGTGGTTGTTCTGGGTACTGATTTCCAGGGTCTATGCACCCAAATTGCGTGAAAATGTAATCACATGTCAGTTCTAGTATAATATATTTGTGCAATGAATACCCGTTTATCATCTGCATTTCTTCTTGGTGTAGCAGTTTTAATGACCAGTAGTGGACATAAACCAATAAATGAATTTTGTCCCTGTTATCAGCTTATTGTAGTCTTTATTCATCCAAATCTAGTATGTAAAACCAGAGCTTTCTTTTTTGGTAAGTTGGTGTTCACATCTTACATTACCTTTCTGAGCTGTGTCTGCCTAGGCATAATATAATGAAATTAAACAAAATTAACAGTTTTTACTATCACGAGTACAATCTTTCTGGAGCTCAGCTTTCCTATAATCTTAGTATTACAACATACACTCCTGGAAATTGAAATAAGAACACCGTGAATTCATTGTCCCAGGAAGGGGAAACTTTATTGACACATTCCTGGGGTCAGATACATCACATGATCACACTGACAGAACCACAGGCACATAGACACAGGCAACAGAGCATGCACAATGTCGGGACTAGTACAGTGTATATCCACCTTTCGCAGCAATGCAGGCTGCTATTCTCCCATGGAGACGATCGTAGAGATGCTGGATGTAGTCCTGTGGAACGGCTTGCCATGCCATTTCCACCTGGCGCCTCAGTTGGACCAGCGTTCGTGCTGGACGTGCAGACCGCGTGAGACGACGCTTCATCCAGTCCCAAACATGCTCAATGGGGGACAGATCCGGAGATCTTGCTGGCCAGGGTAGTTGACTTACACCTTCTAGAGCACGTTGGGTGGCACGGGATACATGCGGACGTGCATTGTCCTGTTGGAACAGCAAGTTCCCTTGCCGGTCTAGGAATGGTAGAACGATGGGTTCGATGACGGTTTGGATGTACCGTGCACTATTCAGTGTCCCCTCGACGATCACCAGTGGTGTACGGCCAGTGTAGGAGATCGCTCCCCACACCATGATGCCGGGTGTTGGCCCTGTGTGCCTCGGTCGTATGCAGTCCTGATTGTGGCGCTCACCTGCACGGCGCCAAACACGCATACGACCAACATTGGCACCAAGGCAGAAGCGACTCTCATCGCTGAAGACGACACGTCTCCATTCGTCCCTCCATTCACGCCTGTCGCGACACCTCTGGAGGCGGGCTGCACGATGTTGGGGAGTGAGCGGAAGACGGCCTAACGGTGTGCGGGACTGTAGCCCAGCTTCATGGAGACGGTTGCGAATGGTCCTCGCCGATACCCCAGGAGCAACAGTGTCCCTAATTTGCTGGGAAGTGGCGGTGCGGTCCCCTACGGCACTGCGTAGGATCCTACGGTCTTGGCGTGCATCCGTGCGTCGCTGCGGTCCGGTCCCAGGTCGACGGGCACGTGCACCTTCCGCCGACCACTGGCGACAACATCGATGTACTGTGGAGACCTCACGCCCCACGTGTTGAGCAATTCGGCGGTACGTCCACCCGGCCTCCCGCATGCCCACTATACGCCCTCGCTCAAAGTCCGTCAACTGCACATACGGTTCACGTCCACGCTGTCGCGGCATGCTACCAGTGTTAAAGACTGCGATGGAGCTCCGTATGCCACGGCAAACTGGCTGACACTGACGGCGGCGGTGCACAAACGCTGCGCAGCTAGCGCCATTCGACGGCCAACACCGCGGTTCCTGGTGTGTCCGCTGTGCCGTGCGTGTGATCATTGCTTGTACAGCCCTCTCGCAGTGTCCGGAGCAAGTATGGTGGGTCTGACACACCGGTGTCAATGTGTTCTTTTTTCCATTTCCAGGAGTGTATAATGTATAAAACTTCCGTTTCAGTACTTCTGGTGACAGGAAGAACAGAAGGAGCACCATTGTTTTGCCGCATTGTCACGTTTTGATAAGACTCTACACTGAATCGATTGCCGCCTGACCGAAAGATGCACTGTGCCAACGAAAGTGAAGAAAGGCTAAAAATATGAGTAATTGTGAAAATGTCTTGTTATTTCTGCGTACAGAAGGAAAATTTACAATGATATTAGCAGCAAGCACAAAGTCAGCAGTGTCAACACGGTGAAAGTGCGTTAGGGACTCATTAACGTAATGCAATTATACAGGATAAGCAAACAGGAGACCAGAATTCCGGGAGTGGAACTTAATGCGAGTAGAGCAGCGTGAAGCAGTCACAATAATGGGGCTGTACGCTAGGCGTGCAGTTGCCGACTAAGGTGGCACTTATTTTACACACGTATTCTGAATGTTCAGGTAACACCTCTCTGTCACGCTATAGAAAAAGAGAGCCAACTTCTTTGAATCGGGAAGGTCTGTTGTTGTATCATTAGTGAGAGTTGTGTGTCACTGTAGAGGGCTAAGGAAATTCGCAAGAGATCCTAAGACGAAACGTCTCACGAATGTCATCTGTGGCAATTTCATATGCACTCGTGTCTCAGACAGCCAGACCACATGATCGTGGTCAACTAGCAGCGAGAGTGACTGCTGTTTAGATCACACACACACACACACACACACACGCGCGCGCGCACACACACGCACACACACACACACACACACACACACACACACACAGCAAGTAGAGTAACTGCAAGTGGCAACAAACTGCTGAATTTTCATTAGATTTCATTGGTGTTTCGTGTATGAACTATGCTGCTGGTGTCTTACTACATGAGTGGAGCATTTGAGTACTGAAAGCAACTTGTGTGAGGTCATTAGGCTGCAAAGGGTCTGTTAACACCGTGCAATTACAGGAAATGTTTGTTTTAGATTATGGAGGCAAAGGGAACACGCAACGCAATGCTGATGACACTACGACTTATTTCAGAAAACAGGCTGTAGATAGACAAACCCAAGTTCCTAACTTTTGTAGATTTAGAGAAAGCGTTTAACAATGTTGACTGGATTACAGTGTTTGAAATGTCGAAATTAGCTGGGATAAAATACAGGGAGCGCAAAATTATTAACGAATTGTCCAGAAACCAGGCCGCAGTTATGGTAGTTGAAGAACATAAAAGGAAGTAAGGAATATTGTGGTTTAACGTCCCGTCGACATCGACGTCATCAGAGACAGGGCATGAGTGGAAACGAGAAACTGAGAAGGGTGCGACACAGGGTACTAGCAAATCCCCGATGTCAACCAGTCTGTACAATGAGCATGCACTAAAGAAAACAGGGCAACAACATGCAAAGGGAGTTATAGTGGAGGGAGAAAATAAAAACATCGAGGCCTGACAATGACACTGCAGTTCCGGCAAAACGTTGGAAGATCAGTTCAATGGAACGGATTCTTGAAAAGAAGTTACAATATGAGCTATAACAAAAGTTAAACACACGTAATGGAATGTGGTCGAATAACATCAGGGGATACTATTCAGGCAGGAAAATAAATGACGACTACCGAAATGGGGAAGGTATAAAATGCGTTCCTGAAAAAGAGAAATGTTTCCAAAGCTAATATAAATAGTTAGTGTTTTATGAAAATATTTATCGTGTGTCTAGCCTTGTATCGATGTGAAACCTGTACGATAAACTGTTGAAACAAGAGGAGAATAGAAACTTTTGAAATGTGCTGCGGAAGAAATCAGAACATTAGATGGACTGATCAGACTTCTAATGGGGAGATACTGAATCGAACTGGGAGAATGTAATAGGATAGAAAATCAGTGAAACTGGTTGAAAGTACCCTCCGTCAAGTATTGTACAATAACTTGTGCAGTTGGCTTGCAGATGTAGATCTGATTGTGCAAGGGACTCTGTAAGCCAAAATTTAACCAGTGTGTTGATATGACATCATTACCGGAGAATCTGGTGGAAGACACAAAACTTCTCTGTAGGAGTATGCGATACTCGCTTGCACGTGTAGGTCGCAGTTCCCTAAAAATTCCATGATGCTTGGGGGATTCGTGTTTTTTCATGCAAGGACATACTGGCGGGAACCTGGCGTTTCGACTTGCTCGATCACTTGCACATAGTGAGATTGTAATCGCAATACCATCCACACGAAAAGAATGTGTGATTTGAATTACTCTCTCAATAAGTAGGGTAGCTCCTGACGCTTATGTTACGGTGGTCACAAGTTAAGTTATTTGGTCAGAGGAAGAAATACACTGAACACCTTTATGTCCCCTTGTGAGAAGCGGCGTTATGCGATGTACCCGGGCCAAACCGTCCATTACATGCTGCTCCCTTTGCAATGTTTCGCTCGGAAACTGGTTGAGATAGACCTGCATTCATTCGCAGCAACAGTATCGGTCAGGTCTGAAACCGAACGTCATTGACAAGTTGTAACTCTCGAGTACAGTCACTGTTGGTCAGAATCTTCATCTACATCTACATCTACATTTATACTCCGCAAGCCACCCAACGGTGTGTGGCGGAGGGCACTTTACGTGCCACTGTCATTACCTCCCTTTCCTGTTCCAGTCGCGTATGGTTCGCGGGAAGAACGACTGTCTGAAAGCCTCCGTGCGCGCTCTAATCTCCCTAATTTTACATTCGTGATCTCCTCGGGAGGTATAAGTAGGGGGAAGCAATATATTCGATACCTCATCCAGAAACGCACCCTCTCGAAACCTGGCGAGCAAGCTACACCGCGATGCAGAGCGCCTCTCTTGCAGAGTCTGCCACTTGAGTGTATTAAACATCTCCGTAACGCTATCACGGTTACCAAATAACCTTGTGACGAAACGCGCCGCTCTTCTTTGGATCTTCTCTATCTCCTCCGTCAACCCGATCTGGTACGGATCCCACACTGATGAGCAATACTCAAGTATAGGTCGAACGAGTGTTTTGTAAGCCACATCCTTTGTTGATGGACTACATTTTCTAAGCACTCTCCAAATGAATCTCAACCTGGTACCCGCCTTACCAACAATTAATTTTATATGATCATTCCACTTCAAATCGTTCCGCACGCATACTCCCAGATATTTTACAGAAGTAACTGCTACCAGTGTTTGTTCCGCTATCATATAATCATACAATAAAGGATCCTTCTTTCTATGTATTCGCAATACATTACATTTGTCTATGTTAAGGGACAGTTGCCACTCCCTGCACCAAGTGCCTATCCGCTGCAGATCTTCCTGCATTTCGCTACAATTTTCTAATGTTGCAACTTCTCTGTATACTACAGCATCATCCGCGAAAAGCCGCATGGAACTTCCGACACTATCTACTAGGTCATTTATATATATTGTGAAAAGCAATGGTCCCATAACACTCCCCTGTGGCACGCCAGAGGTTACTTTAACGTCTGTAGACGTCTCTCCATTGATAACAACATGCTGTGTTCTGTTTGCTGACAACTCTTCAATCCAGCCACACAGCTGGTCTGATATTCCGTAGGCTCTTACTTTGTTTATCAGGCGACAGTGCGGAACTGTATCGAACGCCTTCCGGAAGTCAAGAAAAATAGCATCTACCTGGGAGCCGGTATCTAATATTTTCTGGGTCTCGTGAACAAATAAAGCGAGTTGGGTCTCACACGATCGCTGTTTACGGAATCCATGTTGATTCCTACAGAGTAGATTCTGGGTTTCGAAAAACGACATGATACTCGAGCAAAAAACATGTTCTAAAATTCTACAACAGATCGACGTCAGAGATATAGGTCTATAGTTTTGCGCATCTGCTCGACGACCCTTCTTGAAGACTGGGACTACCTGTGCTCTTTTCCAATCATTTGGAACCCTCCGTTCCTCTAGAGACTTGCGGTACACGGCTGTTAGAAGGGGGGCAAGTTGTTTCGCGTACTCTGTGTAGAGTCGAATTGGTATCCCGTCAGGTCCAGTGGACTTTCCTCTGTTGAGTGATTCCAGTTGCTTTTCTATTCCTTGGACACTTATTTCGATGTCAGCCATTTTTTCGTTTGTGCGAGGATTTAGAGAAGGAACTGCAGTGCGGTCTTCCTCTGTGAAACAGCTTTGGAAAAAGGTGTTTAGTATTTCAGCTTTACGCGTGTCATCCTCTGTTTCAATGCCATCATCATCCCGGAGTGTCTGGATATGCTGTTTCGAGCCACTTACTGATTTAACGTAAGACCAGAACTTCCTAGGATTTTCTGTCAAGTCGGTACATAGAATTTTACTTTCGAATTCTTCCGACGAATCGTCTGACGACCACTGTTCTTGTACTGTCCTAAGTGGTTCAGAGTGGTAATGTACCATTGCTTGCAAACACGCTGGACAGCCCGCGTTCGTTACAGCAACAAAGCGGGCAACTTCATTCACGGTGCGGTCACGGAGAAGTCCAAATAGGAAACTCTTTCTGTAGTTCTGTCAGGTCTCCAGGTCCACCCATCTTACTGCGCCTATTCCATACGACAGACCGGCACACGCTCACCACTTCACTGGCGTGACTCACCTCAGCGTTGGAGGGTCACATGACGGCCTGGTTCCTTTGTACACCATTTACGGAGCCTCAAAGTGACCAGTGCGCTCTGTTAATCATACTCCTAACATTTTATCCTGTGGGTTACTGCAGGCACATCTGTGCTGTCCTGTTGTTCGCCATTTTGCTTTCAGTGCGCTACTAACAAGGGAACCTCCCCGTCGCACCCCCCTCAGATTTAGTTATAAGTTGGCACAGTGGAGAGGCCTTGAAAAACTGAACACAGATCAATCGAGAAAACAGGAAGAAGTTGTGTGAAACTATGAAAAAAATTAATAAAATATACAAACGGAGTAGTCCATGCGAAGATAAGCAACATCAAGGACAATAGGAGTCAAGGAGAGCCGTGGTCTCCTGGTTAGTGAGAGCAGCTATGGAGCGAGAGGTCCTAGGTTCAAGTCTTCCCTCTAGTGAAAATTTTAATTTTTTATTTTCAGTTTATGTGACAAACTCTTATGTTTTCATCACTTTTTGGGAGTGATTATCACATCCATAAGAAAACCTAAATCGGGCAAGGTAGAAGAATCTTTTTACCCATTTAGCGAATGGTGTACAAGTTAGGTGGGTCGACAACATATTCCTGTCATGTGACACACATGCCGTCACCAGTGTTGTATAGAATATATCAGACGTGTTTTCCTGTTGAGGAATCGGTTGACCTATGACCTTGTGATCAAATGTTTTGGGTTCCCATTGGAGAGGCACGTCCTTTCGTCTACTAATCGCACGGTTTTACGGTGCGGTCGCAAAACACAGACACTAAACTTATTACAGTGAACAGAGACGTCAAAGAACGAACGGACAGATCATAACTTTGCGAAAATAAAGAAAGTAAAAGTTTCAGCCGAGGGAAGACTTGAACCAAGGACCTCTCGTTCTGCAGCTACTCACGCTAACCACGGGACCACGGCGCTCCTGAGTTCAGATTCTCCTTGATGTTGCATATCTAGCACATGGACTACTCAGTTTGTATATTTTACTAATTTTTTTCATAGTTGCACACAACTTCTTCCTGTTTTCTTGATTGATCTGTGTTCAGTTTTTCAAGGCCTATCCACTGTGCCAACTTATAACTAAATCTGAGGGGGGTGCGATGGGGAGGTTCCCTTGTAAGCATTCGCTTTAAGTTCACGGATGAGGTGGACGTAACGGAATAGTAAGTTAGTAAGTGTGTGTTTGCATCAAAGTAAATTCGTACTGCACGAGTGGCTGGGATGCCAGTCCTTTCAGTTGGTCGCTACTTCGGAGCCTTGCAAGCCCTTAACGTATCCGGGTAATCGTACTGGGGAACGGGGACTACAGGTCAACGTGCAATCCGGACCACGTGTCGTTCCTAGAGTATCAGTGAGAGGTGAAGGCTAGCGTAAAGGCAAATTTCTGTGGTCTGACCGGTATTCGATCCCACGAAGTCTCAGTTTCCAGTCACACGCGTTACCACCAAACCAACAGCCCTGTGCGATTGTGTCCACGTGCTCATTTTATTGTCTGCCGTTGGTGCACTGGTATCTGTAAGAATCTCGTCGAAGTCCGTACCGCTGGATCTTAACCACATTCTGCATAATACAGATAAAATGAAAATTGTAGGTCTTCAGGCTTTCCCAGTGAGGCGCTGTCATCTTGGAAAATAAAGTTTTGTGTCGGTAATCCGCTTCGTACTTGCAGTCTTCGTGAGGTGCTCCTTGAGGCGGAACACTTTTTTTTTATATTATTATTGCCGGCTGCGTCATGTTCCCCGTCCCGAGGTCCGCGCCCACTAGGGGCGGCTGTCGTACTACTTTGTGGCCGCTGGTGTTCAAACCGCCGTTCGTTCTCGATGCGACCGTCCTCAGGTGTGTGCCGGGTTCTTTGCTGTGTCAGCATTTCCAAAGTTATTTCGCCCGGAGTTTGGATGTTGCCTCCGCTTCGTCTTTAAGAGATCGAGTGTTGGGCGGAACTAAGCTGGTATCCCGTGTCGCGAACGGTGACATTCTGTGTGACCTTTATTTCGACGGATTCCTTAATAACGCTGTCCCCGTATCTGGGTGTCTGTATGAGAACCTCGAAATCGCCGTAATGCAACGAATGATTTAGTTCCAAACAATGTTCCGCTGTCGCTCACTTGGAAGCCTGTTTGAGTGTGGTGTGCCGCTGGTACTCCTTACGCCCGATGTTGGTGTGGAATGTCATATATCGCACAGATCCCATGTAAGGATGCGGTTATGAGACTCGATGGAACGTGTAACGAATCTGTTACAACGTGAAGTCAGCGCCGGTACGCCAGTCGGGGACGATAGACAAGAGATGGCTGCGAGAGAAGGTCAGCCAATCGAACGCTGACCGACCTCCCTTCAAGACGACAACGCGACAGCAGAGGCCCTGTGTGAAGAAGACATAAGCACCGCGCGCGACTACTGGCGGCCCACTTCGCTAGTAGCGTCGACGTTAGTAAGTTCGTTAGGAATCTCTAAGTAGCAGAGACTTGTAATTTTCTATTCTGAAGAAGAGTGATCGTTTTGTATGTCACCCTTTGCCTGTGGCACATGTCAAAGTTAAGCAATGTAATTGTCTTATTGTAATAAAACTCATTAATACGAGTTGTTTTATTGTCTAGTGAACCGAGTATGCAGGATTCCTAGACACGACGGAATCAGGTTGAGTGCATTACGTATGTGGGTGTTTACAGGATGTACCTGCCAAGAAAGCCACAACAGATAGGCCTATATCCAGCACGACTGCATATATCGCGGTGTAGTTTCAGGTAAGTTTTAGCGGACAAAGAGGTGAATTTTGTGAAGCGTGTAAATAGTTTACAACATTTATACCCGCCGAAGTGTGACACCGATCTTTTTTAATGGTTCTGTAACCTTTGCCTGCGGCGTTGGAAAGAACTTTCGAAGAAGACAACAACATAGCATGTATGTAAGTTGTTCAAGTAGCAAGACGATAAAAGCACCGTCCCGCCGTCAGCTGAAGAGGTCCCACTGAAACGTCGCCTTAGAAAAATTATAATTACTGTGGTGAAAACTTCTACGTTATTTGATTTTCAAACAGCTGAGTAAAACTCAACGTACTCAGACAGTTTTCTCTTTACTTATTCTGATCATCACAAAACTGACACACAATATTCTTAGCGCAACGCAATCTGACTTTCAATAATCCCCACAAAAGAATGGCCCTGACTAACAATAACCTATACCTTTCATGAATCACTTACCTCACAAAAATGTTCGTTACTCGAACTACTGCAATACAGCGAGCGCCAATACTGCCAGCTAAATAAAAGATTCTAACTACTGGAGGCACTAACTACTGATAGGCATAGTTAGCAAATGAAAGATTTTGGTAGAAAACAAACAATGTATTTACTTTAACGATGTTCAAAAGTCATCATATACACAACTGGCCATTAAAGTAGCAACACCAAGAAGAAATGCAGATCATAAACGGGTATTCATTGGATAAATATATTATACTAGAACTGACATCTGATTACATTTTCACGCAGTTTGGGTGCATAGATCCTGAGAAATCAGTACCCAGAACAACCACCTCTGGCCGTAATAACTGCCTTCATACGCCTGGGCATTGAGTCAAACAGAGCTTGGATGGCGTGTACAGGTACAGCTGCCCATGCAGCTTCAATACGATATCACAGTTAATCAAGAATAGTTACTGGCGTATTGTGACGAGCCAGTTGCTCGGCCACCATTGAACAGACGTTTTCAGTTGGTGAAAGATCTGCAGAATGTGGTGGCCAGGGCAGCAGTCGAACATTTTCTGCATCCAGAAAGGCCCCTACAGGACCTGCAAATTCCGGTCGTGCATTATCCTGCTGAAATGTAGGGTTTCGCAGGGATCGAATGAAGGGTAGAGCCACGGGTCGTAACACATCTGAAATGTAACGTCCACTGTTCAAAGTGCCGTCAATGTGAAGAAGAGGTGACCGAGACGTGTAACCAACGGCACCCCATAGCATCACCCTGGGTGATACGCCAGTATGGCGATGACGAATACACGCTTCCAATGTGCGTTCACCGCGATGTCGCCACACACGGATGCGACCATCGTGATGATGTGAACAGAACCCGTATTCATCCGAAAAAATGACGTTTTGCCATTCGTGCACCCAGGTTAGTTGTTGAGTACACCATCGCAGGCGCTCCTGTCTGTGATGCAGCGTCTAGGGTAACCGCAGCCATGGTCTCCGACCTGATAGTCCATGCTGCTGCAAACGTCATCAAACTGTTCGTACAGATGGTTCTTGTCTTGCAAACGTCCCCATCTGTTGACTCAGTGACCGAGACGTGGCCGCACGATCTGTTACAGCTATGCGGATAAGATGCCTGTCATCTCGTCTGCTAGTGATACGGGGCTGTTGGGATCCAGCACGGCTATCCCTATTACCCTCCTGAACCCACCGATTCCATATTCTGCTAACAGTCATTGGATCTCGACCAACGCGAGCAGCAATGTCGCGATAGGATAAGCCGCAATCGCGATAGGCTACAATCCGACCTTTATCAAAGTCGGAAACGTGATGGTACGCATTTCTCCTCCTTACACGAGGCATCACAACAATGTTTCACCAGTCAACGCCGGTAAACTTCTGTTTGTGTATGAGAAGTCGGTTGGAAACTTTCGTCATGTCAGTACGTTGTAGGTGTCGCCACCTGCACCAACCTTGTGTGAATGCTCTGAAAAGCTATTCCTTTGCATATACAGCATCTTCTTCCTGTCGGTTAAAATTAGCGTCTGTAGCACGTCATCTTCGTGGTATAGCAGTTTTAATGGCCAGTAGTCTAACATCCGTGGTCATCAGTGCCCTAGAACTTAGAACTACTTAAACCTAACTAACCTAAGGACATCACACACATCCATGCCGGAGGCAGGATTCGAACCTGCGACCGTGGCGGTCCGCGGTTCCAGACTGTAGGGCCTAGAACCGCTCGGCCATCTCGGCCGGCGCATCGAGGTAAGAGAAAAATGTGGCAAGGGAGATCGTGCAATACTTTGCTTCACTATTTACTACAGTCTGCCAACCCTGGGGTTACATTTCGATTCCACGACCTTGGAAATCATGTCGTTTTGAGGCGGAGAACTCGTCGAACCATGTTCGGAGCGCTTTTTTACCCGGAAAGGAAATTCCTTGAAGGTTGTTCGATAGAAAGCGGAAAATTTGACGGAGGAAGATTAAGTGAATTAGGTAGGTGCGGAATGACTTCCCAGCTCAACTCCTGCATATGGTTTTTCGTCAGTGTAACAGAGTGCAGGCGTGCGTTATCGCTTCACGCTGGCTTCCTGGTCGTTGTTCTTCGACTGCGCCTGCAATAATTCTCAATTGTCGCCAATAAGTGGCAGCAGTGGTGGTTACACCCCGGGGAAGCAATTCGTAGAACACCACACCGACGCTGTACAACCAGCAGCACAGCGTTGTCTTGCGCGCATGCTTGCACCTCTCTGTACGGGGTGTTGCTGTTTTGCCTGGTCTCAACCGTTCCTTTATTTTCGTAATGTTAGCACAGAGAAACCATTTCCATTCACCAGTAACGATACGGGATAGGAATGTTCGGCGTTGTTCACGAGTCAATTGCTAGCGACTAAGCACAGAAACACATATGGCCACCTGCTGATTTTTGTGATTTCGGCTTAGAGCATGCGATACCCATACACCCGAATTCTGAACCTTCCCCATTGCAAGCAAATGTCGCACAGTTGTGGAGTCATCACCGTTCACAATATTTGCCATTTCTGCGCACCCCGTCCGGTGCAGCTGGGCGGCCTCTAGCTTTCACTGTGGTCCGCCGCCCGCTGTTGCAGCCAGCCCTAGTTCCTCGAATGTGACTGCCTGTGGGGATTGTAGAAACACAAGGTCTGAAAAGAAAAGGCGAGCTGATCGTTCAGACTATAAACAATGCTATCCCCATAAAAGAACACCAACACAATCGCAAGAATGCTACTACACGTCGTATTGTCAAGAGGACAATTCGAAAGTGCATTGACATCGCTGGGGGAATTTGTGGAAATCGACTTTGAACTTAACCATTTGCCTACCTTAGTGCATTCTAACAGCTTTAACTCTGTAGCTTCCAAAAATTGAACGCATATTGTACTGAAAGATTTATTCGAAATACTCTGTACTAGGACCTACTGAAATATTTACTATTTGTCCTGAAACACCTGTATGCTTTGTAAAATTTCAGTTTTCATTTTATTTGCACAGTCAAGAACTTAAATTATTATATTCCATTTATTATTTTCCTTTGATAAACTGCATTCATAGGAGGTGGTGTATTTCTGAGAGTACAAAATTGGATAAGCTGTCTTTTTGTTAAGCTAACCCATTTGAGAAAAATTAATTAATAATTTTAGCAAAAAAATCATTAACTCTTTTTCCCATGGATAGCTCATTCATCTACTTGACAACAATGCTTGTAAAACGACTAATTTTTTCTACACTTTTCCAATACAATGGTAGTTCATTAACATGCCAGATAAAGCTTCCAGTTTCCTCCAGTTATCTGCACACATGAGTTATACAACTGATTCATTTCCCTGAGGAAAAGGTTCTCAGTAACCAAACATGGACAGATCTGAAGTGGCTTGTATTCCTGTATTCCTGATTTTCCCTGAACATTTTTGTACTTCCTTCTTTCGTCTATTATATGAAGTATTTCTTCTGTTATTCAAGATTTCCTCGCAGTTACCTTCTTCGTATCTATGTTTTTCTTTCCAACTTCTGCCACTGCTCTTTTTACAGATGCCCATTCCTTTTCAACTGAACTTCTTACTGAGCTATTTATTATTTTTGTATCTGTAGCTTCAGAGAACTTCAAGCGTATCCCTTTGTTCCTCAGTATTTATTTGCCTATTGATTCTTCCTGGCTAGTCTCTTAAACGCCAGCCTAGTCTTCACCATGACTAAATTATGATCTGAGTCTATATCTCCGAATGGATATGCCTTAAAATCCAATATCTGATTTTATAATCTCTGCTTGACCATGATGTAATCTAACTGAAATCTTTCCGTATATCCTGGCCTTTTCGAATTATACCTTCTCCTCTGGTGATTCTTGAACAGAGTATTCGCTACTACTAGCTGAAGTTTAATGAAGAACTCAATTAGACATTCGCCTCTCTCTTTCATGCTACCAGGCCCTATAATCATCTGACCATTAATCCTTGTCTTCTCTCCATTTCACTCCACTGACCTGAATTATATCTGGAATGATCCTTAGCATTTCTTTTCTCAGATTTTCTAGCTTCTCTATAACGTTTAAACTTCTGACGTTCCACGCCCCGACACGTAGAACGTTATCCTTTCGTTGGTTGTTCAATCGTTTTCTCATGGTCATCTCCCCTTGGCAGTCCCCTGCCGAAGATCCGAATGGGAGACTATTCCGGAATCTTTTGCCAATGGAGAAACCGTCATGACGCTTTTTGAATTACAGGCTACATGTCCAGCAGTCTGCATTGCCTTCTGAATCCTCATGCCGTTGATCGTTGTTGATTTTTCAGCCTTTTAGGGACAGTTTCCCTCCACAAGCGCAAGCGCCCTGGCGTTCTTTGACAAGGCCGCTGGCGGAATGACGGTGAGTTGTTATGCTGGAAATATTCGGCCGTCATTGCTGATGCTTTTCATTCAGAATTTAAGCAGTGGCGAGATTAGAACGATCTTTAATAATCAAAGACGCTACTCCTAGACTACCGGATATTGTATGCAAACTATTGTATATTGTGTACATAATACACTCCTGGAAATTGAAATAAGAACACCGTGAATTCATTGTCCCAGGAAGGGGAAACTTTATTGACACATTCCTGGGGTCAGATACATCACATGATCACACTGACAGAACCACAGGCACATAGACACAGGCAACAGAGCATGCACAATGTCGGCACTAGTACAGTGTATATCCACCTTTCGCAGCAATGCAGGCTGCTATTCTCCCATGGAGACGATCGTAGAGATGCTGGATGTAGTCCTGTGGAACGGCTTGCCATGCCATTTCCACCTGGCGCCTCAGTTGGACCAGCGTTCGTGCTGGACGTGCAGACCGCGTGAGACGACGCTTCATCCAGTCCCAAACATGCTCAATGGGGGACAGATCCGGAGATCTTGCTGGCCAGGGTAGTTGACTTACACCTTCTAGAGCACGTTGGGTGGCACGGGATACATGCGGACGTGCATTGTCCTGTTGGAACAGCAAGTTCCCTTGCCGGTCTAGGAATGGTAGAACGATGGGTTCGATGACGGTTTGGATGTACCGTGCACTATTCAGTGTCCCCTCGACGATCACCAGTGGTGTACGGCCAGTGTAGGAGATCGCTCCCCACACCATGATGCCGGGTGTTGGCCCTGTTTGCCTCGGTCGTATGCAGTCCTGATTGTGGCGCTCACCTGCACGGCGCCAAACACGCATACGACCATCATTGGCACCAAGGCAGAAGCGACTCTCATCGCTGAAGACGACACGTCTCCATTCGTCCCTCCATTCACGCCTGTCGCGACACCACTGGAGGCGGGCTGCACGATGTTGGGGCGTGAGCGGAAGACGGCCTAACGGTGTGCGGGACCGTAGCCCAGCTTCATGGAGACGGTTGCGAATGGTCCTCGCCGATACCCCAGGAGCAACAGTGTCCCTCATTTGCTGGGAAGTGGCGGTGCGGTCCCCTACGGCACTGCGTAGGATCCTACGGTCTTGGCGTGCATCCGTGCGTCGCTGCGGTCCGGTCCCAGGTCGACGGGCACGTGCACCTTCCGCCGACCACTGGCGACAACATCGATGTACTGTGGAGACCTCACGCCCCACGTGTTGAGCAATTCGGCGGTACGTCCACCCGGCCTTCCGCATGCCCACTATACGCCCTCGCTCAAAGTCCGTCAACTGCACATACGGTTCACGTCCACGCTGTCGCGGCATGCTACCAGTGTTAAAGACTGCGATGGAGCTCCGTATGCCACGGCAAACTGGCTGACACTGACGGCGGCGGTGCACAAATGCTGCGCAGCTAGCGCCATTCGACGGCCAACACCGCGGTTCCTGGTGTGTCCGCTGTGCCGTGCGTGTGATCATTGCTTGTACAGCCCTCTCGCAGTGTCCGGAGCAAGTATGGTGGGTCTGACACACCGGTGTCAATGTGTTCTTTTTTCCATTTCCAGGAGTGTATTTCATTTCAGTGGTAGATCACTTTTTATTGAGATCTGTCCCTTACTTGAGCCTCTCCTGTGGTGCAGACGTTGTGTCTTAGCCTCACTGTACGAGTAGGCGCTACACATGTTCTTCTAACCGGTATGCAATTGACCTTCTGCTTGTATTATTAAGGTTTATGAAATTCCTTATGGTTCTCATCATTAGTGCAATTTTCTGTTACTATACGAGATCAGCTGGAACCAGTCATCAGTTAATGTTATTTACTTTCGATGTTCACTATTAAGAGATTTTCTTGAATTTTTATAACTTATTGTTTACGAAAGTTCCGTTAAAAGCCTTGTCAGAGATTTTCTTGAATTTTTATAACTTTATTAATTATTTACTAAAGTTACGTTAAAAGCCTTGTCAGTGCTGAAATTCTGCAGCGCGTGTAATTCAACAGTCGCGCTCGACCAAAACAATCACATCAGCTCAGTTTATACTACAGTGCGTCGTGTAACAACCATAACTGCTGCGGCTGCCACGGGTTTTCGTGATTTCGATACGTGGTTGTGACTTAATTTCGAAGTCTGTTTCTTCACTGGTGATTTCTCCTTTGACCTGTTTTATGACAACAGCGAACATTAGAAGACCACGCGATGGATTGGATAGAGAAAATAACTCTGGAGGATAGACGAGAGTGGCTACGAGAGAGAGGAACTTGAAATAAAGATGGCCGGTCTGTGTTTCGAGTGCTGATCTTCGCGAATACGATTGCAGAACTGTGAACAAAATGTCATTTAGGTTGCTTTCACAAACATAGAGGCAGCCTCATTTGGGACTGATCTAAAAAAAAAAAATGTTCTATATGACTGTAGTAAGAGAAAGACCAACTTCTTACAACTTGGAGTTGACCCTGAAGTCAACAGTAGTAAATACTTTTGCTGCGGCTCACAACTGTCTCAACGTTCTGTGAACGCCTATTTATAACTCAATACGTTTTTGCTGTTCATACGACTACGTTATTAACAGTGTCTTTGTGCCTTAATGCGATTTTAATTTCTTAAAGTAATTAACGTGCAGTTACCATATGAGGGTTGTGTAATTTGCTAATTAATGCTTTCGTCCGTGCTTCTGAAACATTGCTTTTAAAAAGTAGTTTAATTATATAATAAAAATGGCTCTGAGCACTATGGGACTCAACTGCTGTGGTCATAAGTCCCCTAGAACTACTTAAACGTAACTAACCTAAGGACAGCACACAACACCCAGCCATCACGAGGCAGAGAAAATCCCTGACCCCGCCGGGAATCGAATCCGGGAACCCGGGCGTGGGAAGCGAGAACGCTACCGCACGACCACGAGATGCGGGCAATTATATAATAACACACTGCTCGTTTTACATTAAGGAAGTATCTTGTGACATCTTTGATACCGCAACTGCAGACAGGATTTGCGAGGTTAATAAAGACAGATATCAGTTCTTGACCATTTTCGTTACTTGTAGTCGGTTCACGTATTATAGCACACACGATCTTTATGAGAAGACTCCTTTAGCTGCAATGTTTAAAAAAATCCTGATATTTCATTATTCTTTATTTGCCAGTGACTCCTTAGACCGCGTTTAATGTTCAGAACAAAAGCACTGTGTTTCTTAAAAAATTCTAAGATTGTTTACTCGCCGAATGTAAGCATCTTGCGCACTTACCGGGCGCATATGGGCGATGCGAGAGTATGACTCGATTTCGAGAGGCTTTTGGTGGAGAGGGCAGGCTGATTTTGTTTGTTTGCAAAGCAAAGAGGTAGCCGTTACCCTCCCGTTTGGCCACAAATCGTGTGCGTTTTAAAATTAGAGATGTCCACAGAGCTCGCACCGTAATGCACAGAGAACAAATGAGCCAAAGACATTGTTCAGTTGCATTTGTGAGATGGCCGGCCGGGGTGGCCGAGCGGTTCTAGGCGCTACAATCTGGAATCGCGCGACCGCTACGATCGCAGGTTCGAATCCTGCCTCGAGCATGGATGTGTGTGATGTCCTTAAGTTGTTGTTGTTGTTGTTGTTGTTGTGGTCTTCAGTCCTGAGACTGGTTTGATGCAGCTCTCCATGCTACTTTATCCTGTGCAAGCTTCTTCATCTCCCAGTACGTACAGCAGCCTACATCCTTCTGAACCTGCTTAGTGTGTTCATCTCTTGGTCTCCCTCTACGATTTTTACCCTCCACGCTGCCCTCCAATACTAAATTGGTGATCCCTTGATGCCTCAGAACATGTCCTACCAACCGATCCCTTCTTCAAGTCAAGTTGTGCCACAAGCTCCTCTTCTCCCCAATTCTATTCAATACCTCCTCATTAGTTATGCGATCTACCCATCTAATCTTCAGCGTTCTTCTGTAGCGCCACATTTAGAAAGCTTCTATTCTCTTCTTGTCCAAGCTGTTTATCGTCCATGTTTCACTTCCATACATGGCTACACTAACTTAGGTTAGTTAGGTTTAAGTAGTTCTAAGTTCTAGGGGACTGATGACCACAGCAGTTGAGTCCCATAGTGCTCAGAGCCACTTGAACCATTTGTGACATGTAACTCACCGAACAATTCAGACTGACATCTCGAGTGATCTGTTGAGGTCTTTCATTCACTCAGTCACACACTAATTCACTCCACAGATCTCATCATGAGCGAGGGTCTGAATGGATGTGGAACGACCAACAGGTCATGCTGAGGTGTTGTGATGATGCTGAGATTGGAAGTGCTTGCCACACGAAAACATAAGTAAAAACAAATATAGGCACGAAAACATCGCGAAAAACTGAATTACATTCTAGAAGATAGGTTAACTCCCAGCAAAAATCTTTCTCATCAACATCAGTTGGTTGCAGATGACAAGCTACCTGTAGTAATCAACACACAAGTGATCCAGAAAATTCATGCACACCAAATGTAAAATGTACACTACTGGCCATTAAAATTGCTACACCAAGAAGAAATGCAGGTGATAAACGGGTATTCATTGGACAAATATATTGTACTAGAACTGACATGTGATTAAATTTTCACGTAATTTGGGTGCATAGATCCTGAGAAATCAGTACCCAGAACAACCACCTCTGGCCGTAAGAAGGTCTTGATACGCCTGGGCATTGAGTCAAACAGAGCTTGGATGGCGTGTACAGGTACAGCTGCCCATGCAGCTTCAACACGATACCACAGTTAATCAAGAGTAGTGAGCGACTGGCGTATTGTGACGAGCCAGTTGCTCGTCCACCATTGACTAGACGTTTTCAATTGGTGAGAGATATGGAGAATGTGCTGGCCAGGGCAGCAGTCGAACATTTCCTGTATCCAGAAAGTCCCGTACAGGACCTGCAACATGCGGTCGTGCATTATCCTGCTGAAATGTAGGGTTTCACAGGGATCGAATGAAGGGTAGAGCCACGGGCCGTAACACATCTGAAATGTAAGGTCCACTGTTCAAAGTGCCGTCAATGCGAACAAGAGGTGACCGAAACGTGTAACCAATGGCACACCATACCATCACGCAGGGTGATACGCCAGTATGGCGATGACGAATACACGCTTCCAATGTGCGTTCACCGCGATGTCGCCACACACGGATGCGACCATCATGATGCTGTAAACAGAACCTGGATTCGTCCGAAAAAATGACGTTTAGCCATTCGTGCAACCAGGGTCGTCGTTGAGTACACCATCGCAGGCGCTCCTGTCTGTGATGCAGCGTCAAGGGTAACCGCAGCCATGTGCTCCGAGCTGGTAGTCCGTGCTGCTGCAAACGTCGTCGAACTGTTCGTGCAAATGGTTGTTGTCTTGCAAACGTCCCCATCTGTTGACTCAGGGACCGAGACGTGGCTGCACGATCCGTTACAGCCATGCGGATAAGATGCCTGTCATCTCGACTGCTAGAGATAGGAGGCCGTTGGGGTCCAGCACGGCGTTCCGTATTACCCTCCTGAACCCACCGATTCCATATTCTGCTAACAGTCATTGGATGACCAACGCGAGCAGCAATGTCGCGATACGATAAGCCGCAATCGCGATAGGCTACAATCCGACCTTTATCAAAGTCGGAAACGTGATGGTACGCATTTCTCCTCCTTACACGAGGCATCACAACAACGTTTCACCAGGCAACGCCGGTCAACTGCTGTTTGTGTATGAGAAATCGGGTGGAAACTTTCCTCACGTCAGCACGTTGTAGGTGTCGCCACAGGCGCCAGCCTCGTGTGAATGCTCTGAAAAGCTAATCGTTTGCATATGACAGCATCGTCTTCCTGTCGGTTAAATTTCGCGTCTGTAGCACGTCATCTTCGTGGTGTAGCAATTTTAATGGCCAGTAGCGTATTTACGAAAAGAAACGATCTGTTGTTTGAACTAGAAATGCACATAATTTTATAATCATTTAACAAAAATGTTCACATTGCAGAATAAATAAAAATTAAAACTCACTGATGGTGGCACAGTGGTGCTGAAACATTTTTGGATACTGAGAAAAACGGTGTTTTGCGTAACTGCCGGACCTCACATCCAACAATTTTATCTGCAAACACGGTTAATACAAGGAGCTGCAAATCAAAAAGATGGATACAACCAACAACCGATTACAACTATAACGTTAGTAACCTAATCACAGTGAGACTGGGAATTACTTCTACACTAATGCATTGTGGCTCATGTTACCAGAAGTGCACCTGCAGTGAGAAAAGCGGCTGCTCTTCACCTTGCTCTAGGCAGCTGCTACTTTTGCGTCACACGACAACGTTAAGTATGTATGCAACTTTACACAGAACACGATCAACAGTCTGTATACTCACAGACCGAAGGTATGTTTAATGTGAACACTAGTATTAACCAGAGCTTACATCGCTGAGTAAAAGTATTCGGATACTTTACAGGAGCACTGACTAATACGCGATCTTCTTCGTCAATTTCGAATATTCGGTGATTTCCAATTTTGTTCCTGATGCCTACCGGCACCTTGTTAAAGAGCCTTCCATTGCAATATACAGCCTCATTCTGGACTCTACACCGGGATGCGTAGTCTACTTGGAAATCAGTTTTACTTCTAGTACTGCTATTGTGAATTTCACATTCCATCTTAAATTCACTCTTATCGATAACCGCAAATACTGCTACGTAAGTATAGGAAACCCGAAGACCTCTAAAAGGATTCTGAAATTAGTTCAATTATACCCAGTACGGGACCAGATTTGCGACTGGATTCAAGACTTCCTAGCAGATAGAAATCAACACGCCGCTGTTATCGAAACAAAAGCTGTAAAGATAATTTCCGGAGTACGTTTTATTTATCGTTTATTTATTTCTTAAGTAAAGAACTGCTGCCTGTTATTATATAGTAGGTCGTACATTGTGTGATTTTACATGTTTTGTCACACAAATTCGGTTTTATTACTAGTACACTTCTTTATTTGGTTGAAAATTTTACAAAAAAGAATAAATATATAAAAAAGAAAAAGACAAATAAAAACTATATTTTATGTAATGAGTAAAAACGCATATAAGCAATTTTGTTTCATTTTGTTGCTAACTTAGATAATGTTAGTAATGAGATACATAATAGGTTGCGGGTGTATTTTAATTTAAATTTAAAAGTGTATTTAATGGAAGAAACAAGAGGTGGAAACTTGACTTACGAGGGGACCTTCTGGTGCAAACTAAACGATCCCGTGGCGAAACGCGCCTCTCTTCGTTGGATGTTCTCTATCAGTCCTACCTGGTAAGGGTCCAGGTTGATAAACAGTACTCAAGAATCCATCGAACAAGCGTCTTGTAAGCCACTTCCTTCGTGGATGAATTACGTTCCCTCAATATTCTATGAATCTCAGTCTGTCATCTGCTTTTACTACTATTTATTTTATGTGGTCGTTCCATTGGCGTCGCTTTGGATACTTACTCATAGATATTTTATGGTAGATACTGTTTCCACCAATTTTTCATCGATAGTGTTGTTGTACAGTAGTGTATTTCTTTTCCTATGTATACATAATACGTAACATTTATTTACGTTCAAGGTCAACTGCCAGAGACTGCACCATTCGACATTCCTGTGCAGGTCATTCTGCAAATCTGTACCGTCTTCTGGGGTTGCTAACCCCTTATAGAGAACCGCATCATCTGCGAACAGTCTGAAAGAGCTTCCGACGCTTTCCACTACATCATTTGTAAATTTTGCAAACTGTAACGGTCCTACTACCTCCTTGGTGTGCTTTGGAACATCGATTACGCTTAGGTGCACATAAAAACATTGTGAGAAGCGGCCAGAGGAGTGTTCTACTCACAATCTCGGCGGCTTTCGGCACGACCTCGATTGAGGCACTGTGCACTGTGGCACTGAGAGTTTTCCATACAGACATTACAATTCGCCACAGAGCAGCTGCATACTGGCTGAAGAGGGGAAGACGCGGCAGAATAAGAGAAATAACTGGACAAGAAATAACCTACATACGGAAATTGAAGCCGGAAGGAATGGCCGAGTGGTTCTAGGCGCTACTGTCTGGAGCCGCGCGACCGCTACAATCGCAGGTTCGAATCCTGCCTCGGGCATGGATGTGTATGCCGTCCTTAGGTTATTTAGGTTTAAGTAGAACTAAGTTCTAGGGGACTGATGACCTCAGAAGTTATGTCCCATAGCGCTCAGAGCCATTTGAACCATTTGAACGGAAATTAAACAAGTGGAGAACTGATACATGGCAGACAGAATGGGACACAACTGATAAGGGAATACGAGTCTACTCGTTCTTCCCCAGTATATGAGAGCGGATGAATTTGAAGTACATAAATCCAACATGCGGGATGGTGCACTTTCTCACTGGCCGTGGCCCGTATCCTCTGCATCTCCACAGTTTTGGCATGAAACAGACTCACACTTGTACCTGTGGTGAGAATGGCACACCTCAACACATACTGCTCATTTGCGATGCCCTAGGACACATAAGACCGAGTTTAAGAAACCAGGACATAGGACAGTTAATACGCAGACAAGATGAATGGAAATCTACGAGGGCGGTTCAGAAAGTAACCTCCGATTGGTCACATTGCGGGTTGTGGGGGGGAGTAGCGACGCCATCTGTGCGTTCACGCACTCAACAGGTCAGTCGGCATCAAGCCGTGGTCGAGTGAACGTCGTACCTGCGCTAGATTAGTTTTTGTGGCAGTTTGAAATGTGTGCTGCAATAGAAAACCCCGCCAAATGTGAAGTGCGTGCTGTCATAAGGTTTTTTACAGCCAAAGGATATTCTGCAGCAGCTATTCATCGTGAGCTTTGTGCCGTGTACGGACCAAGAGTTATGAGTGAAGGAGTTGTCCGTGAATGGGTACGTTTATTTAAAAGTGGACGAGAAAACGTTCATGATGAAGAGAGGAGTGGTAGACCATCATTGGTGACTGACGAACTCGTTCAGACAGTTGATGCAAAAGTTCGTGAAAATCGACGTTTCTCAATGTCGGAGTTGTCTACTGGTTTTCCACAGATTTCTAAGACTCTCTTGTACGAGATAGTGACAGCAAGATTGGGTTACCGTAAGTTCTGTGCACGATGGGTGCCCAAAATTCTTACCGACCACCACAAAACTCAAAGAATGGCCTCTGCATTAGACTTTCTGTCACGTTATGAGGATGAAGGAGAACCATTGTTAAACAGAATCGTGACCGGTGACGAAACCTGGATTAAGTACGTGAACCCCGAGACAAAAGAACAATCAAAGATGTGGGCACATTCAAATTCGCCTACCAAACCAAGAAAAGCCTCGCAAGATTTTTCTGCCAGAAAACTGATGGCAACGGTGTTTTGGGATGCCAAAGGGGTGTTGTTGGTTGAATTCATGGAACGTGGTACGACCATTAGTCAAGACGTGTACTGTGAAACAATAAAAAAGTTACGACGGGCTATACAGAACAAACGCCGAACGCCGTGGTATGCTGACTTCCGGTATCGTTTTTTTGCACGATAACGCCCGTCCTCACTCTGCTCGCAGAACAACGGCCCTTCTTGAGTCCTTCAAGTGGGACGTTATCAACCATCCACCTTACAGCCCAGACCTGGCGCCAAGTGATTATCACCTCTTCATGCATTTGAAGAAATGGCTCGGGTCACAGCGGTTTGATGACGACGAAGAGCTCAAAGATGCGGTCACAGGCTGGCTCCAGGCACAAGCGGGTGATTTTTATGCAGAAGGAATTTCAAAGCTTGTGAAGAGATACGATAAGTGCCTCAATCGCTATGGAGACTATGTAGAAAAATAGTGCAAAGATGTAGTTGTAAGATGTATATATTAAAATATTTTTATTTAACTTGGTGTATTTTTTTAAATCAACCGGAGGTTACTTTCTGAACGGCCCTCGTATAAACAACATCGCAGATGAAGAATTGCGAGCGCTATAGGTGACATACAAACAGGAGAGACCATACGCTAGAATAAGACAGGCTCCACACCTGACGGATCAACAGTACACAGTAAACGATACAGACACAAGCACAGATACGGCTCAGATGCTACATCATACACAGGAAGTCAAGGCGAGACAAACATACAAACATAGCAGAAGTAAGCGAAGGTTCTACAACGCTGCGTCGAAGTAATCTGAAAAAAAACCCTCTCTGTGTAGCTGTTTGTTATAACATTTCATAGCATGTAACACTTGTAACGCCGTAAATGCATATCCTCCCATTTCCATCTATTGCACTGCAAATTTTTTTCCTTATTTTGTTACCTGAAGATATAACATTTCTGTGTCTTTGTATATATATATACATTTATGTCGATGTATAATTGGTTTGTTTTGTGAATATTATTTGTATTTATACGCTGGGTCTGGCCTAGGGAAAACTATGCTATCGAACGAATACATCGATAGGTCGTGTGGAGAACCAAAGTGTTTAGGATCTTTGGTAGTGTTAACTCTGCCGCGTGGAGCAGGGCAGAGCAGAGAGAATCTGGCTGGAGTAGTGCAGTGGAGCAGGTGTGTTGTGTGACGCTCCCGCGAGTTGCCGCGCTTTCGGGGTTTGGCAGCATGTAATTGCGCTCGACTTGCTATGTTAGTTTCTGACATGGTGTCGCGGACGGAAGGCGTTAGCTGGCACACGTCAAGAGCCCATTTCGCCTGGTGGCCGTGTCGAGAAGGAGCCGCGCCAACATCCAGCTTCTGCCACAGCGACGGCCGACAATGAGTGACTGTCGCCACCTCCTCGATCGACGGCTTCAAACCTTCAATCAACCAACAAGGAAGACTGGAAGCACGTAAAGTTTTAGAACTGTATGGCAGACCTCAGCTTTTAAAACTGTTCAAATCACAAAATCACAGCAACGTAGCATGAACCTTTGTTGCTCATTGTCCCCATTGCATTACCAAGCAGGGTCTCTTCCTTTTCCGGAATGAACCCGAGTGTCGTAGAAATTCACACGCCAGCATTTTACTGCTTTAATTTCAAAGTTCAGTTAAAGTATTCATAGCTGGCTACAATATTTAGATTACACAAGCAGAAATTAAGAGTGAGAATTTTGTTACCATACTTTAGCTTACCTGTGACTGCAGCTCGGCTTGGTACGTACTAAATGTTACTATTGTTAATTGTTCAGAATCATTTAATTCAAGTTCAAAGTTAAATCTCTTATTTCTAAATTGCGTAATTCAAGTAGCTTTTGAAATGATTGTTGAGGTAGCCCAAGACTAACCTTATTTTACTGAATTTCGTAGTGCTTCAGAAACAAATCTCACTATTAATTTCAGTCACTAAATTAACTTTCGACTTTCCTGTTTTATTAATTCTTTTGCTAAATTAAGTCAGAGTGTATCGAAATTGATTACTTCTAACAAACTTTCAGTTTTCACACTACACGCGTCAACCTTCAGTTGCCACGCTTCTAGTGCTAATTGTATGTGTAATAACCTTTCTTTTTTAGTTACTATAGTAATTGTCCATAGGACTGGCGACCGTAATTTCCCCCAAACCTCAAATATCTAATTAACGCCAATTAATTGTTAACTGCCGGCCGCTGGTGGCCGAGCGGTTCTGGCGCTACAATCTGGAACCGCGCGGCCGCTACGGTCGCAGGTTCGAATCCTGCCTCGGGCATGGATGTGTGTGTTGTCCTTAGGTTAGTTAGGTTTAAGTAGTTCTAAGTTCTATGGGACTGATGACCTCAGCAGTTGAGTCCCATAGTGCTCAGAGCCATTTGAACCATTTTTGAATTGTTAACGCAACGACCGCACATTTACTTTCTTTATTAACTTTACCCTTTTCAAAATTAATTTCCACCAGTTTCATTTGCATTTTTCCTTTCATTTATATGTAACCCTTTCCTCCCTCTTTACCGACAGATTAACTTCGGTGACAATTGCTTTTCCCAAATTTCCATTAGGTACACGCGGTTTAAGTTTTCACTGTCATTAAGGTCGATAAGTGAGGGGGAGGTTACACACTATCTGAAGATGTGACATTGCTTCTTCTTTCGCTGCATCAGCTGTGACTGGCTCGAAGTTTTACCGAGCCCTCGCACCTGACGTAGCTGACTATGACATTTATACAGGGTGTTTCAAAAATGACCAGTATATTTGAAACGGCAATAAAAACTAAACGAGCAGCGATAGAAATACACCATTTGTTGCAATATGCTTGGGACAACAGTACATTTTCAGGCAGACAAACTTTCGAAATTGCAGTAGTTACAATTTTCAACAACAGATGGCGCTACGGTCTGGGAAACTCTATAGTACGATATTTTCCACATATCCACCATGCGTAGCAATAATATGGCGTAGTCTCTGAATGAAATTACCCGAAACCTTTGACAACGTGTCTGGCGGAATGGCTTCACATGCAGATGAGATGTACTGCTTCAGCTGTTCAATTGTTTCTGGATTCTGGCGGTACACCTGGTCTTTCAAGTGTCCCCACAGAAAGAAGTCACAGGGGTTCATGTCTGGCGAATAGGGAGGCCAAGCCACGCCGCCTCCTGTATGTTTCGGATAGCCCAAAGCAATCACACGATCATCGAAATATTCATTCAGGAAATTAAAGACGTCGGCCGTGCGATGTGGCCGGGCACCATCTTGCATAAACCACGAGGTGTTCACAGTGTCGTCTAAGGCAGTTTGTACCGCCACAAATTCACGAAGAATGTCCAGATAGCGTGATGCAGTAATCGTTTCGGATCTGAAAAATGGGCCAATGATTCCTTTGGAAGAAATGGCGGCCCAGACCAGTACTTTTTGAGGATGCAGGGACGATGGGACTGCAACATGGGGCTTTTCGGTTCCCCATATGCGCCAGTTCTGTTTATTGACGAAGCCGTCCAGGTAAAAATAAGCTTCGTCAGTAAACCAAATGCTGCCCACATGCATATCGCCGTCATCAATCCTGTGCACTATATCGTTAGCGAATGTCTCTCGTACAGCAATGGTAGCGGCGCTGAGGGGTTGCCGCGTTTGAATTTTGTATGGATAGAGGTGTAAACTCTGGCGCATGAGACGATACGTGGACGTTGGCGTCATTTGGACCGCAGCTGCAACACGGCGAACGGAAACCCGAGGACGCTGTTGGATCACCTGCTGCACTAGCTGCGCGTTGCCCTCTGTGGTTGCCGTACGCGGTCGCCCTACCTTTCCAGCACGTTCATCCGTCACGTTCCCAGTCCGTTGAAATTTTTCAAACAGATCCTTTATTGTATCGCTTTTCGGTCCTTTGGTTACATTAAACCTCCGTTGAAAACTTCGTCTTGTTGCAACAACACTGTGTTCTAGGCAGTGGAATTCCAACACCAGAAAAATCCTCTGTTCTAAGGAATAAACCATGTTGTCTACAGCACACTTGCACGTTGTGAACAGCACACGCTTACAGCAGAAAGACGACGTACAGAATGGCGCACCCACAGACTGCGTTGTCTTCTATATCTTTCACATCACTTGCAGCGCCATCTGTTGTTGACAATTGTAACTACTGTAATTTCGAAAGTTTGTCCGCCTGAAAATGTACTGTTGTCCCAAGCATATTGCAACAAACGGTGTATTTCTATCGCTGCTCGTTTAGTTTTTATTGCCGTTTCAAATATACCGGTCATTTTTGAAACACCCTGTATCAACTCCCTGCCTCCACTGTGACCTTAAGCTTGGAAACACATTATAACGTAACTAATCAATACATTTAATTATTACCACTGTCAAGACGACACATTTTTAACATACGTAACCATACACGCAGAATGTATAAAGGGAAGAACTGTCCACATCGTAGCTAAAGAGGGGACCTTCTGGGAGGTGCATCGAGTTCTGAGCTCCCACTCCTCCTGGTTATAGTGTGGGTAGGCAACTATCACACCATAAAATTGTAGGTGCCAATGCGGCCACATTTTTGAAACATTGCCTGTTAAAGTTTGGGCAGCTCTTTATATACAGAAAAGTTTCACTATTGCGGCAAGTGAGCGAGTAACCGAGTGGCAAGCGAGCGAGACGCCCGTCCAGGCGACCCTGTTTCGAGACCTGCCTATTCTACTTTTGTTTCCTTTTTGTTTTTTCAAATGCTTGTTTTAATTTATAATTAATCATGAAAATTTTGCAAGGAATTGCTTAAAAAGAATTACAAGCCTCTATAAATCAAAATTACACATTGAATGTCAAATTTTGATTCAATCTTTTGCGTTTTGCTTTCTTAATTTAAACAGGAAATTAACCGTAATTAAAACGTTGACATACATAAATTTGCCTATTTACCTGAAAATTGAGAGAAGTTGTTAAAATATTTCTTCGAATATAGTCATAAACCCGTCATACAAATGTTAGGGCAGGATCCTAGAAAATTTTATAACTGTCAGATCGTTGACACGTCGTCGCGCCTAAACCTGTTTATGGTCTGTGACTGTGGAAACAGTATCTATCATAAAATATCTATGAGTGAGTATCCAAAGCGACGTCAATGGAATGACCACATAAAATAAATAGTAGTAAAAGCAGATGACAGACTGAGATTCATAGAAAGGCTGTTAAGGGAACGTAATTCATCCACGAAGGAAGTGGCTTACAAGGCGCTTGATCGACCGATTCATGAGTACTGTTCATCAACCTGGACCCTTACCAGGTAGGACTGATAGAAGAGATAGAAGAGAGAGGCGCGTTTCGCCACGGGATCGTATAGTTTGCACCAGAGCGCTACACAAACGCTCAACAAACTCCCGTGGTAGAGAAACGTTGTGCATTGCGAGGTGCCGGGGCCAGCAGTGTATTTAACACTAAATTCTAGAATCTACATATGTAAATGATGCTCTAAGCCCCCCCTATTCTAACTCCGACTTTTGCTGTTGCACAAGGATTAAAAATTATACGCGAACTGACTGTAATCAACCCTGCAAGTGGAGTAGAAAAGAGTTTGGCACCTGCAATAATTTAATTTGATAAATAAGTTAAATAAAGGAAGGTTTCATAAACGTAGTGAGAAATGATGGGTTGCTCTACCGATTAACAGAATGAAAGTTCTGTCCAAAATAACAATATGATTTATTAAGACTAAACACAAAATAATAAACAAAAACACATGAATTCTAATTTATAATACATCAAATTGGCTCAAATTGGATACACATACAAACACTGTAAAGGTGAAGTTGTCCCTAAACTAGATCGTGAGGTTTAAGACGAAGTGGTATGTGGAGCCAATTCCTTGCCACTCAAATCTCAAGAGAGACACACAGCTAACCCAACAGTAATTGCTGCTACTCAAGACAGAACAAAGTTAGAAAAAGACGAACAGGCGCGCTCTGCTGAGCTCTGATTATCACCTAGGAAAATCCCTATCTGCCGGTGCTGCGGACATACATTACCAAACTGTCTTCTTAACTGCCCGAAACACGATCTGGCGTACCGGAGGCGAAGGCTGGTTGCTTCTACGTCCTCGACCGAAAGGGGAGAGCCGACTACTTAGAGCACCCGTACAGGCCGAACACACAACATTCCCGCCCCCACGACAGTGGCCGTGGTTAAACGTTCCAATCAGCAACTCGAAAACCGGCGGAAATTCCACTCCATTGCCGGAGCACTACCATTCCACCAATGGAGATTCTTGGCGCCAATTTCTGTGCTGATTTTGCTACGTCACGAAGCTATGCCCTGAGCAAGCCAATCACAGTTACTATTTTGCAGAAAGCGCGGGAATTTTCCCGCCACAACTGCCTGGGTACACAAGTCATTCCCACGGCTCGCTGGTAGCCCGCCAGAAAGTGTTTTCGCTAAGATTCTGCGAAGTAACGGAACCTCTAGCCCAGCCGCTACTTCAAACCCCTCCGGGCGTGTCTTTTGACAATGTCGGCGTCTGCAAAGCATTCACTCGACTTCCTCACACCCGTCGGCTTAACCCTCTCCAGTTCAACAGAGCCCGCCTGTCACCGGACCACCCGGGTGACGAGAGACGCTGCGTGGGAAGTCCGCGTGTGAAGGAATAGCAACTTTCCACCGCATGCAATTAGAGAGGAGAATCGTAAGATAGAAATATGAGAGGGGGCTCATGCCACCTCTCAGCATTACAGAGAGGTTTACTATTGAAATTTAGGGAGAGAACTTTCCGGGAAGAGTCGGACAACTTCCTCCCACATACGTCTCACGAAATACTAGAAATTGGAGCTAATACAGAGGTTTACCGACAATCATTCTTCCCACGTGCTATTCGCGAGTGGAACAGGGCTGAAGGGCTCAGTTAGTGGTATGAGAACTACACTCCGTCAAATACTGTTAGGTGGCTTGCCGAGTATGGTGTGGATGTAGATGAATTATCAACTTTATACAATATTCTCGCTGACGAATGAAGATGTGCAACGCGTACTAGCAAATCTGCTTACAGTTCAACACACTGTCAGAGATTTCTGAGTGCAAGTCACGTAAAACTGAACTGTTTGCTAGCTTATCTACATGCTGCACCTGCTCAGACGCCTAGTAATTTCGCGTAAGGTATCTGTTAACTCACATCTACTGTTATCTTCAAGGTGTTCCGGCATTAGTCGTAATGTCACTCTTTCCAGAATCGTCCATACAAGTGGCAATGGAGTAACATGTCCGCTATTTTCAGTTCGCGGTAGGCCTTCACTAGATTTTAGACTGCCGGCAGACGCACTGGTATGAAGGGTCAGGCTAAGGTCAGTGTCCAGAGCCTATTCCGCTATTCACACAAAAATAGTGTACGCAAGACGATAAGCCTTACCGTTATCACTTAACGTTCAGTTTGTTCCAGTACAATTTACGTCCTACATAGAGAAGTATTTCCCCTGAGAATACTTTTGTTTTCATAATTTGCAAATAAGTTATATTTTGTACTGTCACCAAGATCACATTTTTTAACCATAAGACCGGAAACTAGTTTTTTTCTGTGTGGAAATGACGATTATACATACATTTTTTTCTTTTTTATTATACCTGACTACAATCAATGGTTTCATTTGTGGAATGGGTAGTGTCAGCTGTGGTCTATTCATATCACTATTGGAACATAAGAAGCTGTAGATCATATCTGGAATCAATCACTGTGTAAATAAACCGAATGGTAGTCTTCAAGTATAACAAAAGAACTAAAAGCAAGAATAGACATGCTAAAAGTATTAAAACTGTGTGCCCGACCGAGACTCGAACTCGGGACCTTTGCCTTTCGCGGGCAAGTGCTCTACCAACTGAGTTACCGAAGCACGACTCACGCCCGGTACTCACAGCTTTACTTCCGCCAGTACCTCGTCTCCTACCTTCCAAACTTTACAGAAGCTCTCCTGCGAACCATGCAGAACTAGCACTCCTGAAAGAAAGGATATTGCGGAGACATGGCTTAGCCACAGCCTGGGGGATGTTTCCAGAATGAGATTTTCACTCTGCAGCGGAGTGTGCGCTGATATGAAACTTCCTGGCAGATTAAAACTGTGTGCCCGACCGAGACTCGAACACGGGACCTTTGCCTTTCGCGGGCAAGTGCTCTACCAACTGAGCTACCGAAGCACGACTCACGCCCGGTACTCACAGCTTTACTTCTGCCAGTACCTCGTCTCCTACCTTCCAAACTTTACAGAAGCTCTCCTGCTCATATCAGCGCACACTCCGCTGCAGAGTGAAAATCTCATTCTGGAAACATCCCCCAGGCTGTGGCTAAGCCATGTCTCCGCAATATCCTTTCTTTCAGGAGTGCTAGTTCTGCATGGTTCGCAGGAGAGCTTCTGTAAAGTTTGGAAGGTAGGAGACGAGGTACTGGCAGAAGTAAAGCTGTGAGTACCGGGCGTGAGTCGTGCTTCGGTAGCTCAGTTGGTAGAGCACTTGCCCGCGAAAGGCAAAGGTCCCGAGTTCGAGTCTCGGTCGGGCACACAGTTTTAATCTGCCAGGAAGTTTCATATCAGCGCACACTCCGCTGCAGAGTGATAATTTCATTCTGGATGCTAAAAGTAATTTAAAAACCAAGAAGTATAGAATAAACTTCATTCTGAAACCTAGTTTAATACACTTCGTAAGTAGCGTATGTTACTTGTGAAACAGTGAATGTAATTTACATCCATATAATGGCGGTTAAAAGCAAAGCGGCGCAAGTGACAAAATCACGTTTCTGAGAAACTGAGCTTCAAAGTTCGTAGCAAATTTAAAATTCTGCCTTCATTTGTTATATTTGGTACAGTATCCATGACATACAATGGTTATTAATGAAACTCTTCTTACAACGTCAGTGAATTAAACTCAAAATGTTGGGGCCACTAATGTTTTTACCAATAACGTTGTTAGCACTTTTCACCAGGCTACCTCCAACTTACATCTCTTTGACTCCGATTAATATCTACATCTACATCTACGTGAGTAGGCTGCTATTCAGAATAAAGTGCCTGGCAGAGGGTTCAATGAACCACCTTCAAGCAGTCTCTCTACCGTTCCACTCTCGAAAAGCCCGCGGGAAAAACGAGCACTTGAACTTTTCTGTGCGAGCCCTGATTTCTCTTATTTTATCGTGATGATCATTTCTCCCTGTGTAGGTGGGTGCCATCAGAAGGTTTTCGCAATCGAAGGAGAAAACTGGTGATTGAAATTTCATGAGAAGATTCCGTCGCAACGAAAAACACCTTTATTTAAATGATTGTTTTAATGATTCACGTATCATGTCAGTGGCACTATCTCCCCTATTTCGCGACAGAACAAAACGAGCCGCCCTTCTTTGAATCTTTTCGACGTCATCCGTCAGTCCCACCTGATACGGATCCCACACCGCACAGCAATACTCCAGAATAGGGCGGAAAAGCGTGGTGTAAGCAGTCTCTTTAGTAGACCTGTTGCACCTTCTAAGTGTTCCGCCAAAGAATATCAGGTTTGGAACGACCCACAACAATGTAATATAATATTTTGTCCCATTTTCACATATTACATTATTCCACACACATAAATTTTATTGATTATACGTACAATGAGGTGGATAAGGCAAATGAATATACAATGTTACATGCAGAAACATAAATCTCCAAGGAAGCTCTTAGTACATACGTATACAAATACTCCAATTTGTTTTCATTATGGGAGATGTCTATTCCGGATCCCACCATCGAATCATTAGGAGGTATCATGTCGTTGTTAGATTGTACGCTCAGCCCTCCTCTTGCTGGTGATCTGCTATATGGTTCGGAAACAGACGTTTTTGACAAAGATATGTATGTCCACTTGCATCTCTTTGCATCCAAAAAGAAAGCACTTCGTATTCTTCAAGTAGCTGTTAGGAAGCAGTTCTAATCAGCCAATACGTCTTTACGCCTTTACTGACAAATAGGTTGGTTCTTCCACTTCAGCATGGTGCACATATCTACAAATACCAGTGTTGTCACTTACAAGTCTTTGCTTCGATCTACCTATTTACTGTCATTCAAGATCAATGTGTAACTTCCGTAAATGTGAGTGTTGGCCGAAGAAAATCTCTGCCCCAACACAAAATCTTTGAACATTAGATTAAGCCTCATTATTTTGTTTGTTTACATTTTGTAAAGTACATGTAAGAATGATCTGTGCAGCAGTTCCAATTGCACGGATGCAGATAACTGTATTTGATACCATCAAGTCGACCTTATGATGTAAATACTTCCAGGTACTTTTCCACCGCCGGTCTTTCGTTGTTCCCATTTCCTTCTGTCTCACGACAGCTACTCAGCGACTCTGTATATTCTACGGTCACTAAGAACTGTGTACCATCGAATGCTGAGTATCTAAGTGACTAAAAAAATTCCGTCAGAAACGGCGATTGGTTGCCATAATTTCTGCAGATCTACTGTATACATATATCTGTTGTATTCGAGATATTTTTCGAGTTCAAGAAGTTAGGCTGTCTGATTAGCCTTAGTATCAACATTTTTAACAATCATCTCGATTTTTGTAATAAATGTCGAGAGATGTCAACAAGGAACTAGCTGGGCGCTGTCATCAAAAGACCAGCGCGATGGGAAAATGGTAGTGCTCGGGTTAAAAGGGCTGCAAGAGAACGAATCAATCTTACCCCACTACCGTTCAGTATTTAAACAATGACGGAAATACAAAAAGGTTCACGGGTAGGATAAAAATTCAGGGTGAAATGATATAAATGACGACATTCGCTGATGACATTGCTGTCCTCATTGAACGTAAAGATGAATTATAGGAGGTGCTGAATGAAGTGAAGAGTCTAATGAGCACAGAATACGGGTTTAGAGCAAACTGAAGAAAGACGAAAGTGATGAGGAATAGCAGAAATGAGATATAAATTTAACATAAAATTTGGGGGAAACGAAGTATAGGATGTGAATGAATTCGGTCAGCTGGGGAGGAAAATTACCCACGATGAATGAAGCTAGGAGGGTATAATAACCAGACTAGTTCAGGCAAAGAGAGAATTTCTCGCTAAAATAAGCCTAGTATTATCAAACATGGGTCTTGGTTTGAGGAAGAAATTTCTGAGGATGTAAGTTTGGAGCACAGCATTATACTGAAGAGATTCATGAGCTGTGGAAAAACCGAAAAGGAAGAAAATAGAACCGTTTCAGATGGGTTGCTGTAGAAAGCTGTAGAACTCTACTAAGTAGACAGATAAAAACTGAGGTGGTTGTCCATAGAATCGGCGAGGAAAGCAGTATGCGGAAAATGTGGACAAGGAGAAGGGACTGGATGATAGGACATGTGTTAAGATAACAGGGAATAGCGTCCATAGTATAAGAGGGAGTTGTAGAGGGTAATAACTACAGGGGAAGACAGAGATTGAAGTACACTGAACAAATAATTGAGGATGTAAGTTGCAAGTGCTACTCTGAGGAGAAGAGGTTGGCACTGGAGGGGAACCAGACAATCAATCAATCAAATTGGCGATCGAGAACCCTGTAGATCATACGCCGTCCTCACAATGCTCCTCCATAGATGGCGACCTTGTGCACTTTGGATCCAGTTGTTAAGGACTCCTAGGTGGCAGAGGTCTTTCTGTACCTCATCCTCCCACCGCTTCCTGGGTCTTCCGATTGGACGGGAACCGTAAGGTTTCCCCTTAAGAACGGCTGTTGCCCGAGAGGTGTCTGCTCTCCTAGTAATATGGCCTGCCAAGCTTATTCTAAGCGCTTTCAGTTTTTTTACGATGTTCGGTTGCCTCATCATCTCCTACAATTCTTGTTTTTTTCTACGTCTCCACGAGCTGCCTATCTGGAGAGGTCCAAAGATCCTTCTCATAATTTTCCTTTCGAAGACCAACAAGTTTTCTTCATCCTTCTTTGTTGTGTTTAGGGTTTCTGTCCCATACAACAATACTGGCACTTTCATGGCATTGTATGCTTTAAGTTTGATCTTAATTGACAAATTCTTGGATGACATTATCTGCTTTGGACTGAAATAAGTTTTAGACCCATTCACAATACGTTGGTTTATTTCCTGTTTTAAATTATTTTGCCTGTTGAACCATGTACCAAGGTACTTAAAATTTTCCATTTCAGCAGATTTCCTTATCCCTACCTGTAATGGGATGTCATTAGGTACTTGTCTTGATACCTCCATTACCTCAGCCTTTTCCACATTAATCCGTAACGCGATCTTACTTGCATTTTGCTCTAGGTCCTCTACAGCTTCTGCCATCTCTTCCTCTGATTCTGCTAAAACTGCGATGTCGTCTGCATAACCCAATAAATCTCTCTTACCATCTAGCGTCAACGCTTTGTTTTCTCTTTTCATTTCTCGGATTGCTTTCTCTAGGACCATATTAAATAACAGTGGTGAAATAACATCACCTTGCCTCACACCTGCTCTGATATGGAATTCCTTGTGTAGCTCCCCTTGGTATTTGACTTTGCCTATTGTCTCCGCTGTTCACACCTTGACCATATTTATTAACTTCATTGGTATACCAAGCTCTCTCAGGATGTTGTACATAATTAATCTCTGGATACTGTCATAAGCCTTTGAGGAGTCCATGAACGTCACCAGAAATGGACGGTTGAATTCCCAGCACTTTTCCTAGATTTGCCTCTAGGTGAAAATTTGATCAATGGTCGACCGTCCTTCCTGGAAGCCTGCCTGGTACTCTCCTACAGAACCAGACAGAAAACAGTTTCCTGTATGTGAATGCAGACTCACCCACGTTACACTAGAAATAAAAAAAAAGTTATAAAGGAAAAAAATTAAGCATTATAGAAAATTTTCTGTAGTCCATACACACTCGTGAGGAACTTAGCTACCCTGTTGTGTGTAGTACCTACCACCTTCCCTGATGGCAGCAGCGACGCATCACGGCACAGACTCACAGCATTGGGTGGTCATCCTGATCCATAACTGGTCAACCACTGCCCTCATCTCATGGAGCCTGGTGCACTTGACGGCGTCCAAGGTGGCCTCACTACGACTGAGCTCGTCTTACCTGGGGAGGTCGCACGGGGATCCCCGTGTCTGTGATGCACTCCTCAGTTCTTCATAACGCCATCCTGGTGTCATGGAGTACACATAGCCCGAGGGATACTCTACACTTACCGTTCTCAACTTTTTTCATCTCAGCCCCATTTCTAGTTTAAACATTGTCCTTTTACGAAAAATTGCCGTATGTACAAAGCGTAATTTTAGTCACAGCTGGAAATATGGGAGAGTTGTTGTATACGAGACACCCACAAGCCATACAAAGTGGCCATAACTACTTGAATATTCTTATGCAGTACAGATGTAAGGTGGCTTGAATGAATATTAATTTCCCACCTTACATGAGATTTCATACGTTGTAACAAGTACTGGTTTATTACAAATGATTGAAGCGATTTCACAGCTCTACAATAACTTTATTATTTGAGATATTTTCACAATGCTTTGCACACACATACAAAAACTCAAAAAGTTTTTTTAGGCATTCACAAATGTTCGATATGTGCCCCTTTAGTGATTCGGCAGACATCAAGCCGATACTCAAGTTCCTCCCACACTCGGCGCAGCATGTCCCCATCAATGAGTTCGAAAGCATCGTTGATGTGATCTCGCAGTTCTGGCACGTTTCTTGGTAGAGGAGGTTTAAACACTGAATCTTTCACATAACCCCACAGAAAGAAATCGCATGGGGTTAAGTCGGGAGATCATGGAGGCCATAACATGAATTGCTGATCATGATCTCCACCACGACCGATCCATCGGTTTTCAAATCTCCTGTTTAAGAAATGCCGAACATCATGATGGAAGTGCGGTGTTGAAAGATGAAGTCGGCGCTGTCGGTCTCCAGTTGTGGCATGAGCCAATTTTCCAGCATGTCCAGATAGACGTGTCCTGTAACGTTTTTTTCGCAGAAGAAAAAGGGGCCGTAAACTTTAAACCGTGAGATTGTACAAAACACGTTAACTTTTGGTGAATTGCAAATTTGCTGCACGAATGCGTGAGGACTCTCTACTGCCCAGATTCGCACATTGTCTGTTCACTTCACCATTAAGAAAAAATGTTGCTTCATCACTGAAAACAAGTTTCGCACTGAACGCATCCTCTTCCATGAGCTGTTGCAACCGCGCTGAAAATTGAAAGCGTTTGACTTTGTCATCGGGTGTCAGGGCTTGTAGCAATTGTAAACGGTAAGGCTTCTGCTTTAGCCTTTTCCGTAAGATTTTCCAAACCTTCGGCTGTGGTACGTTTAGCTCCCTGCTTGCTTTATTCGTCGACTTCCGCGGAGACGCGTAAAACTTGCCCGCACGCGTTCAACCGTTTCTTCGCTCACTGCAGGCCGACCCGTTGATTTCCCCTTACAGAGGCATCCAGAAGCTTTAAACTGTGCATGCCATCGCCGAATGGAGTTAGCAGTTGGTGGATCTTTGTTGAACTTCGTCCTGAAGTGTCGTTGCACTGTTATGACTGACTGATGTGAGTGCATTTCAAGCACGACATACGCTTTCTCGGCTCCTACCGCCATTTTGTCTCACTGCGCTCTCGAGCGCTCTGGCGGCAGAAACCTGAAGTGCGGCTTCAGCCGAACAAAACTTTATGAGTTTTTCTACGTATCTCTAGTGTGTCGTGACCATATGTCAATGAATGGAGCTACAGTGAATTTATGAAATCGCTTCAATCATTTGTAATAGCCCTGTAGATGGATATGTCACCTGACATACTTTGGTGGTAGTGAGCAGATTTGCCTATCAAAATGTATAGTGTGTAATGCAAAGGAATGACACTCGATTTGATGATATTAACACACCGAACCCAAATCCTGCATGTCAATGAGCAAAAGGTGAAAAAAGCTGCTGAAAGAAACGTTTTAGTTTAGGGACAGAGGCGAGTTGCGCAGTCATGGTTTGCATACAACGAAAGGCTTCTAACAGGGGTGGTCACCTGCAGCGAGAGAGACAACGAACGCGCCGTGCTGAGCAATACATCAAGACGAGCAGGTAGCAGCCCAGCGCTGCCTGCGACGGAGAAATTCTTTAGAATAACGCGTTGGGGAATTTCCAGATGGATACAAACACGCCAGAGATGCAGTTGATCACATGAAAGACCAATGGTGCTCTCGTGATGTACGTGTGTAACGTTTAGGCGTCAGGAGCGGGCACAAAATGTCCGATTTGCTGAAATAAACTCAGAAGGAGTAAAAGTGGCGATATTTCGACGCAGTTTAAAGGTAGGCCCTTTACGATTGGTGGGGTAGTTTCCACAAGATGAAAGGAACGCTCGCATTGCCCTGAAATACACTCCTGGAAATGGAAAAAAGAACACATTGACACCGGTGTGTCAGACCCACCATACTTGCTCCGGACACTGCGAGAGGGCTGTACAAGCAATGATCACACGCACGGCACAGCGGACACACCAGGAACCGCGGTGTTGGCCGTCGAATGGCGCTAGCTGCGCAGCATTTGTGCACCGCCGCCGTCAGTGTCAGCCAGTTTGCCGTGGCATACGGAGCTCCATCGCAGTCTTTAACACTGGTAGCATGCCGCGACAGCGTGGACGTGAACCGTACGTGCAGTTGACGGACTTTGAGCGAGGGCGTATAGTGGGCATGCGGGAGGCCGGGTGGACGTACCGCCGAATTGCTCAACACGTGGGGCGTGAGGTCTCCACAGTACATCAATGTTGTCGCCAGTGGTCGGCGGAAGGTGCACGTGCCCGTCGACCTGGGACCGGACCGCAGCGACGCACGGATGCACGCCAAGACCGTAGGATCCTACGCAGTGCCGTAGGGGACCGCACCGCCACTTCCCAGCAAATTAGGGACACTGTTGCTCCTGGGGTATCGGCGAGGACCATTCGCAACCGTCTCCATGAAGCTGGGCTACGGTCCCGTACACCGTTAGGCCGTCTTCCGCTCACGCCCCAACATCGTGCAGCCCGCCTCCAGTGGTGTCGCGACAGGCGTGAATGGAGGGACGAATGGAGACGTGTCGTCTTCAGCGATGAGAGTCGCTTCTGCCTTGGTGCCAATGATGGTCGTATGCGTGTTTGGCGCCGTGCAGGTGAGCGCCACAATCAGGACTGCATACGACCGAGGCACACAGGGCCAACACCCGGCATCACGGTGTGGGGAGCGATCTCCTACACTGGCCGTACACCACTGGTGATCGTCGAGGGGACACTGAATAGTGCACGGTACATCCAAACCGTCATCGAACCCATCGTTCTACCATTCCTAGACCGGCAAGGGAACTTGCTGTTCCAACAGGACAATGCACGTCCGCATGTATCCCGTGCCACCCAACGTGCTCTAGAAGGTGTAAGTCAACTACCCTGGCCAGCAAGATCTCCGGATCTGTTCCCCATTGAGCATGTTTGGGACTGGATGAAGCGTCGTCTCACGCGGTCTGCACGTCCAGCACGAACGCTGGTCCAACTGAGGCGCCAGGTGGAAATGGCATGGCAAGCCGTTCCACAGGACTACATCCAGCATGTCTACGATCGTCTCCATGGGAGAATAGCAGCCTGCATTGCTGCGAAAGGTGGATATACACTGTACTAGTGCCGACATTGTGCATGCTCTGTTGCCTGTGTCTATGTGCCTGTGGTTCTGTCAGTGTGATCATGTGATGTATCTGACCCCAGGAATGTGTCAATAAAGTTTCCCCTTCGTGGGACAATGAATTCACGGTGTTCTTATTTCAATTTCCAGGAGTGTAGATGTGGCGTGAAGTACAAAAGGACACAGGTGAGGGACAGTTTTCTAAGAAAGACACAATACCGAAAATTCCGGGACTCTCTTCTGAACTAGCGTCAGGAGTAGAACAGGGCGCATCATGCTCTGTACGACGCCAAAAGAGGAATTTTTGTGTGAACACTGCATTCACCTTGGCTGACATTCATCTAGAAATTAGCTGAAGAGTTGTTGCGCTTCGATAGCGGACAAACAAAAGAGCCACATAGTTAATTGTTCTTGCCTAAACTGAGAGGGTGTTGAAGTATACACGCTGCTCCATCTATGCACATGTATATCGCCATATTTTCCAGACTAGGGATGAGTCCATATTTTCTCGCCTAACGAGAAATATAGGACACTTTCACCTGATTAAATCAGTTAAGATTTTCATTAGCTTTTTATAGGATTTTCGGAGGGTGAGAGCAGCCATGCAGCCAACAGCACGTCACAGTTGAAGGTAAATGCCGCTGTCAGAGGCGTAAAATTGTTGGTTCACCAGCTTGCGTCCACTGTGAACTCGAGCAACATTGAGTAATCTTTTGCTCATCTTGTCACAAAAAACTTCCATCCTCTGTAGACTTGACTGTCATCCTAAATAACACCAAACTAAGAACCTGAATTGGATGATTTGTCGTAATATTGACCAACTCAGACAATGCTTCACTGTGTAGAAGTAAGAAAAATCTTGTAGAGAACTGTCTATTTAAATTTGATCTTATTGTGTTCAGTGTTATTTCTGCTAATCACGACGTGATGTGTTATCTTGGCAACTATCCTGAAATTGTCATGTCACAATCTATGTAAACCTGTGTGCTTCTTTGATAACAATACAGAAATTAAACAAATTTTGTACAGGTAAACACCGATGCGCTATGTCATAGAATAAGGGTCCACTCCTAGCGCCAGTAATTTATTCTAGTGACGCTAATGCACTCACAGGGTGTTTTTGCTGATGTCTGACGAGTATGAAAAGGAGTGGAGTGTCAGACAGAAACAACCGACATCCTGCTGACTATTGTGACATCGTAATGATGCAACTGCTGTCGTCTTCGCATGGGCATAATAATCAGCTGTCATCAGCTGAATAATCTAAGCATATAAAAAGAAATGTTCTGACTGACTGACGTACCATCGCCCAGACCAAACCGCTAAGAACAGATGTTTGAAATTTGGACATGTTGCTGATCTAATATCGAGGCATCGTTTAAATTGAGATTTTTCGAAATTAGACCTCTAAGGAAGTGATGTAGGGGATGAAAAAGATTTTGTTAAAAAATATGTCACTTTTAAAGCAATTTTGAAGCTAGAGTGACATAAACTGGTATTTGGTTTCTCGAAGGGAAATAAAAAAGATGCTTCAGCATTTTTCAAAATTCAACAACTAAATAAGTAAAATAATAGGTGGAAGTTTTTTATGTAAATAAATATTTATTGAAGTACTACTAAGGTATTTTTAAGGCTAAATCTATGAAAAATTTATATTTGACTTCTAAAGAAATGTGTGTGTGGAGATGAAAGTTTCTATGGAAATATGACATCTAAAGAAATATGTGTGGGTGGATGAAAGTTCCTATGGAAATATCACAACAAATCTCAAAAGGCTTAATCAACAAAGACCTCCGATTCGAGGTACAGAATCGCTTCTTAGTCAGAAGCACGTTCGGAAACGACGATGCTTCTACGGCCTTAACTATCGTGAAAAGTTAGAAGATGTTGCAATTTGTGAACAACATAACAAACTGATTAAAGAAAAACTAAAATATCTGTGCAGACCATACAGTCTACGCGGGCGCAAAGCTAGTTAAACATACGTAACTGTGGATACAATAATGACGCTAAATGGTTCGTCCACACAGAGTCGATTCGGGGAATCCCTTGCCATAGCTTTGACTCAGTCCGATCTCGACCACATCATGTACGCGTAAGACCTGAGCATACATCAAAGGCTAGTATTACAGTGGCTTGAGGGAGTTAAAATAATAATTCTTTCAAAACTGGATTTACAGGCAATTTCCTAGTTATACGACGGGTAGTCATAAAGTTTTAATTATCATCTGTAGAAAATCGAGTTACCTACTTAAATTGTTGCTTGTCTGTAGGTACAGATACGCAGTTGTGGCACACACTGTAGCTCTCGAGGCACAGTACTGCAGCATGTCGATAGAGGAGGCCAAATAAAGTGGCGCAGTGTATTGATCATACCGGGTAACGAACGGTCATTGATTTTCGCTGCTGGTGAAAACGAATTATCGTACTTTACACCAATGTTTAGGAAATCAAATTGATGTTCATCTTTTTCGGGTAGCAACTGAAAGAGCAGTCCTCAAAGGGAACATACAATGCCTTTTGGCACCACCCCTAGGCACCCCCCATTTTTCCCCTATGTACCCCCCTTTTCCGTTACAACGCCCCCCCCCCTCCCTGAGAAATAAAACCGTCCCTCAGGGCGTGATAACGTCAAGGTTGATTAAACGTAAACCACTGCAACTAGAGGAGCAATGGAAGGGACAGCAATGATCTAGATTTTCACTTACATAGATACTCCGCCGTCCACTTTACTGTTCGTGGCGGAGTGGCGGCGGGTACTCCATAACATGACTATTGGTCATTTCCTTTCCTGTTCCACTCGCAAACAGAATGAGGGGAAAACGACTGTCTATATGTCTCTGTATGAACTCTAATTTCTCGTATCTTCTCTTCGGGGTTCTTAGGCAAAATGTATATTGGAGACAACAGAATCGTTCTTCAGTCAGCTTCCAATGCCGGTTCTCTAAATTTTCTCAGTAGCGTTTCTCGGCCTTCCCTCCACGGATTCCCATCGGAGTTCCCGAAGCATCTCCGTAATACTTGGGCGTTGTTCGAACCTACCAGAAACAAATCTAGCAACTCGCCTCTGGATTACTTCGATGTCCTCCTTTAATCCGATCTGTTACGAATCTCAAACGGTCGAGCAATACCCAAGAACAGGCCACACTAGCGTTTTATATGCGGTCTCCTTTGCAGACGATCCACACTTTCCAACAATCCCCTCAATAAACAATAATCGACCTTCTCCTTTCCCACCACAATCCTCAGATGCTCGTTCCAATTCAGATCGCTTTGCAACGTGACTCCCAGACATTTAAACTGCGTTAAGCAGTGCCCTATTAATGCTGTATCCGAACATTACTGGTTTCGTTTTCCTACTCATCCGCATTGACTTACATTTTTCTACATTTACAGCGAGCTGCTATTTATAATACCAACTACAAATTTTGTTGTAAGTCCTCTTGTATCTTGCTGCAGTCACTCAACTTCGGCACCTTGACGTATACAACACCATCATCAGCAAACAACCGCAGATTGTTGCCCACCTTGTCCGCCAAATCGTTTATGTACACTACTGGCCATTAAAATTGCTACACGAAGAAGAAATGCAGATTATAAACGGGTATTCATTGGACAAATGTATTATACTAGAACTGACATGTGATGACATTTTCACGCAATTCGGGTGCCGTAATAACGGCCTTCATACGCCTGGGCATTGAGTCAAACAGAGCTTGGATGGCGTGTACAGGTACAGCTGCCGATGCAGCTTCAAACACGATACCACAGTTTATCAAGAGTAGTGATTGGCGTATTGTGACGAGCCAGTTGCTCCACCACCATCGACCAGACGTTTTCAATTGGTGAGAGATCTGGAGAATGTGCTGGCCAGGGCAGCAGTCGAACATTTTCCGTATCCAGAAAGGCCTGTACAGGACCTGCAACATACGGTCGTGCATTATCCTGCTGAAATGTAAGGTTTCGCAGGGATCGAATGAAGGGTAGAGCCACGGGTCGTAACACATATGAAATGTAACGTCCACTGTTCAAAGTGCCGTCAATGCGAACAAGAGGTGACCCAGACGTGTAACCAATTGCACCCCATACCATGACGCCGGGTGATTCGCCGGCATGGCAATGACGAACACACGCTTCCAATGTGCATTCACCGCGATGTCGCCAAACACGGATGCGACCATCGTGATGCTGTAAACAGAACCTGGATTCATCCGAAAAAATGACGTTTTGCCATTCGTGCAACCAGGTTAGTCGTTGAGTACACCATCGCAGGCGCTCCTGTCTGTGATGCAGCGTCAATGGTAACCGCAGCCATGGACTCCGAGCTGATAGTCCATGCTGCTGCAAACGTCGTCGAACTGTTCGTGCAGATGGTTGTTGTCTTGCAAATGTCCCCATCTGTTGACTCAGGGACCGAGACGTGGCTGCACGATCCATTACAGCCATGCGGATAAGATGCCTGTCATCTCAACTGCTAGTGATACGAGGCCGTTGGGATCCAGCACGGCGTTCCGTATTACCCTCCTGAACCCACCGATTCTGTATTCTGCTAACAGTCATTGGATCTCTACCAACGCGAGCAGCAATGTCGCGATACGATAAAACGCAATCGCGATAGGGTACAATCCGACCTTTATCAAAGTCGTAAACGTGATGGTACGCATTTCTGCTCCTTACACGAGGCATCACAACAACGTTTCACCAGGCAACGCCGGTCAACTGTGTATGAGAAATCGGTTGAAAACTTTCCTCATCTCAGCACGTTGTAGGTGTCGCCACCAGCGCCAACCTTGCGCGAATGGTCTGAAAAACTTATCATTTGCATATCACAGCATCTTCTTCCTGTCGGTTAAATTTCGCGTCTGTAGCACATCTTCGTGGTGTAGCAATTTTAATGGCCAGTAGTGTATATAAAGAACAGCGGTCCTATCACACTTCTCTCGGGCACTGCTGACGATATCCTTGTCTGTGATGAACACTTTCTGTCGAGAGCAACACATTGGGTTCTGTTATTTAAGAAGTCTTCCAACCACTCACGTATCTGTGAACCTATTCTGTGTGCTCGTACCTATGTCCACAGTCTGCAATGGGGCAACGTATCAAATGCTTTCTCGAAACCTAGAAGTATGGAATCTGCCTATTGCCCTTCATCGATAGTTTGCAGTGTTCCATGTGAGAAAAACGATGCTTTTTAAAACCATGCTGATTCGTGGACACAATCTTCTCGGTCTCAAGAAAGTTTGTTATATTCGAACTGAGAGTACATTCAAGGATTCTGCAGCAAACAGGTGAGTAGGATATTGGTCTGTAATTTTGCGAGTCTGTTCTTTTCCCCTTGTTACACAGGAGTCACCTACGCTTTTTTCCAGTCGCTCTTGACTTTGCTCTGGGCGAGAGATTCACGATAAATGCAAGCTAACTAAGGGGCCAATGCCGTAGAGTACTCTTTGAAAAACGAGAGTGAGGTCCAATCCAGACCTGGTGACTTATTTGTTTTCAGGCCCTTCCGTTGTTTCTCTGCATCAGGGATGCTTATTACTATGTCTTCCGTAAGGGAGTCTGTTCGATGGTCATACGACGGGGTATGTTTGTACGATCCTCTTGCGTGAACGACCTCTTGAATGTGACATTTAGAACTTCGCCTTTCGTTTTACTATCTTTAACAGCTACACCAGAGTGGTCAATAACGGACTGAATGGAAGCCTTAGACCCACTTAGATTTTACATAGGATCAGAATTTTCTCGTGTCGTCTGGCAGATCTTTTACTAAGGTATGGCTGTGGCAGTAGTTGTATGTTTCTCACAAAGATCTTATCACAGACTCACGAATCTCTGCCGACCTTTGCTTTTCGTCATTTGCTCGTTCTCTTTCGAACAGAGAGTGTAACAGCCTCTGCTTTCTCAGAATTTTCAGAATACTGAAAGTAACAACCGCCAGACGTCATAAGATAGCGTGCGGAGTGTAGAACAGATTTTGATGTACGAGGCGTGTTGTTTAAGAAAATACCGTTTTGAAATTTAAAAAAATACGTGCTAAGATATCTCAATAATTTTATTTTTGCATGAAAGCCTGTACCTTAATCTAGGCACTGACGCCATTACAGTCTGATTCTTCCTCGTTTACGTTGTGTACTGAGTGTTTTAGATGTCTCCGATAATCGTGAGTCCCGCCGACCGTGAAGCACGGACTGTTATAAGATTTCTTAGTGCTAAAGGCCTAAAAGCGATCGATATTCATCGTGAGATCTGTGCAGTTTACGGAGAAAACATTATCAGTAATGGAATGGTAAGAAAGTGGGTGAGAGCATTCAAAGATGGCAGCACAAATGTGCACGATGAACAACGGAGTGAGCGTCCTTCGGTCGTTAATGAAAGTTTGGTGCAGGAAATGGACAATAAGGTGAGAGAAAACAGACGCTTTACGATTTCCTCCTTGTGGGATGACTTTCCTAATGTTTCTCATAGTGTTTTGTATGGCATTGTGACCGAGCACTTGAATTATCGAAAATTGTGCGCACGTTGGGTACCGAAAATGTTGACGGATGTGCACAAAACCAAACGTTTAGACAGTGCATTGACCTTCCTTGAGCAGTACCACAACGACGGTGCTCATTTCTTAAGCCAAATTGTTACGGGCGATGAAACATGGGTGGCCTACGTCAGATCACAATCAAAGCAACAGTCCATGGAAGTTGAGCAAGGGCATCGTCCTGCTGCAAGACAATGCCCGTCTCCATGTGGCGAATCAGACCAAAGATCTCATCACATCTTTTCGATGGGAAACTCTTGATCATCCCCCGTACAGCCCCGATCTTGCGCCCAGTGACTACCATCTGTTCCTGCACTTGAAGAAACACCTGGGAGGTTCAGTGTCTTCAAGACGATGACGAAGTCAAAACAGTGGTGATGCAGTGGTTAGCAAGTCAGGCGGCAGACTTCTATGAGGAGGGTATTCAGAAACTGGTACCATATTATGACAAGTGCCTCACTATTGACGGGAATTATGTAGAAAAGTAGATTAAGCTACAGGATTTCATGTAACAATAAAATTATTGAGATATCTTAGGACGTCTTTTTTATTTCAAAACGTTACTTACTTAAAAAACACGCCTCGTAGATGTTGACACTCACGCCGACGGCCTTTACACGTTGTGGTGAGACAGCAGTCACGTGATGCGCTCAGCTACTCTGTTCGCTGTGGCGAGACCAGCGCAACAGCTGTGGTACGTCTCACGCACCCGGCAACGTCAGCGTACGCCGTTTCTTTACGGTGCTCCTGCCAACCTTACGCAAGATTTTTCATAAGGCAAGGGAACACATAGAGTGAAATATATTTATCTTGAAATTGAAAAACAACGCTCCAAATCCTCCATGTGAAGGAAAGTCCGCTAGTTCCAATCGCTGAACTCGAGAGCGTGTACATTATTTATTCTATGGGTTGAAGGCAAGGGGTGCTGGCCGTAAAAAAACTTTTGAGATTTCATGACAACTGGCTCTGGGTGCGCTCACTACTGGTCAGTATCAATTACATGTTCTGGCTTTCTTCAAATAAGTATTATACTGATACGTCCAGCTGTATGTCAGGACAGGATTTGCGGCACGCGATTTAATTTCCACGGACAGGTGAAGGAAGGGACGGGTCCAATTGTCTTTCCCTGCCCCTCCCTGGTCTTATGTCAAAGCGGTAGGTGGATCAAAACAAAATGTCCAGACACTCTGTGACCAAAATGGTGCTGAAACAGAATATATGAGACTAAAGACCGAAATACTAAATGACTTTTTCCAAAGCTGTTTCACAGAGGAAGACAGCACTGTAGTTCCTTCTCTAGATTGTCGCACAGATGGCAAAATGGTAGATATCGAAATAGATGACACAGGGATAGAAAAACAATTAAAATCGCTCAAAAGAGGAAAGGTCGCTGGACCTGATGTGATACCAGTTCGATTTTACACAGAGTATGCGAAGGAACTTGCCCCCCTTCTTGCAGCGGTGCACCGTAGGTGTCTAGAAGAGTGTAGCGTTCCAAAGGATTGGAAAATGGCACAGAAGGGACGTCGAACAGATGTGCAGAACTATAGACCTATATCTCTAACGTCGATCAGTTGTAGAATTTTAGAACACGTATTATGTTTGAGTATAATGACTTTTCTGGAGACTAGAAATCTACTCTGTATTAATCAGCATGGGTTTCGAAAAAGACGATCGTGTGAAACCCAGCTCGCGCTATTCGTCCACGAGACTCAGAGGGCCATAGACACGGGTTCGCAGGTAGATGCCGTGTTTCTTGACTTTCGCAAGCCGTTTGATACAGTTCCCCACAGTCGTTTAATGAACAAAGTAAGAGAATATGGAATATCAGGCCAATTGTGTGATTGGATTGAAGAGTTCCTAGATAGCAGAACGCAGCATTTTATTCTCAATGGAGAAAAGTCTTCCGAAATAAGACTGATTTTAGGTGTGCCGCAGGGGAGTGTCGTAGGACCGCTGCTATTCACAATATATATAAATGACCTTGTGGTTAACATCTGAAGTTCTCTGAGGCTTCTTGCGGATGATGCTGTAATATATCGAGAGGTTGTAACAATGGAAAATTGTACTGAAATGCAGAAGGATCTGCAACGAATTGACGCATGGTGCAGGGAATGGCAATTGAATCTCAATGTGGACAAGTGTAACGTGCTGCGAATACATGGAAAGAAAGATCCTTTATCATTTAGCTACAATATAGGAGGTCAGCAACTGGAAACAGTTAATTCCATAAACTATCTGGGAGTAAGCATTAGGAGTGATTTAAAATGAAATGACCATATAAAATTAATCGTCGGTAAATCAGATGCAGACTGAGATTCATTGGAAGAAAGCTGAGGAAATGCAGTCCGAAAACAAAGGAAGTAGGTTACAGTACACTTTTTCACCCACTGCTTGAATACTGCTCACCGGTGTGGGATCCGTACCAGATAGGGTTGATAGAAGAGACAGAGAAGATCCAACGAAGAGAGGCGCGCTTTATTACGGGATCATTTAGTAATCGCGAAAGCATTACAGAGATTATAGATAAACTCCAGTGGATGACTCTGCAGGAGAGGCGCTCAGTAGCTCGGTACGGGCTTTTGTTGAAGTTTCGAGAACATACCTTCACCGAAGAGTCAGGCAGTGTATTGCTCTCTCCTGCGTATATCTCGCGAAGAGACCATGAGGGTAAAATCAGAGAGATTGGAGCCCACACAGAATCATACCGACAATCTTTCTTTCCACGAACAATACGAGACTGGAATAGAAGGGAGAACCAATAGAGGTACTCAAGGTACCCTCCTCCACACACCGTCAGGTGGCTTGAGGAGTATGGATATAGATGTAGATGTAGCTGTACGAGCACCGCCAGCTATTGGTTAGTACACGAATGCCACCTTAGTCTAGTTCTAGAATGAGTTGCGCTACATAGCTACATTTGACATCAACGCCAAACTGCAACAAAAAGCACTGTAAATGAGTGACTATCAGGACTGCCACCTTTAAGGGAAAATATGATTTTCCTCAGCATGATTATTCGACGCTTTCTGTTTGTTTTCCTATTACTCTTCGCCCTGAATAACATCCGTGCAGCTCCTATTCATATCGTATATATATTCACAACAAGTAATTCAGAACATCGTGTCATGTTCTTTAGCGCGGCTGCCCCCCCCCCCGTCAGAGGTTCGAGTCCTCCCTCGGGCATGGGTGTGTGTTGTCCTTTAGCGTAAGTTAAAGTTAGGTTAAGTAGTGGGTAATCTTAGGGTCCTATGACTTCAGCAGTTTGGTCCCATAAGACCTTTCCTCAAATTTCCAAATTTCGTTGTTCCTTATGACAGTCACACATTATTTTAAATCAGACTTTTGGGGACAGACAGCTTCTTACATTACATGTCGTCGCTGCAAACATATACTTGGACAACGAACAACACAGCTACTTTAGCAAATCCGCTCAAAATGTAGAGAAATGATTTCGAATATCTGAGCGGCAGGTTGTAAGCCCGTAGTCTTCTTGCATCACAAACAGGCCACCTGCCGCGTTGCTAACAGCGAATACTTGAAACGGTCTCCAGACCGCGCCAGCCGCTATGAAAGCTGCGCAACTGCTGCAGTGGGGCGCAACCTGCACGGACGGCGGACTTTTCCGTTCCGGTCTCCCGGGTCAGTATGCTGGTCTGGATAATGATTGCGCAAGCACATGTCTTGGACCAGGTCCAGGTCGTGGTAAACAGTTTCTGGCACAGCTTCAGCTCGATATACCAGCAGCTCGAGGTCATCAAACTGGGCGAGTAATCCGTCTCTAATGACCTTGACATCATTGACATATAGGCTCTGAAACGCTTTCGTTACTTGAATGTACTGAACCTGACAGCCGAGAACTGTGAAATGCGAGCTAGACCATTAGGTTCTCAAAATGATTATTATTACTACACTACCGAGAAAATCTCAACAGTGACAGGAGGTGTAATGACACAATGAACTTGTTAGTTAGTTACATGTTCCATACATCATTTGACCAATTGATTTATTGAAATGATATTTAGCGAGTCCGTTTAAAGAATATGTAGACATGATTAGTGGTAACATTTATGAACACAGTGTCATTTTATTCCTGTTCATGCAACTACACTGAAAAATTAGTTCTTTTCTACTGGAAATAGTTATTAAGTAGAAATTCTTCAATGGAATAGAAGGAATTGTCCATGAGAAATGGTCTTAAATCAAACATGTTATGTCATTGGGCAAATGATCAAAAATTATTTTTGCTGCATACTGAACTTCTCTCTGAGTCGCTGAGAGCTTTAACGATAGGTAATTTTTTTCCTCTAGTTTTGTAGGTAGGTACGTCACAGTTCTTCTCAACCTGTAATGGATAGATTACGACGAATTTCGTTAGTGAAAGTATATATTGTGGTGGTGAAGTGAAGATGCCTTGCTCCTTGAAGAAGTACCTACATGACGTTTGTGAGTGAACACCACAAATTATTCTTACTGCTAACTTTAATGCAGTCACTACTTTCTTTCTAAGTGATTAGTTAACCTAGTAAATTATTCTGTGCGATATTATTGAGTGGAAATATGCAAAATATGTCAGGAGGTTGATACGCTTGTTACTAAGATTAGCAATTACACCAAGAGAAAAAGTAACTGAACTTAATTGTTTGAGAAGTTTCCAGCTCAAGTTTTGATCAATATGTAGACCCAAAAATCTGGAACATTATATCCTGCCTGCTGGCTCCTGATCATGTGCTAAATCAGTTGTTCGTACGACTGTATTTGTTGTTTTTCAGAATTTAGGGAGAGTCCATTTTGAGGCAATAACTTAAATATTATTTGGAACATACTATTTAGTAACTCTTTGTTACTTTCTCTCTAATGGAATTTAATATAACACTAATATCGTGTTCAAAAAGTATCAACATTGCTTGTAGAACATTATGTGGAAGGTCGTTCACATTTATAAGGAATAGGATTGGACCCAAAATTGATCCCTTTGAGACTACCTTTGTGATTTTACCATAGTCACTACAATTTTCTACTTTTGTGACATTGTCTGTATTGTTCAGCACGACCATTTGCATTCTGTTGGCTAAGTATGATTCAAACCAGCTACATGAAAAGCCATCAGTTCCATAAAATTTGAGTTTTTCCAAGCGAGTATGACGTCTACAAATTCAAAGACTTTGGAGAGATCACAAAAAATACCAAAAGGCGATATATTATTATTTAAGGCTTGTGTTATCTGATGAGTGAATGTATACAGAGCATCTCAGTTGAGCGACCTTTCTGGAATCCAAATGGTGATTTGCTAAGTAAATTGTTTCCAGTTAATTGTGCTACTGCTCTTGAGTACATTACTTTTTCGAATATTTTGGAAAAAGATGTCAGTAAAGAAACTGGACGATACTTAAGTTTATCTTGTCACCTGTCTGGCCGTCTGCTGTCTTTCAGCGACAAAACCTGTTCCACGCAAACACGCGCGGGAGTGACGTACCGTGTTCGCCGTACAGGGCAGACATTCCAGTAGAAATTTCACTTCCTGACAATCCTCCTCTCTGATCCTCTTCCCCGGCCTCCGTAGTGATGCAAGACGCAACACGACTCGCTGACCTCACGCCGAGGAACACACATACACATACACACACACACACACACACACACACACACACACACACACACACACACAAACGTGTGTGTGTGTTTGTTTGTGTGTGTTTGTGTGTGCGCAGACACATGTGACGGTACGTCACATAAATATTGACGTTTTTATTCGATGTAAAACAGTGAACAATATTGTTAAGGGCGAACCAAAAATTATTTGTATTTTATGTATTTGTATTTTATGAACATAATTAGTATAAAACATACAGTTAATGTTCTTGAAACAACTGATATGCAGCGATAATTTAAAAATAGCATCTTGAAAGGTCTCTGTTGGATTCCTTTCATGTTTAATTTCTTAAATCTGTTGTCATTTACGGCATAAATTCCTCGTCTAAATTTACTGTGGCGTTTCTGACTATCTGGGAGGAGACTGAGTAGTGGAACGTGTTACTTTTACACATAAACAAGAACGATCTGTCACACTACTACACTTTAAAACACAGTTTATATGTAATTCATGTCACACAGTCTCATACAGAACCTACATCCGCCTTCTTTTATATACTGTATATGATAAGATACTGTCATCCCCCTTCCCTTCTGTGTGAGAGGATGAATGAGCAAACGTATTTCTAGTTGCATGCTTGAGGGTAGCAGACAAGGCTGTCTGCTAGAGAACAGTAGGACCAACGTCGGAACAGGTAGCTACGCTTTCTTAAAGCAGAGAGGTTTCTATCCTTAGTATGGTCCTGTCCGTCCGTTGTCATGTTGGTATAGGAAGCTGCCCCTCTGGCCACTTCCGTTGGTATTTGTGAGCCACCCTCAGGAAGCACGCTCGGTAGTAGCGCAGGTCAGTTGGTCCGTGGCGAGCGTCTGAAGTGGTAAGATCTCCGGCTAAGCGCGTGTCTGCTAAGTCCGTAGGACAATGGATTCCTTAAGTTCAGCCTAACTGAAAAATTAATCACCTTTATTTCAGGTTTAGCTCTAAAATATCTAAGGTTATCTTAAATTGCAGCGCAGTGTAATTCTCGTGTGAAGTTCAGATTATTTTCTGGTAGTTGCTTTGTCACTACTTTATGAGTAAAGTGGAACCACGTGTTGATCAGTAACTCTAACTAATATCAATCTTAAATGCGAATGCTTGTGTGATTATAACGTCTCGTCTTGACAATATTTTCTATATAACAACTTTTCTTTATGTTCAACCCACGTGGGGTGTACTTTGCGAGACCAGTACCACGTGCTTATATAACTGTTTGACCCGTCAGGTTAACAGTAAGACGTTAATAACCAGTTCGAGGTTTTTCTTTTGGAAATTGCTTTCGATCTAATTTATTTTAATTATCAAAATTATTGTTGAGTTATACGCTTTGTGTAAACCAAGTTGACCACGTGAAGCATGTGGTGTAATCATCAAAGTAGCCCTCAGCTATTCTTTTCGCGAAGATTTCACAAAGAGTTAATATGAATTTAGTATACCAGTGTGTGGTAATTACATGACGGACAGGATTGTGCTACGAACGTAATTTCTTTGGGTGAAAATTTGAATCTGTTTGTAGTGGTTAACTCTCTCTTGCATGCGTTTCAACGTTCTTTGTGTGTTGTTTTATGAATGCAGTGTTGTATGCAGTCTCCCAATCTTGGCTCCATATTTGATGTGTTCCGTAAGATTGTAATCTCACATTTTCACAAGCCTAATCAGGCACCAGTTTAGTTAGGTATCAAGTGTAATATGCTGAAATTTCAATGAGCAATCTTAAAATAAATTTCCAAATATAAACTGATTTCTTTCTTTTTATTTAAATTCTCTTATATATATATATATATATATATATATATATATATATATATATATATATATATATATATATATATAACCGGTTGTTGTATGACTATTAAAAGATTATAATTAATGTTAGTCTGTTTGGGAATTTGGTAAACCTAGACTAGATACCTGATGAAACAGTTGCTTAGTAATGCAAGATTAACTTCCCCAGACAGCTCACAGCTTTTAACCCGCTTTTATTGGGCAAGCAGTAACGCTTTCATAGCAAATCAAAGTAACAACGTTACAATCTTTATTTAAAACATGTCTATGAAAATAAAAATGGATCGTAAAGAGACACGATTGTACGGCCGAGGAGGAAGGACGTACTTTATGGTACACACACTGTTTTGTTTCGCGATACGGAAGGCAGCCATTGAGCGGCTACACATATTTTATGTAAGTTATTCGGTATTCTGCTGAAATAAACTAATTATTGTTATCAAAAAATGAATTTCTTTGTAATAGTTGTCACCTCAAATGGTCGCAGTGGCTAACTATTTTTAATAAGCCTTTTTTCAGTAATTTGCGCTGCGGTAAGCTCATCTTCCGATGCAGCCTCTGGTCGGCCATTACGCGCCGAAGTATTAATTTATATTTCAAAGTGTTAACAGTAACTGTAAATGCGAGAGATTTCGTTGAGAGAACCTTTTTAAATTGCAACAGATAATTAATTTACGTTAAAGTTCATTTTTTAAATTATACAGATTCCATGAGTTCAGTAAGTTTTATCTTGACCGCTCCACGGCAACAATCGAAATTCTCTCGAGCCTTGCTTTACAATCAATAAATAGAAATTAGCAAAATTACATTGAATTCAGTTATCGGCAACTATATTTTAGTCATTACGCTCAAAATCTAAAGTTGGTACATGAATAACAGCGGACCTTCAAGAACCCGTTTCATATTTACTTATGCACGTAAGCAAAAGTGATAAGAAAAGATAATATCCCTGAGAGAAAGAATCATGCTCTAACAAAAGAAAAGTTCACCTGATAAACTAAAAATTTAAAAAAAATGGCAACGTAACACACACATCAGCGCACACAAGATAAAAAAAAAAAAATAAAGCGACGCACCCTTTGCTTTGATTGATAGAACTGTTGGATGTCCTCCTTAGGGGTATCGTGCCATATTCTCTCCAATTGATGTGTTATATCGTCAGAGTCCCGAGCTGACAGAAGGTCTGTGTCCATAATGCTTCAAACGGTCTCTATTGCGGAGAGATCCGGCGATCTTGCTAGCCGAGATACGATTTTTCAAGCACAAAGATAAGCAGTAAAAACACTTGCCGTGTGCGGGCTGCCATTATCTTCCTGAAATGTAAGCCCAGGATGGTTTCAGTAATTAAAACTTCCGGGCTAAGAGGCCGTGGTCCAATAGTAGAAATACTTCTCCCTGACGTTTCGTTGCCAGCTGCGGACAACATCATCTGAGGTGAGTCTACGACTGGCTGCTAGGCCGTGGAGGTCCTGCTTATATAGAGCGCGTAGAGGGCGCCACCACTCGTCACGTGTTGTCAACAGTAAAACTATCTCTGGCTGGCGTCATTACTCTCGATCGAAGGTAATCGATTGTCACATCTTTGGTACAGAGTCGATCGCCATATCTTATCTAGCTTCAAGCCTTCTTCTTTCCTGTTAAAATTATTGTGGTGTTTAAAAATCTCTACAGCCTCTCTATGCATACGTGCATAATAATGCGATGTCTTAGCTAGCACGCTCGTCTCACTAAATTTTATTTCATGGTCACCCGTTTCAAAAACATGTTCCGCTACAGCCGATTTGTCCGTGTGTCCCAGTCGACAGTTCCTTTTATGTTCAGTTAGGCGAGTATTGATACTTCTTTTTGTGGTTCCAATGTAAACCTTCCCACAACTACACGGAATCTTGTAGACACCACTGAAGATTCCAACGGAGGATATTGTAGCTAATATGGAGGCGGGGATTCGGCTGTTACCATCACACACTGCTGATGAAGTTAGGATGGAAACAGCCAGGATACTGCGTAAAGCTAAGCCACCTAGCAGTAATCTGTCTCAAGGAGAAAAGAAAGCATTACTGGAGATTAATGCGGACAAGAGTATTATCGTACTTTCTGCTGACAAGGGAAATGCTACCGTGGTGATGAAGAGTGAAGACTACCACAAGAAGATCAGTGACCTTTTGGATCTTACCACTTATAAAAAGTTGAAAAAGGATCCTACAACGAAAGTGTTGACAGTTACCAATCAATTAATAAAAAAGTCTTCTATTCCTTCAGAGGATAAAAAAGATCTTTGTAAAACGGAAGCTTATCCTCCTAGATTATATGGGCTACCTAAGGTGCATAAACCTAATGTCCCACTTAGACCGATAGTAAGTGCTATTGGATCCCCTACTCAAGAGCTGGCTAGACATCTTGCCACCTTGTTACAACCGTTTATTGGAAAAACTGATCATCATATTAAAAACTCTATGCACTTCATAGAAAAATTGAAGGAGATTACAGTCAGCCCCAGTGATATTCTTGTCAGCTTTGATGTGGTGTCTCTGTTCACCATGGTTCCTGTCAACGAAGCTCTTGCTTGCATATCTGACATATTTCCGACTGATATAGTAGCTTTGTTTAGACATTGCCTTTCCACGACTTATTTCCAGTATAATAATGAGTTCTATGAACAAATTAATGGAGTGGCAATGGGTAGCCCTCTAAGTCCAGCCGTTGCTAATATTTTTATGGAATTTTATGAACAGCAAGCACTGCAGTCAGCCAGAAAAAGGCCTTTGAAGTGGTATCGGTATGTGGACGACACTTTTGTCATATGGAATCACGGTGAAGAAGAACTGAACCGTTTTTTGAAGCATTTGAATAGCATTAATTCAAAAATACAATTCACTATGGAGACAGAAAGTAATGGACAGATAAATTTTTTGGACGTCTCAGTAATTAAACGAGCAGATGGGACTCTGGGTCACAAAGTCTACAGGAAAGATACGCATACCGATCGTTATCTTCATAAGCATTCAAACCATCATCCCAGGCAGAAGAGAGGTATTATCAAGACATTGGTGGACAGGGCCAATAAAATCTGTAAGCCAGCTTATTTGCAAGAGGAACTAAACCACTTGCGAACCGCTTTCCAGAAAAATGGGTACACTGGCAAGGAGATAGATAGAGCACTCCATCCCAGAAGAAAAATGTCAGAAAATGTCCAACAACAACAACCATCGGTGGGGAAAGTTTTTCTTCCAATCATCCGCAATGTTACGGACCGTATCGGGAAAGTGCTGGGCAAGTTCAGAGTTGAAACAATCTTCAGACCCACCAATAAGATTAGTGAATGCTTAAGATCGGCGAAAGATGCACGACACCCTCTAGCTACTCCTGGTGTCTACAAGATTCCGTGTAGTTGTGGGAAGGTTTACATTGGAACCACAAAAAGAAGTATCAATACTCGCCTAACTGAACATAAAAGGAACTGTCGACTGGGACACACGGACAAATCGGCTGTAGCGGAACATGTTTTTGAAACGGGTGACCATGAAATAAAATTTAGTGAGACGAGCGTGCTAGCTAAGACATCGCATTATTATGCACGTATGTATAGAGAGGCTGTAGAGATTTTTAAACACCACAATAATTTTAACAGGAAAGAAGAAGGCTTGAAGCTAGATAAGATATGGCGATCGACTCTGTACCAAAGATGTGACAATCGATTACCTTCGATCGAGAGTAATGACGCCAGCCAGAGATAGTTTTACTGTTGACAACACGTGACGAGTGGTGGCGCCCTCTACGCGCTCTATATAAACAGGACCTCCACGGCCTAGCAGCCAGTCGTAGACTCACCTCAGATGATGTTGTCCGCAGCTGGCAACGAAACGTCAGGGAGAAGTATTTCTACTATTGGACCACGGCCTCTTAGCCCGGAAGTTTTAATTACTGAAGACGCCGGCCGTGAAAGCCTACACGCTATGACCAGGATGGTTTGTCATGAAGACAACAAAACGGGGCGCAGAATATCGTTGACGTACGGCTGTGCTATAAGAGTGCCGCGGATTACAACAAAAGGGGTCCTACTATGAAAATAAGTTGCCCCCCAGACTATCACTCACGGCAGTCGGACCGTACGGGGGCTGACAATCGAGTTTGTATCCCCCAGCTGGCCCGGACATCTCTAAGCAAGTCTTCGCTGCTCATCAGCGCCCAGTTCGAAGCGGGACTCGTCACTGAAGACAATTCTGCTCCAGTCAATGAGGTTCCAGGCTGACGTCTAGTCTGGTGACGCCCCGGACAGTGGTGGGATACGCAGCTGACTGTCACCGGCCGAACAGCCAGCCTATCAGGAGTGATGATGGCATGGGGCGTCACTGCATTTCATACAGGGACTCATCTGGTTGTCGTCCGAGGAATCCTTACAGAACAGCGGTACGTCGACGATATCCTTGGCCCGTTTTGTTGACCTTCATGGCACGCCACCGTGGGCTTAATTTTCAGCAAGATAATGGCCGCCGATAGTTTCTACTGCAAATATTTCTGGTTGCCAAATCTTACCTTGACCAGCAAAGTTGCAGGATCTCTTTCCATTTGAGAACGTTCACAGCATTATGGGTAGGGATCTTCCACCAGCGCTGGATTTTGACGGTCTAATGCTCCAATTGGACAGAATTTGGCACGACATACCTCAGGAGGACATTCAACAACTCTACCAATCAGTGCAAAGCCGAATAACTGCTTGGATAAGGGTCATAGGTGGACAGAATTTCCGTCCCATTCGGATAATTTCTTAGTGGTGCGTCGTTCTTTTGTTCTAGAGTATATTTTACGTATGTGGTATTTTCACGGTGTTTATCCCTGGTGGTAATGTTTACTTATTTCTTCGACTATGTCAGCAAGATAGATAAGAGGTCTTCATCTGATCAGATACATTAAATCGTAACACAGAGACGTTAATCCTGTAAGTAAACTTCCGTTAAACTGCTGTTGCGTATGAGAATCCAAGGAAGTGAAACAAGCGATTGTAAAATATATTCTCTCGATATTTTCCATACTCTACGAATATAAATATAGCTGCGTTTCTGCGATGGCACTCAACGAAAATCATTTCGAAGTAAACTAGATATTAGTTAACTTGCTTAACAATCAGAAATGGACGTGGAAAGCGTTAGACCATGAAGCATCCGCCTGCTGTATATCTGATTTTGCGTAGACGGTATGAAATAGTGGGCATTAAGTCTTCATTCCATTCTGGACTTCACCCCAACGGCCACGAATACACTCTACATCTGCTTCTTCTTCTCCATACATACTCGGCAAACTCTGCGAGCCGCTGTCTGTTGCTTGCCGTAGAGCACCTCGTTTTACCACTAGTCATTGTCTTCTCTGTTCCATTCGTGGACGGGGCAACGAAAGAAAAACTGTGTATATACTTCCGCACGTACTCTAATTTATCTCGTCATAGCGGCCCTTACGCTAAATGTGCTTTCATGGCAGTATAATCGTTCTGCAGGCATCTGCAAATGCCGATTCTCAAAATTTTCTCAATAGTGTTTCGCGAAAAAGAGTTCCGTCTTCCATCTAGGAATTCCCGAATTCAGGAAGCATTTACATAACAGTCGCGTGTTGACCGAACCTACCGGTGACAAACCTAGGAGCGCGCCTCTGAACTGATCCGATGTCTTCCTTTCGTCCGACCTAGTGTGTGACTCAAACACTCGGGCAGTACCCAAGAATGGGTCCACTTGCTGTTTGTTCTTCGACTTTCCTACTAAGTCTTCATGTGCTAGTTCCATTTCCTAGCACTTTGCGACGTCATAGCTGTGTATTTAATCGAAGAGACTGTGTCACCCAGTATACCACTAATATCATATTCGCACATTACAGAATTGTTTTTCCCAACTCATCTGCATTAACTTACACTTTTCTACATTTTGAGCAAGCTGCTTTTCATGACATGACAGAGAAATTCTGTCTAAGTTGTCTTACACTAGCACAGTCAACAACGATACCTTCGTATTTTCGCAGAATATAGGCGTGAGAAAATGGCAAGATGATTCGTACAGATAGTAGTTTCTAGATCCGGTCCGATTTGTGGACGAATTCTGTTGCATGGAAGCAAACAACCTCCAAATGTCGTCTTGAGGAATGTAACAAAAACCATCAACGAGAATAAACTGTCGGTCTAGCTGTAAAAAGTGTTTCAAAAAATTCTTTACAAATAGCAATTACGTGTCTTATAACTTGCAGCATACTGGCGAGCAGACAGGAGGACGTCTTAGCGAGCGTCTTCCACGTTGTGTTGATACGTTCCTTTCCACTGTGTTTGCCATGATTAATGTGCCAAATAGTTATAGAAACTCAGGTCTAACATGGAAATAAAGCGTTTCTGGATCAATGTCCACATAACATATGTTCTTCCTCTACGTGTGCAGAATGTTTCCTGAAAGTTTGGTCATACCCTATTGTTGTTGTTGTTGTTGTTGTGGTCTTCAGTCCTGAGACTGGTTTGATGCAGCTCTCCATGCTACTCTATCCTGTGCAAGCTTCTTCATCTCCCAGTACCTACTGCAGCCTACATCCTTCTGAATCTGCTTAGTGTATTGATCTCTTGGTCTCCCTCTACGATTTTTACCCTCCACGCTGCCCCCCAATGCTAAATTTGCGATCCCTCGATGTCTCATAACATGTCCTACCAACTGGTCCCTTCTTTTTGTCAAGTTGTGCCTCAAACTCCTCTTCTCCCCAATTCTACTCTATACCTCCTCATTAGTTATGTGATCTACCCATCTAATCTTCAGCATTCTTCTGTAGTACCACATTTCGAAAGCTTCTATTCTCTTCTTGTCCAAACTATTTATCGTCCATGTTTCACTTCCGTACATGACTACACTCCATACAAATCCTTAAATCTATACTCGATGTTGACAAATTTCTCTTCTTCAGAAACGCTTTCCTTGCCATTCCCAGTCTACATTTTATATCCTCTCTACTTCGACCATCATCAGTTATTTTACTCCCTAAATAGCAAAACTCCTTTACTACTTTAAGTGTCTCATTTCCTAATCTAATTCCCTCAGCATCACCCGATTTAATTTGACTACATTCCATTATCCTCGTTTTGCTTTTGTTGATGTTCATCTTATATCCTCCTTTCAAGACACTGTCCATTCCGTTCAACTGCTCTTTCAACTCCTTTGCTGTCTCTGACAGAATTACAATGTCATCGGCAAACCTCAAAGTTTTTATTTCTTCTCCATGGATTTTAATACCTACTCCGATTTTTCTTTTGTTTCCTTTACTGCTTGCTCAATATACAGATTGAATAACATCGGGGAGAGGCTACAACCCTGTCTCACTCCTTTCCCAACCACTGCTTCCCTTTCATGCCCCTCGACTCTTATAACTGCCATTTGGTTTCTGTACAAATTGTAAATAGCCTTTCGCTCCCTGTATTTTACCCCTGCCACCTTCAGTATTTGAAAGAGAGTATTCCAGTTAACACTGTCAAAAGCTTTCTCTAAGTCTACAAATGCTAGAAACGTAGGTTTGCCTTTTCTTAATCTTTCTTCTAAGATAAGTCGTAAGGTTAGTATTGCCTCACGTGTTCCAACATTTCTACGGAATCCAAACTGATCTTCCCCGAGGTCCGCTTCTACCAGTTTTTCCATTCGTCTATAAAGAATTCGCGTTCGTATTTTGCAGCTGTGACTTATTAAACTGATAGTTCGGTAATTTTCACATCTGTCAACACCTGCTTTCTTTGGGATTGGAATTATTATATTCTTCTTGAAGTCTAGGGGTATTTCGCCTGTCTCATACATCTTGCTCACCAGGTGGTAGAGTTTTGTCATGACTGGCTCTCCCAAGGCCATCAGTAGTTCTAATGGAATGTTGTCTACTCCCGGGGCCTTGTTTCGACTCAGGTCTTTCAGTGCTCTGTCAAACTCTTCACGCAGTATCTTATCTCCCATTTCGTCTTCGTCTACATCCTCTTCCATTTCCATAATATTGTCCTCAAGTACATCGCCCTTGTATAAACCCTCTATATACTCCTTCCTCCTATATACTCCACCACCCTATTGTTACATCGTGTATATTTCATTTCAGACTGGAAATATTTCATAACTACTGCAGCGTCAACACCGTTTAACATACGAAAAAGCTAGTTTCGGTGCAATATTTCTGAGCGTACAAGTTACAGAGAGCAACGTTAATTACGTATCTAAGCTACAGGAGAAAGGTGAACACAGCTATGTCCTTGTAAAATTTCAGGCTTGGAGGAGAACACTAGCTAGGAGATAGGAGAACAGTGCTGCCCCCTGATAAAACTTCACTGGGAATGTGGAGCTGATCTGTGTGGTAAGCGAACCAGATCGTTAGGTCAGGTTTGTTCTCTCTTTCTGGCCACACTTTTTCCGTAGTATATGAATGGTGACGTAATTATTCTTTCTTTTACATTTGTTTCGCGTCATTCAGTTACACATGAATGCATCTACACGTACATCTACATACACACTGTGCAAGCCAGTTTATGGTGCTTGGCGGAGGGTAGCTTGAACCGCTAATAGTCCACTCCGAAATAGAACGAGGGGATTGTCTATATGCCCCCGCAGGAACCCTGATTTCTGTTCTCTTCAGGTTCCTTACGCGAAATGTACGTTGTGCGACACCAGTATCATTCTACAGTCAGCTTCAGATGCCAGTTCTGTAAATTTTCTCAATAGTGACATTGTAAGTACAGAAATCCAAATCGCTTCTATATTTAAAGTATTTAGTGCTTCAGTGTTTCGTTTGCAATTTCGGCTAAAGTTCCATTTTCTAACAGCCTGCGCATAGTACATAGTTTCGTTAATCTTCGTTTTTCTTCTTATGTATCACTATTGACAGTACCGGCTGATTATACAATAGCACTTACTTCTAGCTGTTTTTGATGTCCCTAAAACATCGACTGATGCTGTCCGCGTCTAATGACTCGGTTGTCATGTCTTAACGGGTAGTATCGTTATATGATTGTGGCAGCTATGCTACTTTTGTAGAGGCGAGTTTTTTGTTGGCTGTGGCCTTTTTACTCCGTATACTAGTTTTTGTGTTTTTGACAGGACACTGGCGATGTTATATGGTTTGAATTTTGCTTCAATTTATTAATCTGTGAATTTCTATGCATTAGTGATTTGATCTTTCTTGTTAAATTTATGCTTGCATGAAAAATGTTTATCCGTCATCTATATTTATAACCATACATCTAGCTATCCGCAGATAACATTAAACGAACAAACTGATCATAAACACAAACATTATATTGAAAATTTTGTTGCCATCTCAGTGTTTCTATCATCTAAGTTGCGGAATGCAAGAGTTTCCGAACTGACATTGATGGCAACGTTGGTTGCGACTAACATGAGCGTAATGGCATCAACGAGCACAATAGCTTGTTGCAGTAATAGACACCCATTCTGACGAAGACATCAGTCTCCTGCCACCTCCTTCCAACAGCAGCAAACCAACATTTACATATCCAAGGCAAGGAAGTTATTAAGTTTGTTAACCGTTTTTAAAATTATCAGAGAACTAAGGCAGTATTTTGAAATATATGATACAGTTTTGGAACATAGAGAAAGAATGTAGAATGTAGTTGTTAGACTAATTGCTTTAAATTGTTATTTACCTCAACAAATCCTGTTTTCACTCAAAAAATAGCTCAAATAGTTCAAATGGCTATGAGCACTATGCGACATAACTTCTGAGGTCATCAGTCGCCTAGAACTTAAAACTACTTAAACCTAACTAACCTAAGGACATCACACACATCCATGCCCGAGGCAGGATTCGAACCTGCGACCGTAGCGGTCACGCGGTTCCAGACTGAAGCGCCTTTAACCGCACGGCCACACCGGCCGGCTTTTTCACTATTCAAGTAAATTTCTGTTATAAGTTTGAGCGTATAAAAGTTTTCTGAAGTTTGCAATTACGACGACACGTCGTTGCCATAAACATGGTAAGGACACGATATTGAATGCTCACTCAGAGCTAAACAATTATTTATAGTCATAACATGTAAGCTTTCAAGGCCGGCGTCTTCATTAATTAAAACTTCCGGGCTGAATTGCCGTGGTCCATAGAAAAACTGCTTCTCCTTTAGTTGTTGTTGTTGTTGTGGTCTTCAGTCCTGAGACTGGTTTGATGCAGCTCTCCATGCTACTCTATCCTGAGCAAGCTTCTTCATCTCCCAGTACCTACTGCAACCTACATCCTTCTGAATCTGCTTAGTGTATTGATCTCTTGGTCTCCCTCTACGATTTTTACCCTCCACGCTGCCCTCCAATGCTAAATTTGTGATCCCTTGATGCCTCAAAACATGTCCTAATGTCCTACCAACCGATCCCTTCTTCTAGTCAAGTTGTGCCACAAACTTCTCTTCTCCCCAATCCTATTCAGTACTTCCTCATTAGTTACGTGATCTACCCACCTTATCTTCAGCATTCTTCTGTAGCACCACATTTCGAAAGCTTCTATTCTCTTCTTGTCCAAACTGGTTATCGTCCATGTTTCACTTCCATACATGGCTACACTCCATACAAATACTTTCAGAAACGACTTCCTGACACTTAAATCTATACTCGATGTTAACAAATTTCTCTTCTTCAGAAACGCTTTCCTTGCCATTGCCAGTCTACATTTTATATCCTCTCTACTTCGACCGTCATCAGTTATTTTACTCCCTAAATAGCAAAACTCCTTTACTACTTTCAGTGTCTCATTTCCTAATCTAATCCCCTCAGCATCACCCGATTTAATTTGACTACATTCCATTATCCTCGTTTTGCTTTTGTTGATGTTCATCTTATATCCTCCTTTCAAGACACTGTCCATTCCGTTCAACTGTTCTTCCAAGTCCTTTGCTGTCTCTGACAGAATTACAATGTCATCGGCGAACCTCAAAGTTTTTACTTCTTCTCCATGAATTTTAATACCTACTCCGAACTTTTCTTTTGTTTCCTTTACTGCTTAGAAGAAGAAATTTAGTGAGACAAACGTGATAGCTAGGACCTCACATTATTATACCCGCATGTATAGTGAAGCTATAGAGATCTACAAGCACGGAAACAATTTTAATAAAAAAGAAGAAGGATTAAAACTAGACAAGATATGGCGGTCGACTCTGTACCAACAAAGTGAATATCGATTACCTACAATCGAGAGAGATGGCACTAGCCAGAGATAGTTTTAAAGTCGAAAGCACGTGATGAGTGGTGGCGCCATCTAAGCGCTCTATATAAGCGGGACCTCCAGCGCCTAGCAGCCAGTCGCCGACTCAGCTCAGAAGATGTTGCCCGCAGTAGGCAACGAAACGGCAGGAAGGAAAAGCAGTTTTATACATGGATCACAGCAATTCAGCCCGGAAGTTTTAATTAATCAATTATTTATACTTTCAATAGTACTTTCCTTTTTTAAATTTGCTGAGAAAAATATTTTAGGTAAAGTTTCTTGACAGAATTTTCTAATGTGATTACGAGGGCAGTTCAATAAGTAATGCAACACATTTTTTTTCTCGGCCAATTTTGGTTGAAAAAACCGGAAATTTCTTGTGGAATATTTTCAAACATTCCCGCTTCGTCTCGTATAGTTTCATTGACTTCCGACAGGTGGCAGCGCTGTACGGAGCTGTTAAAATGGCGTCTGTAACGGATGTGCGTTGCAAACAACGGGCAGTGATCGAGTTCCTTTTGGCGAAAAACCAGGGCATCTCAGATATTCATAGGCGCTTGCAGAATGTCTACGGTGATCTGGCAGTGGACAAAAGCACGGTGAGTCGTTGGGCAAAGCGTGTGTCATCATCGCCGCAAGGTCAAGCAAGACTGTCTGATCTCCCGCGTGCGGGCCAGCCGTGCACAGCTGTGACTCCTGCAATGGCGGAGCGTGCGAACACACTCGTTCGAGATGATCGACGGATCACCATCAAACAACTCAGTGCTCAACTTGACGTCTCTGTTGGTAGTGCTGTCACAATTGTTCACCAGTTGGGATATTCAAAGGTTTGTTCCCGCTGGGTCCCTCGTTGTCTAACCGAACACCATAAAGAGCAAAGGAGAACCATCTGTGCGGAATTGCTTGCTTGTCATGTGGCTGAGGGTGACAATTTCTTGTCAAAGATTGTTACAGGCGATGAAACATGGGTTCATCACTTCGAACCTGAAACAAAACGGCAATCAATGGAGTGGCGCCACACCCACTCCCCTACCAAGAAAAAGTTTAAAGCCATACCCTCAGCCGGTAAAGTCATGGTTACAGTCTTCTGGGACGCTGAAGGGGTTATTCTGTTCGATGTCCTTCCCCATCGTCAAACGATCAACTCTGAAGTGTATTGTGCGACTCTTCAGAAATTGAAGAAACGACTTCAGCGTGTTCGTAGGCACAAAAATCAGAACGAACTTCTCCTTCTTCATGACAACGCAAGACCTCGCACAAGTCTTCGCACCCGAGAGGAGCTCACAAAACTTCAGTGGACTGTTCTTCCTCATGCACCCTACAGCCCCGATCTCGCACCGTCGGATTTCCATATGTTTGGCCCAATGAAGGACGCAATCCGTGGGAGGCACTACGCGGATGATGAAGAAGTTATTGATGCAGTACGACGTTGGCTCCGACATCGACCAGTGGAATGGTACCGTGCAGGCATACAGGCCCTCATTTCAAGGTGGCGTAAGGCCGTAGCATTGAATGGAGATTACGTTGAAAAATAGTGTTGTGTAGCTAAAAGATTGGGGAATAACCTGGTGTATTTCAATGTTGAATAAAACAACCCCTGTTTCAGAAAAAAAATATGTTGCATTACTTATTGAACTGCCCTCGTATTAACATGATAACTTTTTTTGGCCACATTGAACATTAGGATTTGCATTAATAACGAGCGTGCTACAATTAAACTGCAGTCAGCTTATTCAGTTTGTCTTTGAGTTTGGAGGAAGTTTAACATAGAATACGTAATTATTTCAGTTAATAGGAGAGTCATTTTTATTTAAACAAAGAATCCTGAGAAATAGAAGTCTCAAGAATTGATGACATTCACGTTTCCTTCAGAAGCGTTGAATAAAGTTTGCTCCATCAGAACTGGCAACCAGTCTTCGTAGTTTTAGCTCGATCTTCAGGGGAATACTGCCGGTAATTGGCCATAGCTCTCGCCAAGTCTCACTGAGGCTAACTGCTGTTGCAGAAGCTGCCTGGAACCACAAACACGCGGAAGCTGTGCATAAGGCAGGCAGGGAACTGTTTCGTTTGAATATTAGGGCAACGTTCTGTCGCAGATGAAATCATCCAGTCAACTCTGCACTTCGTTGATAAAGTTCGATAATACAAAATACTTTATCAGATTAGAAGCAATACGTTAAGAGCACTAGTCAAGAGTCGAATAAATATTTCGTAGTTTGAACGGCGAGAAAGATTTAGTTTTAGTGATTAAAATTCTACCAACACATACCGAAGCCTATGTTCTTATATAAGATTTAGTTTTGTCGGGTGTAGAAATGTGAACGGGCTCAACAGGGCGAATGCAGGTAGAAAAACCACAGGGCAGTGACGCGTAGTAGGCGGGGCAGGCCGCTATGTTTTGTGACTGGCGGTCGAGTGGCCGTCTGTAGAGGCAAAAAAACGAAGATGGAAAAGCTTGCAGCGGGACACCGCAGATTCTGTTGGCTTCCTCCAAGGCACGGGAAAAATTCTTCTCTCAGTACAGTCCTATCAAGGAATGTTGCAACGAATGCGCAGGGGTGTAAGTTACTGTCTTTTCGTAGTTAGATATAGAAACAGTACTACAAAAGGAAAAAGTGGGTCTTACTTTGGTGTAATCAAAAATGCTAGCTCTGCAGCTACGAGTTCACGTAGGATTGATAGGGATGTGTGCTATCTGTTACACGTGCCTCATAGTTGAAAAGTAGCGACGAACGGTTCGGTTACGGGTGGGTCGTAGGGTATCTTGTGAGAATAGGGCAAGCTGAGTTTCAGACGAGCTGTGCTTTCTAAAACCGTGCTGATTTGTGGACACAAGCTTTTCAGTTTCAATCAAATTTATTGCATTCGAACTGAGAATATGTGCAAGAATTCTGCAGCAAAGCTCTGTAATTTTACGGATCCGTTCTTTTACCCTTCTTATCTACAGGGGTCACCTGCGTTTATTTCCAGTCGCTTGGGACTTTGCACTGGCCGACAGACTTGCGATAAATAAAATCAAAATAAGGGGTCAGTGCCGTACAGTACTCTCCGTAAAACCGGATTGGGATTCCATCCGGACCTGACGACGTATATGTTTTCAGCTTTCATTTGCTTCTGTACGCCAGGGATGCCTATTAATTAGTATGTCTCCATCCGGGGCCTGTGCCACGGTCAAATGACGGTATGTCTGTACGATATTCCTGCATGAACGATTTCTTGAAGTTTGGAAGTTTAGTCTTGCATTTGCTACCTTCTATTATCACAGCAGACTGGTCAACGATTGACTGGATCAAAGCCTTTCATCGCTGAGTGATTTGACGACATCGTCTCTGTACGCACACCGTCGATAAGGTCGGGCCTGTTTGTAGCTACAGAGATTAAAATATTTCCGTTGCGTTTGGGCTCTTGAACTAGCTGCTCGAGACAGTTTTCGGAAAACACGAGCAACACTACTTCACAGGACTGCCTGTCCGTACCCAACGCATTGAATCCACAGAAGTCCCAGTCTATATCGGCTATGCTAAAGTTGTCTCCAACTAACATATCATAGTCTGGGCATTTCCGCACTACTGAACGTAGACATTCTTTGAATGAGTAACTCGTTCTTTGTTTTGGAACGGCTGCGATTGTCCTTTGTAATTTACCGATGATAAAATACTGTGTTGGGAAGAAAATCTTAGCTCTTCTGTGCATCACCTATTCACTTGTAATGACCTCCTACTCTTTCCCAAGCTGCTCTTCCTCAGAAAGTATGGTCAAAGAAATTAGGGAAGTCTATGTCTGGCAGTGAGAACGACACGATACCGCCTTATGGCACGCAGTTTGAGGACATCAGGGTATTATTCATGTGCATGCAACGAGAAGCGGCAACAGGCTAGTAACATTACAAACACCTGTGCCATTGATCAATTGATGAATTCCTTAGTTCGGTTTGATGTACTCATCGTTAATCGTCGTAAGATGAATACTTTGTAATAAATCTACATACAGGATGACAACTATTGAACTATATGAAGCAAACGTAAATCAGTTACAAACTACGGCGTGTACACACTTTATTCAGTAGGTAAACGTCACTACAGATATTCGGATTTAGGGTATGACATGTTCGATATGCCTGCCATCTTTGGCGATGCTGTAGCGCAGGCGAATAGCGAAATTCTGCCTGACCCGCTGAAGTGTCGGAACATCGATGCTGTCGATGACCTCCTGAATGGCTGTTTTCAGCTCAGTAATGGTTTTGAGGTTGTTGCTATGCATCTTGTATTTAATATAGCACCACACAAAGCAGTCACATGTGTTCAGATCCGGAGAATTTGGCGGCCAATCGAGGCCCATGCCAGTGGCCTCTGGGTACCCCAGAGCCAGAATGCGGTCCCCAAAGTGCTCCTCCAAGACATCAGACACCCTTCTGGTTCAATGGAGTCGAGCTTCGTCTTGCATGAACCACGTCTTGTCGAAATCAGGGTCACTTTGGATAATGGGGATGAAGTCATGTTCCAAAACCTTCACGTACCGTTCGGCAGTCACCCTGCCATCAAGGAATGTCGCACCGATTATTCCGTGACTGGACACTGCACACCACCCCGTCACCCGCTGAGGTTGAAGAGAATTCTCGACCGCGAAATTCGGGTTCTCAGTCCCCCATATGCGCCAATTTCGCTTATTCACGAACCCATCCAAATGAAAGTGGGCTTCGTCGCTAAACCAAATCATACCAACCATAGTTGTTCCCATCATGCTCCACGGCCAACAGTGCAGTTTGAACGTCCTAACGCAAACCGTTCAGAATTTATGACGATTTTATTTCATACAGTTCAATAATTGTCACCCAGTACATACTCCGCAAGCCACCCTATAGTGCATGAAAGAGAGTATTCTGTACCACTTTTCCACTCGCAAATAGAGCGAGGCAAAAACGACTGTGTATACGCTTTCGTACGACTCCAGTTTCCCGTTTGATTTCATGGAGCATTTCCGTAATACTCGCGTGTTGATGGACTGCATCTGTAACAAATCTAGTAGCCCACCCCTGAATTGCTTCGACGTATTCCTTTAATCGTACCTGCTGGAAACTCCAACACACGAGCAGTTCTCAAGAATGGGTCGCTCGCACAAGTAATCTGTACACTATCTCATCTATAATCAGCTACACTTCACTAGAAATCTCCTAATAAATCAAAGCCGACCACTCACCTTTCCTAGAACTAATTTTACATGCTCGTTCCATTTCATCTCGCCTTTCAACGCTGCAACTAGATATGTAATCGAAGTGACTGTTCGAAGCAGCACGCTAGCAACACTGTAGTCGAACATTACGTGATTTCTTTTCCTGCTCACCTGCGGTAACTTTCACTCATTACCTAGGCACATGATCAGTTCTCTAATGTGAAGAATGTAACTAAGGCTTGCAAATAATTTTTATTCTCCACCGTGCCTCGATACAATAGCCATCGAATTACCTTATGCACTTTACATGAACTTTACAATGTATATATTGAAATGTCTGTCGTAAGCTTTTTGATTAATATGTAAACGGTAAAATTTATACAATTTTTTTGTTTCATATCCTTAAGGATCCTCGAAGATCTCTTGACTATGTGTCTACGGAACGAATAACTTCTCTAATCTAATCTAATATTGCTCAATTTTATAGAATTGAGAAACAAGTAGCCATGTCCGCACATGCGAACTTATATGGTGTAACAGTTTGCGAGGTGCCGGGGCTAGCAGTGTATTTATCACTAAATTCTACTAGAATCCACATATGTAAATCATGCTCTAAGCCCCCCCTATTCTAACTCCGACTTTTGCTGTTGCACAAGGATAAAAAAAAATACGCGAACTGACTGTAATCAACCCTGCCAGTGGAGTAGAAGAGAGTTTGGCTCCTGCAATAATTTAATTTGATAAATAAGTTAAATAAACAAAGGTTTCATTAGCATAGTGAGGAATGATAGGGTTGCTCTATCGATTAACAGAATGAAAGTTCTGTCCAAAATAACAATATGATTTATTAAGACTAAACACAGAATAGTAAAAGAAACACAGGAAATATAATACATCAAATTGGCTCAAATTTGGAGATTCATACAAACACTGTAAAGGTGAAGTTGTCCCTAAACTAGATCGTGAGGTTTAAGACGAGGTGGTATGTGGAGCCAATTCCTTGCCACTCAAATCTCAAGCGAGACACACAGCTAACCCAACAGTAATTGCTGCTTCTCAAGACAGAACAAAGTTAGAAAAAGACGAACAGGCGCGCTCTGCTGAGCTCTGATTATCACCTAGTAAAATCCCTGTCTGCCGGTGCTGCGGACATACATTACCAAACTGTCTTCTTGACTGCCAGGACACGATCTGGCGTACCGGCGGCGATGGCTGGTTGCTTCGACGTCCTCGACCGAAAGGCGACTGCCGACTACCTAGAGCACCCGTACAGGCCGAACACACAACATTCCCACCCCCACGACAGTGGCCGTGGTTACGTTCCAATCAGCAACTCGTAAACCAGCGGAAATTCCACTCCATTGCCGGAGCACTACCATTCCACCAATGGAGATTCTTGGCGCCAATTTCTGTGCTGATTTTGCTCCGTCACGGAGCTATGCCCTGAGCAAGCCAATCACAGTTCCTATTTTGCAGAAAGCGCGGGAATTTTCCCGCCACAGCTGCCTGGGTACATAAGTCATTCCCACGCCTCGCTGGTAGCCCGCCAGAAAGTGTTTTCGCTAAGCTTCTGCGAAGCAACGGAACCTCCAGCCCAGCCGCCACTTCCGGCTCCCGTGGGCGCATCTCCTGACAATGTCGGCGTCCGGAAAGCATTCACTCGACCCCCCACACTTGTCGGCCTACCCTTTCAAAGTCAGAAGAGCCCGCCTGTCACTGGACCACCCGGGTGGCGAGAGACGCTGCATGGGAAGTCCGCGTGTGAAGGAATATCAATCCTCCACCGCATGCAACTAGAGAGGAGAATCGTAAGATAGAAATATGAGAGGGGGCTCATGCCACCTCTCATTGCCCCTACGCCATTTTAGATTGTAATTGGTGAGCGGTTGGCTCACTTAGGAGCAAGGTAGTGAGTCAATCGCCCAAGAACAATCTTACAAAGTGACTACACATGCCGCACTCTATAAAAAAAATCATTGCAACTGAAAAAATGCAGCTCATAGAGGGAGGATTATTTATGATGTAGCCAACTTCACCTTCTTAATATGGAACACTAACACTCACATCACACATCCATACCCAGGGAGCCCCTTCCCAAACACCGATTCACGCAGACATTCACGCTCTAAATATGGCCCGGGCATCTGAGCCTAATATGGAGCAGTTTATTCTTTACAATCAGAGTTGGAGTGCTCTGCAATTAAATGGCCAAGATGTTACAACAATTTTAATCATTAAACTAACCTGAACTCACTCACACATGATACTATATAAGTTAACAATCTCTTTGTGAGCTTTCAGAATCTAGTTACAACCTCCGATTCATTCTGTCTCCCTGCAGCAAGAATAACCTTTACAAAATGTTCCCTGAACTGATGGTCCATTCACAATGACAGTGGTGGTATGTGCTTCAGTTTATGGGGACTTCAGGCACACTGTTCGCATACACACAACAATAAATACAAAATACAAAAAAAACATGGTGTGGAGAACAATACAGTAATTTGTAATAAGAATTACAGTGTAAAACACAAACACATACAAGGTATAACATACATTACAAAACCAACACTAGAGAAAGAAATTTAAGAAAGAAAAGAAAAAAAAGGTTCATGGGGCATCAAGTTGTGCGTGCACATTGCACAATGTTCACGACTGTGCTGAGAATGAGGCACTAAATCACATTGTTAGAAATATTCGAAGCACTTCACACATTACACCTTACTGACATCACATAGGGCTAAACGTCTGGTGTTGTTGCTACGTTGTTGCAACGGCAATAGGGTGTTCTGGAGCATCTGCAGTACTCTGTTGAGATTGCACCAAGACCTACGCATATGATGACGGCAGTCTGGTAGGAAGACACAGTGATAGGCTCTCATCACGTCGATTAATTGTCTCTGAGGTCTACTCGTTGGGATACATCACTAGTCTAGGTCTCTTCTCTCGCTGGACAGAACTTTACGTTTCCCAATATTGCAGTTTGACGAGGGATGATGGCACGTGGAGTGACTCCACAAGTGTGTGAGGTCATCCATACAGGATCGAACTAGGAGTGACGATTGCTAAAACTGCTCTCTAACAGAGAGGAGAAGTTAGAAATGAGACCATACATTTGTTAGTGTGGCACGATACTGCTTTGTGTATGCAGATCGGCCAATGCTAGTGAGTTGTAAAAACCCAAACAGGTGAGTATATAGCGTCCCTTTCTGTCCTGAGGCACATGAGGCGCAGATTCTGACATGATATGTGATCTTCTTCGTGTACTCACGACAACGTGGTCTGCCGCAGGGAATCCCTCCAAACGGCTGCCGTGTCCGAAGAGCTAGCAGGCTGTCGCGTGTGGGTCGCGTGTCAGTGTCAACGGCCAGCCCCACTTTCGCTTGTGGCCCGGCGAGGGCTGTCTGCCGCCTAATCCCTCAGGTACACGGCCCCGTGCTATCAGCTCGTAGGACCGGATGCTCTCGCCCTTCACGTCAGGTGGGGTGCTGACGCTCTTTTCTTGCAGGTAGCCGCAGACCTCTTGTTCCCGCTCCGGCCGGCCTCCGCATTGCCACGATCCCCGTCATCTGCACAATTCTTACAAAAATCTTATGCCTAACTTTTTCCCATGACCTTCTATGTTATAATAAATTTACATAATGAAACATTGATGGTCTGTCATTTCAGACACTCTTATTTTACTTTTATAGTTATTAATCTATGGCAATCATTATAACATCTAATCTAGACATGGAAATAATTTATTTTGATATATGTGTAGAGACCGATCTCAGTATGTACATGGTGTGTGATAACTGATGCTTTGTAATGGATGAACAACTAAATGTGCGGGCCCGCACCAATATTACTATTACTTATATAGATCGACAGTAGACATGCTCAAGAATTAACTACCATATGTCAACGATCTACATTCTATGTCTTCTGAATAAATTATGTTATTATGCATGCTGAAGTTTTACTGAACTATAAAGACATGCAAATATTCTACGTTCGCTCGCCGGTCGTCCCTCCATCTCGGGTCTGTGATTTGATGACCTGAAAAATAACATCCCAACAGGCGCGCCCAAACACAACACTTGTGGTAGAAAACCCCCACAATATTAATCTAGTTATTGTTAAATCCTACAGTTTAACTTATCCTAGTATATCGTACCCTTTTTTTTGTTTTTTTTTTTTTGTTTTTTTTTGTTTACCTTATACAATACTCCTACATAATTCCTGTTACGCTGAGATGTCTCGCTGCTCGCCGCTATTGACGACAGTGATGTGCGCGCCGTACGACATGGCCTCCGAGTTCTCACTACGCCTCACTGAAACTCCAGAGACTGGGTTAGCCATGGCTATACACGACAATAAATTTTTAGTTGCAACTTCTTTTTCTATGTTATGCAGTCTTCGCGATCAAAGCACACCTTTCCAGAGGCAATGTAATATGACCAAGCCAGGACTGGTTCCTGTTGCGGATTGAGTCGCCCAACACACGCCAGCTACAGAGTATGTCACGAATCTCCAAGTATAATTCCTTGGTTATTCATCTGTGACAGTCACGAGCAGCACGCTAAATCGCCAACCTGCACATTGGCATGGTAGGCTTTATGCCCGCATTTCTATCGTCTAGGGCACCATTGGAGTCAAACGCTCAGAGGTTCACCCCGACTTGCAAGACAACGATGCTGGCGCAGCTCTGCAAAAACTATACTGCCCATATTCATCCTCTAAATCACGCAATATACCACAATCTTGCAGTGCACTGACGCGTGCCTGCAAGCATTGGTATGAACGACTCACGAACTGGTTGTGGCCGCTATGGAGCGTATCACGACTTCTCAGAACGCTTCTAAGAGCACGTTCTTGTATGCGCCCGTTTGTGCGACATCTCGTCACTCATCTTTATCCCTTAACATGGACACCAGATAGGAAAGGACAAAAACATTGCTCATGGAAAGGTAGTGCCTCTTATCGCAACGACAGAGGAGATCCCGAACATAGACAAAAAAAATTAACACCAGTAAATTCTTATGCGAGAAAACGGAGCGTGTTAATACTTTAACAATCTTAATCTATTAATGCAACGATTATTGTTCCCCGAAGAAAGGTTCATATATTTGCCTATTCTACTATGTACACCACTTAAACTACTATTATTCCACGAACTTCTTTGTGTGAGAGATGTGGTGGAGTCCTATGGACTAGCGCCAATCCCTTGTCAGACTCCCCCTCCTCTGACGTGCCTTAGGATTTGCAGGTCTAATTTCAATCTCCTGGTTCTCCTGTGGTCCTTGATTTCGCTCTCTCCAGTTACGGTCGCTTTGCCGTTCGTTATTCCTCCTGTCCCAGATTCCTTGTCTAGATTGACCCTGTTCCCTGACGTCCTGGTTTCCGTGTCTCTGGTTTCCATAATCTTGAATTGCGTAACCTTGATTTCCGTAACCCTGGTTTCCTAACTGACGAGCGCGATTATGCGATCTGTTGTCGTCTGCCCTTGCTGGCCCGTGGTATTTGTTATTTTGCGCCTTCTTCCTGTCCTTTGCGTCTTGTTTATCGAAGACTACTTCGAGTTCGCGCAATAGACTCTTGAATGCTTCGATGTCAGATCCACACTTGCCGACAAGTGTCTGTTGATACCTAACAGGCAATTTGGAAAAACAAAATTTGATGATTTCTCCCTTGCTATATGGACTATCTAAAAACTGATTCTTCTTGAGTAAATCATCAAAAAATTTGGTTGCGCTCTTATGCCCGGACACTTCCAGTTCAGGACAAAATATTATTTCGTCTTTAATCCTGTCTTGCGTTTCCTTTGACCAGTAGATCCCCAGGAACGCATCAACAAATTCCTGATAAGTCTGACACGTCGCTGCCACACCCCGCATCTTTTCCGCGGCTTGGCCTTCGATGTGTCCACACATGAATTCTAATTTTGCCAGGGTTGGCCATGATGACGGTAATGAATTTGTAAACTGCATCACCCAGCTCTTGGGATGCATCGACCCTCCATTATCTCTGAACTTTTGGAATTTTAGTATCGACAGGAAGTGATTGTGATCAAAATCCTGTCCGATCCTCGCACTGGTGTTGTCACTCGTTTCCGATACTTGCACGTCTGCTGAGTGTCCTGATCTATCTTGCTGATAACTGTGATGTGCTACCTCTCTATCACAGTGGCAGTGGCACTCAGAATTCACTCTCCTAAGTGGGCTACAATTATTGGAGCTATTACTAGGTGTTTCTGCGTGTGCATTGTTAGTTCCGCACTCTGTCACTGGGCTAGAGCACGGCGGGCTTTTCCTCGGAGACACAATTCTGTGTACTCCATCATTGGTATCCGAACGCGCAGTGCTCGTGTGCCCGTTTCGCTCTAGTTTTGCTATCCGACTCTCTACTTCATTCATTCGTTTCGTGATGTTCGTAACCGCAATATTACCTTGGGTTTTTAAGAACGCTAGGGATTTTGAGTGGGCTTGTGTCGCACGTCGCAAGCGACCTGCTAGTTGAGAAGTTACTCTTGCGATTTTCATTGCCCCTGTTGCTGCAGTTTTGGCTAGGCCTGCTACTTTTTGTGCTACCATTGACATTTGTTTTGCTTCTCCACATTCTTTCTTTATTGTTAGTAATTCCCCACGAATTTCTCCTATATGCGAAATTATAGTCTGAGTGTCTTTCTTACGCTGTTTCTCATCTTCTTCTTTCATTGATCGTAGGAAGCTCAGTATTGGGTTAATGTCATCTTTTTGATCCTCGTCACACATGGGCGATGTAACTCTGGACACCTGGGCGCTAGAGCTCTGACGTGACCGAGCTGGCCCCTGTCTGCTCTCGTTCGTTTGATTATAAACTTCTGCTGCCGTCTCGACCTGTGTGCCTGTCTCTGTTTCATCCTCTACCTCGCTATCATAATCACGGTCGCGACGTTGCTCTAAGATCGCGTCCAAATCACCGTCCTCATCAATGACCCTGTCGTCCTGTCCTGGTAACAATATGCCCATCTCATCTCCGAACCTATCCCCGTCAGTAACGTGCCCCTTATCCATTATAGTATCCACTTTTGTTTTAGCTTCGCTCACTAATAGTCGTGCCTTACTTCTCGTGATCATTCATGAGAAACAAAATTTATCTAAAATACACAGTAAAAATAATCTACTCCCTGTATTGTTACACATAGACATAAAATTTCAACAACGCTGTTCCAACGCTGTAATCACAAACGCAATTTGATGTGGTACAGAAACCGCACACAAATATACAAAGTACGATGTGGTACGGACACCACATCAACGAAACACAAAAACAATGAACAAAAAAAATATACACTGAAAGCAAAAACTGTAATCATGCGCCGCTACTTAAAACTAATCACGGAACTACAAGAAAAAAAAGTTAGGTATTACTCATAAAAAAAAACAGAGAAAAAAAATTGAATGTTCCTACTAAGAATCCTGTTGGTTTATCAGTGATTCACAGGAAAGATCCGAGGCTAAGGGTCGCCATTTTATGCGAGGTGCCGGGGCTAGCAGTGTATTTATCACTAAATTCTACTAGAATCCACATACGTAAATCATGCTCTAAGCCCCCCCTATTCTAACTCCGACTTTTGCTGTTGCACAAGGATAAAAAAAAATACGCGAACTGACTCTAATCAACCCTGCCAGTGGAGCAGAAGAGAGTTTGGCACCTGCAATAATTTAATTTGATAAATAAGTTAAATAAACAAAGGTTTCATTAGCATAGTGAGGAATGATAGGGTTGCTCTATCGATTAACAGAATGAAAGTTCTGTCCAAAATAACAATATGATTTATTAAGACTAAACACAGAATAGTAAAAGAAACACAGGAAATATAATACATCAAATTGGCTCAAATTTGGAGATTCATACAAACACTGTAAAGGTGAAGTTGTCCCTAAACTAGATCGTGAGGTTTAAGACGAGGTGGTATGTGGAGCCAATTCCTTGCCACTCAAATCTCAAGCGAGACACACAGCTAACCCAACAGTAATTGCTGCTTCTCAAGACAGAACAAAGTTAGAAAAAGACGAACAGGCGCGCTCTGCTGAGCTCTGATTATCACCTAGTAAAATCCCTGTCTGCCGGTGCTGTGGACATACATTACCAAACTGTCTTCTTGACTGCCAGGACACGATCTGGCGTACCGGAGCCGTTGGCTGGTTGCTTCGACGTCATCGAACGAAAGGCGACTGCCGACTACCTAGAGCACCCGTAGAGGCCGAACACACAACATTCCCACCCCCACGACAGTGGCCGTGGTTACGTTCCAATCAGCAACTCGTAAACCAGCGGAAATTCCACTCCATTGCCGGAGCACTACCATTCCACCAATGGAGATTCTTGGCGCCAATTTCTGTGCTGATTTTGCTCCGTCACGGAGCTATGCCCTGAGCAAGCCAATCACAGTTCCTATTTTGCAGAAAGCGCGGGAATTTTCCCGCCACAGCTGCCTGGGTACATAAGTCATTCCCACGCCTCGCTGGTAGCCCGCCAGAAAGTGTTTTCGCTAAGCTTCTGCGAAGCAACGGAACCTCCAGCCCAGCCGCCACTTCCGGCTCCCGTGGGCGCGTCTCCTGACAATGTCGGCGTCCGGAAAGCATTCACTCGACCCCCCACACCTGTCGGCCTACCCTTTCAAAGTCAGAAGAGCCCGCCTGTCACTGGACCACCCGGGTGGCGAGAGACGCTGCATGGGAAGTCCGCGTGTGAAGGAATATCAACCCTCCACCGCATGCAACTAGAGAGGAGAATCGTAAGATAGAAATATGAGAGGGGGCTCATGCTACCTCTCAAGTTCTGATACTAAATGTAACTGGGTTTTCTCTTTTGATGCTAGTCAATTGTCAGGATGAGAATTCTAAAGCATTATGTCAGGGTGAAAATACTAAATTAATTAATTTTTCTCTCTTAACAACTTGTGGGGAGGGTGGGTTCTTCCTTGGCTCGGGTAAGAGGTCGAATGAAACATCACTTTTACGTAAGATAACTTTTATTGAAGATTTGTACAACTGTTTCTTACTCGATGTTCTGGCTCGGAGAGCGGCAGCTGTGTCGTTTGCAAAGTCTTCTACTGCGGCAGCGGCGGCGGCGGCGGCGGCGTCTGATTACGCGTGGCAGTGTGTATCTCGTGTCGCCATCTCGCCCAGCTGACTGGAGACGCGCAGCGCGAGGTGGCCCGTTTAATTATTGCGAGCGAAGTCGTGCATCGGATGGTGATACCTTGGATGTGGCGTCCCAGTGTTTCTCTTCTGTAAGCGGCCGCGTGTGTTGTGCGTCGGCCAGCGGAGCGGCGCGGCGGGGGAAGGCCAGTGTCCTGGACTCGAACAACGACTCCCGCTTGCCAGTCTTCGGCTGTCAGACCTTCATCCCAGCTCACAGGTGACTGCTGATGTGAGGCCGTCTCCTTCCCGTCCTCACCAGTCACCCGGGTATGTAAAAATCAGACTTCAAATACCTTTTAACTTCTGTCTTCTGGCGCCGAGGCTGCTGCTTGCTATTCCATTACAGCGACGGACTTGGTGCATCTGTGCATGATGTAGTCTCTTCTTGCATGACGGTCTTCAGCACCGAAACTGACTGAAAACTACTGCTATGCTTCTTCACTTCATTGTCTTCTTCGTCTCTCGTCTCGTCTCCGTCTCCACCTCCATCTGTCTGGCCCACTGCGTCTCGCGTATTTATTCACTTCAGTTTACTGGAGGTGAACGACTTCACGGTCATTGCCTCTTCTGTCACGTTGAGAAGCTCCTCGAAGAATCTTCTTAACGTCGGTCATTGGCTCTTGGGATGTAGGCGACGGCCTTTGATCACACGTGACGACTGAGTAACACGTGAGCCGGTCATTGCCTCTTCTGTCACATTGAAAAGCTTCTCGAAGAATCTTCTTAACGTCGGTCATTGGCTCTTGGAATGTAGGCTCGGGCCTTTGCTCACATGCGACAACTGAGAAACACGTGAGCCGGTCGGGCGATGCCCTGACGGCTGAATCGACAGCGCCCGCTTATGTGGAACTTGCTGATTTCACAGTCATTGTCTCTTCTGTTCTGCTGTTCTGCCCGCTGTTTGCCAGTATGTAACTCTCTAAACTAAACCAAGCTTTTCATTTATATTCTAATTTCTACTTCACTTGGATTTCACTAATTTATTTACTTAAGTACCACTCAACATTCCTCCACCCTTCGGAGAAATTCGCCCTCGAATTTACCACTCAACATTCCTCCACTCTTCGCACGGCAAAAGCACTAACACAAGCAATGAAAACTCTTGACTTATAAGATTACACACGCTTCACATTAAGTATGTTGAAAATACTTTATCACTTTACAAAAGCGCTGTACACTCATGAATCACATAGTTCACACATAAATGGTTATAATAAGTGTAACAAATCTTGATGACAATGAATAAACAAAAACAGATTATTCACTTAGAAAGTTACATAGCAACACCTGTTTAATCTACCCTATATTAATGCAAGAATATCTATTCTACAGTATTGTTTACTTTAACATACGACTGTTTAGTAAAGAGTTAAGTACAATATACAAAATTAATACACTAATGCTCAAAAGTAACCACTGAAGTACACCAGTTAAAAGTGTGGTATCCAGTTAACAGGGATTTGATGAAGTGGTATATTATTATTTGGCTTATTTTGTCGTCTTAAATAAAAGAAAACTGTACAAAGCAGAAACACCAACACAAAGGTTCCAGATATACCCGTTCATAGCATTATAATTTTAGTTTTGTGTTCACCTTTTAATTTTAAGACACATTGGCATCAATTTTGTCTTGCTACGAGTTTATGAACATATCTACTGACTTTAGAAGGGAACTGTCAAGGGAGTCATTGAGGTAGGATAGGTTTTGTGTAGGAAATGCTTGCACGGCGTTTGACTGAAAAAAGCAAACAAAATGGTTATGGACCTACCAACCTAGTAAAAACAGAAACAAAGAAAAGAAGGAATACATTGTTAACTGCAAGATCTACATGTTTCCATGTTCAACTTTTTTTTTAAATAAACCATTATCATTTAGTAATTATTTACATTTGTATACTATCCACAGTCTACTATTATTTCACTAGGACATTCGCACCCTTGGTCGAAGATTGTATGGTGCCATGTCTGTACGTTGTGCTGGCGTGGCCACTCTTTTTCCTTTTCGGTCACTTCCTCCACCCTTCGGAAAAGCAGACACAATTGTTGAAGGAATTACATCTGGAGCGCCCTTAAAAGGTTTTAAACGACTTGCATGGACAATGGTAGTTTGGGTGGGCAGTTGCAATTTAACGTTGACTGGTGACGTGATCTCAATAATTTGATAAGGACCTCTGTAGTTTGTTACAAATTTCTTCGTTTTTCCTTTCGCAATGTATGGAGTTGACAGCATCACCCACTGACCGATTTTGTAATTTGGATATTTAGCTTGGGCATTACCTAATCTTTCCTGTTGTTCCAAAGCCTTTGTATTAGAATTTTGAACCTTTTTCCATACACCCTTCATCATTCGACTGAAATCTCTTACTGTTTCTCCGCCTTTTCCGTTTTTCATCCAGATTACATCAAAAGGGGACGGCATTTTTCTCCCATAGACCACTTCATTAGGTGACATGCCAGTTGCTTCGTGCGTTTTGGCGTTGTATACCGACACGATTATTGGTAAATACGTATCCCAATTAGAATGTTGTTCGTTAATATAATAACTAAGCATCTTGCCAATTGTCCGATGAACTCTTTCTGTGCGCCCGTTGCACTGAGGGTGTAATGGAGTTGTGCGTAATTAACGTATTATTAGTAAGTGGCATAGCTGTTTCATTAATTCAGACATAAAATTAGATCCCTGATCTGTGATAATAGCTTCAGGTACGCCAAATTTAAGTATCCAGTTGTTAACTAAAGCTTGCGCAACTGTATTTGCTTGCTGATCTGGGAGACTCACCATAGCTAGATAGTGTGAAAAGTGATCTATAATTGTAAGGACATACTTATTACCAGCCGGTGTCTTATGAAATGGCCCGTAGAGATCCAGTTCACAGATTTGAAATGGACATGAAGCCTCGGGGAGCCTCTGTAATGGTATTTTTGAACGAGAAAGTTCAGCTCATTGTGCGCACGCAATGCGATTACGAACGTACTGCGCAACATCCTGCTTTCTGGTTTGCCACCAAAATCGCTCTGCTACACGTCTTTCGGTTGTCCGCTGTCCACCGTGTCCTGCAAGGATATGATCGTGGGCCTCTGTCATTATTTCTTGTCTAAGGTGTTGGGGAACAACAATTCGCGGTCCAAGTTTTGTTTTACGGCATAATACTCCATCTTCAAAGCAAATTGTTTTTGAGTTGCGTATGTTTTGCATTCTGTATCCTCATCTTGTGCCTTTCTCCAGTCCTCAGTATCCCGGCCTGTTGCTTCCAAAAGTGCTATTTTCCAACTTAGACAATCTTCATTCGTGTGTTTTTTGCCTGGTTTATGGATAACTTCGAAATCCATTTCGGAAAGACATAGGGCCCAACGGGTAAGACGACTAGATGGATCCTTTAATCCAAGCAACCATTTTAAAGCTGCGTGGTCTGTAATAACCTTGAATTTCCTACCATACAAGTAGCATTTAAAGTATTTGATGCCATAAATAACACTTAACAATTCTTTCTCCGTTGTGGAATAATTTCTTTCTGCCGTTGTTAGTTGTCTCGAAGCGTAGGCTATGGGGTGTTCCGCGCCATTAATATTCTGACTCAAAACAACTACTACTGAATGACCGCTTGCGTCACAGCATAAAATAAATTCTTTGTTATAATCTGGGTAGGCTAATACTGGACTGTGTGTTAACTTATCTTTAAGGGTTTGAAATGCTGATTCACAATCTCCAGACCAATGAAATTTTGCAACCTTTTTCAATAATTGGGTTAAGGGTCGGGCAATTTCAGCAAAATTTTGAACATATTTTCGGTAATACGATGCGAGACCAATGAAACATTGTACCTCCTTAACGCTTTGTGGTGTTGGGAAGTCCTTAACTGCCGATTTTTACATACCCGGGTGACTCGTGAGGACGCGAAGGAGACGGCCTCACATCAGTAGTCACCTGTGAGCTGGGATGAAGATCTGACAGCCGAAGACTGGCAAGCGGGAGTCCGTTGTTCGAGTCCGGGACAGGGGCCTTCCCCTGCCGCGCTGCTCCGCTGGGCGACGCACAACACACGCGGCCGCTTAGAGAAGAGAAACACTGGGACGCCACATCCAAGGTATCACCATCCGATGCACGACTTCGTTCTCAATAATTAAACGGGCCACCTCGCGCTGCGCGTCTGCAGTCAGCTGGGCGAGACGGCGACACAAGATGCACACTGCCACGCGTAATCAGACGCCTCCGCCTCCGCCGCCGCCGCCGCCGCTGCCGCAGCAGAATACTTCGCAAACGACACAGCTGCCGCTCTCCGAGCCAGAACCTCGAGTAAGAAACAGTTGTACAAATCTTCTATAAAAGTTATCTTACGTAAAAATGATGTTCAAATATTTTCGACAAACTCTTAAAATTATGAGAGAGAACAACTCCTAAATAAAGAAAATATTACGACTGCTATGCAAACCCCTTTTCTTTCACACATTAAACAATACTAACTGTGGACCTTTAGTGACAGTCATTCACATCTCATATTGAGCCAAGGGTTTTTTCTCTGACACCAAATGTAACAGTTCTGATACTAAATGTAACTGGGTTTTTTCTTTTGATGCTAGTCAATTGTCAGGATGAGCATTCTAAAGCATTATGTCAGGGTGAAAATACTAAATTAATTAATTTTTCTCTCTTAACAACTTGTGGGCAGGGTGGGTTCTTCCTTGGCTCGGGTAAGAGGTCGAATGAAACATCATTTTTACGTAAGATAACTTTTATTGAAGATTTGTACAACTGTTTCTTACTCGATGATCTGGCTCGGAGAGCGGCAGCTGTGTCGTTTGCGAAGTCTTCTACTGCGGCAGCGGCGGCGGCGGCGGCGGCGTCTGATTACGCGTGGCAGTGTGTATCTCGTGTCGCCATCTCGCCCAGCTGACTGGAGACGCGCAGCGCGAGGTGGCCCGTTTAATTTTTGCGAGCGAAGTCGTGCATCGGATGGTGATATCTTGGATGTGGCGTCCCAGTGTTTCTCTTCTGTAAGCGGCCGCGTGTGTTGTGCGTCGGCCAGCGGAGCGGCGCGGCGGGGGAAGGCCAGTGTCCTGGACTCGAACAACGACTCCCGCTTGCCAGTCTTCGGCTGTCAGATCTTCATCCCAGCTCACAGGTGACTGCTGATGTGAGGCCGTCTCCTTCCCGTCCTCACCAGTCACCCGGGTATGTAAAAATCAGACTTCAAATACCTTTTAACTTCTGTCTTTTGGCGCCGAGGCTGCTGCTTGCTATTCCATTACAGCGACGGACTTGGTGCGACTGTGCATGATGTAGTCTCTTCTTGCATGACGGTCTTCAGCACCGAAACTGACTGAAAACTACTGCTATGCTTCTTCACTTCATTGTCTTCTTCGTCTCTCGTCTCGTCTCCGTCTCCGTCTCCGTCTCCGTCTGTCTGGCCCACTGCGTCTCGCGTATTTATTCACTTCAGTTTACTGGAGGTGAACGACTTCACGGTCATTGCCTCTTCTGTCACGTTGAGTAGCTCCTCGAAGAATCTTCTTAACGTCGGTCATTGGCTCTTGGGATGTAGGCGAGGGCCTTTGCTCACATGCGACAACTGAGAAACACGTGAGCCGATCGGGCGATGCCCTGACGGCTGAATCGACAGCGCCCGCTAATGTGGAACTTGCTGACTTCACGCTCATTGTCTCTTCTGTTCTGCTGTTCTGCCCGCTGTGTGTCAGTATGTAACTCTCTAAACTAAACCAAGCTTTTCATTTATATTCTAATTCCTACTTCACTTGGATTTCACTAATTTATTTACTTAAGTACCACTCAACAATGGTGAACAGTATGCTGGAACGGTTACAAAAACTCAGAGATCTCGCACACGTCTGCGCCAGAAACATGGCATTACAAAATTTCTCAAACGTAAGATAAATATTTTTATAGAAGTAAGGAACAGTTAAATATCTTCTAGAGCAACAAAACAACAGTGAACCTTTCCTGCTAGACACCACACGTTTCCCAGTGACCTGACGTGCTCTCTATGAAGCATTGGGGGAGCTGGTAACACAACAACAACAACATACATAAATTAATTTTTTTTCTTTTTAACGTTGTAACTGATGTAGTTATATAAGTTTCACATACTTAACTGTTGTATTACACACACATCAAAAATGTTTTGCGTCACCCCGGTTCCCAGAACTACTGAAGACAGGCGTTGACTATGGACATTGTATCACAGATACCGTACCTTTGACTGTTCAGAGATGTCACTAAACCCACCCAAAGACGTAAACAACCATGCATGAGCAGCGCCTATTACATGGAGGGGGCCCGATAGCCGATCACATCCAGTCATTCCACCAGGAAGGAGGAACACGGCCCGTGTTGTATGCAGTTCATCCATGCCTAGACGGTCAATACAGTGGTTCGACCGCGTCCGCATTGTTACTTTGTGCCAGGAAGAGCTCTCAACAAGGGAAGTGTCCAGACGTCTCGGAGTGAACCAAAGCGATGTTGTTCGGACATGAAGAAGATACAGAGAGACAGGAACTGTCGATGACATGCCTCGCTCAGGCTGCCCAATGACTATAGCTGCAGTGGATGGCCGCTACCTAAGGATTATGGCTTGGAGGAACTCTGCTTTTCGTGCAGCCATAGGACGTCGTGTTAAGACTCAAACTGTGTGCAATAGGTTGCATGATACGCAACTTCACTCCCGACGTCCATGGCGAGGTCCATCTTTGCAACCACACCATGCGACGCGGTAGAGATGGGCCCAACAACATGCCGAATGGACCGCTCAGGATTGGCATCACGTTCTCTTCACCGATGAGTGTCGACAATGCCTTCAACCAGACGATTGTCGGAGACTTGTTTGGAAGCAACCAGGTCAGGCTGAACGCCTTAGACACACTGTCCAGCGAGTGCAGCAAGGTGGAGGTTCCCTGCAGTTTTGTGGTGGCATTATGTGGGGCCGACGTACGCTTCTGGTGGTCATGGAAGGCGCCGTAACGGCTGTATGATACGTGAATGTCATCCTTCAAACGATAGTGCAACCATATCGGCAGCATACTGGCGAGGCATTCGTCTTCATGGGCGACAATTCGCACCCCATCGTGCTCATCTTGTGAATGACTTCCTTCAGGATAACGACATCATTCGACAAGAGTGGCCAGCATGTTCTCCACACATGAACCGTATCGAGCATGCCTGGATAGATTGAAAAAGGCTGTTGATGGACGACGTGACCCTCCAATCACTCTGAGGGATCTACGCTGAAGTGCCGTTGAGGAGTGGGACAATCTGGACCAACAGTGCCTTACTGAACTTGTGGATAGTATGACACGACGAATACAGGCCAGCATCAACGCAAGAGGATACGCTACTGGGTATCAGATGTACTGGACCACCACCTCTGAAGGTCTCGCTGTATGGTGGTACAACATGCAATGTGTGGTTTGCAGGAACAATAAAATGGGCAGAAGTGATGTTTATGTTGATCTCTATTCCAATTTTCTGTACAGGTTCTGGAACTGTCGGAACCGAGGTGATGCAAAACTTGTTTTGATATGTGTATTTCTCATACATTGTATCTCAATGGATAAGTTTTTGTTTTATGGTTAAATGCAGTGCTCCATTATATAGAGCAACAGTTTAGATAGTAGATGCAACAGCAACATTGCAGGGTCGGTGCCGGTCACCGCTGTTTAAGTAGACTTATCAAAATTGCGATGTTTTGCGATTGCTATGTGCGTGTCAGTATGAATGACGAGCAAAAAATGTGTTTATGCGATACCGTGACTGGACGAATACCATTTGACTGTTGTTGTCGACTCTTATTTCTCAGAAGTGGTGTTTGAGTGATTTCGACAGCGCTGCTTCGATATACTGCAGTGGCAGTGGCGTCTAAATCATGTGCGACATGCATCCTTTGCGAGAGCTTCATCTGGGGTCTGCCAGGTGTTCTGGTTTTATTTTAGTGCGTGATAATATTTTTGTGTAGAACGTGTTCCGAAAAGATTGATTCTGTTCCGTCAGGTAATATCTTTTACATGGATCAAGATAGATGATTGGGGCGAATTTAAACTCACGCTTTGAAACTGGAAGTTTGCCTCGGTTCAGCTGTAAGTTGCCTGCTCATGTCAGCCTGCAGCAGCTACAGTACTGGCCATTAAAATTGCTACACCAAGAAGAAATTCAGATGAGAAACGGGTATTCATTGGACAACTATATTATACTAGAACTGACATATGATTACATATGCACGAAATTTGGGTGCATATATCCCGAGAAGTCAGTACCCAGAATAACCACCTCTGGCCGTAATAACGGCCTTGACACGCCTGGGCATTGAATCAAACAGAGCTTGGATGTCGTGTACAGGTACAGCTGCCCATGCAGCTTCAACACGATACCACAGTTCATCAAGAGTAGTGACTGGCGTATTGTCACGAGCCAGTTGCTCCGCCACCATCGACCAGACGTTTTCAATTGGTGAGAGATCTGGAGAATGTGTTGGCCAGGGCAGCAGGCGAACATTTTCTGTATCCAGAAAGGCCCGTACAGGACCTGCAACATGCGGTCGTGCATTATCCTGCTGAAATGTAGGGTTTCGCAGGGATCGAATGAAGGGTAGAGCCACGGTTCGTAACATATCTTAAATGTACCGTCCACTGTTCAAAGTGCTGTAAATGCGAACAAGAGGTGACCGAGACGTGTAACCAATGGCACCCCATATTATCATGCGGTGTGATACGGCAGTATGGCGATGACGAATACACGCTTCCAATGTGCGTTCACCGCGATGTCGCCAAACACGGATGCGAGCATCATGGTGCTGTACACAGAACCTGGATTCATCCGAAAAAATGACGTTTTGCCATTCGTGCACCCAGGTTCGTCGTTGAGTACACCATCGCAGGCGCTCCTGTCTGTGATGCAGCGTCAAGCGTAACCGCAGCTATGGTCTCCGAGCTGATAGTCCTTGCTGCTGCAAACGTCTTCGAACTGTTCGTGCAGATGGTAGTTGTCTTGCAAACGTCCCCATCTGTTGACTCAGCGATCGAGACGTGGCTGCACGATCCGTTAGAGCCATGCGGATAAGATGCCTGTCATCTCGACTGCTAGTGATACGAGGCCCTTGGGATCCAGCACGGCGTTCCGTATTACCCTCCTGAACCCACCGATTCCATATTCTGCTAATAGTCATTGGATCTCGACCAACACGAGCAGCAATGTCGCGATATGATAAACCGCAATCGCGATAGGCTACAATCCGACCTTTATCAAAGTCAGAAACGTGACGGTAGGTATTTCTCCTCCTTACACGAGGCATCACAACAACGTTTCACCAGGCAACGCCGGTCAACTGCTGTTTGTGTATGAGTAATCGGTTGTAAACTTTCCTCATGTCAGCACGTTGTAGGTGTCGCCACCAGTGCCAACCTTGTGTGAATGCTCTGAAAAGCTAATCATTTGCATATCACAGCATCTTCTTCCTGTCGGTTAAATTTTGCGTCTGTAGCACGTCACCTTCGTGGTGTAGCAATTTTAATGGCCAGTAGTGTAGTTGGCTCCCTCGTTCAGTGGCTGAGGAGCGCCGTTCGAGACGTCGACAAGACGGCAACAGAAGGCGTCCTGCGTTCTGCGCTTCGGTAGGAGCAGTCGCAGCTGACGGTGCGGCGGCGCACGCCCTATAGCTCAGAGCAGCCTACGATGTTCAAAAATGGTTTAAATGGCTCTGAGCACTATGCGACTTAACTTCTGAGGTCATCAGTCCCCTAGAACTTAGAACTAGTTAAACCTAACTAACCTAAGGACATCACACACATCCATGCCCGAGGCAGGATTCCAACCTGCGACCGTAGCGGTCGCTCGGTTCCAGACTGTAGCGCCTAGAACCGCACGGCCACTACGGCCGGCGCCTACGATGTCAGCAGCAGTTGCAACACGACGCTGGGAGTACGTGTAAGGCGAAACCACAGGTCGCCGTCGTGTGCCCGTCCAAGACGCGGAGCTCACGCACTCAGCACACTTTTTCAGGTAATCCACCCAAGTCTATTCGAACCAGCCGGAAGTTTGTCATTCCTGACGCGCCTGTTTGGTGTTTTGAGGCAACGTTTGTGTTTGAAACAAATCATTATTCCCTACAATTCCTCCGTGAGAGTTATAAAACGAGAGAGTGCAAAGTTTTGTGAATTAATTCTGAGCGTGGAGACGGTAGACAACAATTTCCTTTCATGCGTGGTGTTCAGTGGTGTGGCTCTATACTTTTTAAGGGGCTCCGGAACGCCCTATACTTGCAATGTTAAAATAACGCTTATAAATTACATCTTTCCTCACAAAGTATTTGAGGTAGGAAGTTGAACTTTTTACAGATTATTTATTGGAATATGGGCTACAACTTAACACAGGGATTTTACAAAATTTTAGTGCAGTTATTAAAGATGATTTTTTTTCAATTGTAATGAAAATTCACAACATTTTTTTGCAATTTATTTATATATTCAAATATATACAGTTTTTTGGAAAAAGGCTGTGTTAAATTATGCAGAAGGTACTGTGTAACATTTACTGAAAGTTTGAAACAAATATGTTTGGAAGATCCTTAGAAAACATGTAATTAGTATGAGAAAATAAAAGTTTTGGGAATCGAGCGACAAAGATTGGATTAACTTTTTAGTGCATTCCAGGTCCATAGGATGGATTATCTTCATCCTCTGCAAACTCCTCCTCCAGCTTCCTCTTGTTCCTCCTCCTGTTTACTCTTGCTTGTATTTCTAGACTCTTTACAGCCCTGTCTGCAGCCCGAAGGCGTTCCTTGTCTAAAGCAAGCATCGCTCGTACCATGTTAGAACCTATCTTCATTCCCATATTTCTAAATACCTTTGGCTTTCCAACATTTCTCCTTTTCTTAAAAGCCTTCAGAGGATTTCTAATAACTTTACTTTTACTCATTATTATACTTCAACAAAACAGAGACTCAAGAAACAAAATTAATTACGAATATTTTCGAGATAACGACAGAGTAAATAAACATGAAACAATCGACAATCACACCAGCGATATATATTGAACCATCACAGGTTAGCCACAACACATACTTTATCTCACATCACTAAAATGTACCTGATGAACACGGACGTTAATAATAGCACCATTTGACAGCAGTTTAACAGCGCCACAGTGGGTCACGCCCATGTAGAACACATTTCAAAAAAAAATTTAAAAATAGTTGTAGTCTTCGGAATTGAATAAATTATATATCTATTAAAAGGTAATAGTCTGCAGATTCAGAAAACGCAAAAAAGTAAAAATTGAACTTTTCATGATTTTGAGCCTTTCCGGAGCCCCTTAAGTGGAAAGGTGAACCGTCACAGCGTCAGGATGTGGGGAACGCAGCAGACGTACACCTTAGTCGGGCACGAGAGGGACTCCTGATATTATGGTCTGTTCTGACGCCATTTTCTGAGAAATTTACGGCCCGTTCTATTTGCAGAAAAGACGATTACAGGAATCACGTACCTAGGTATTTTAGACATTTGCATTTTTTCGAAACTGCGACAACGAGCCCAAAATTTCGTTTTTCCTCAGGACGAAGCATAATCACTTTGCCGCCTGCGTCTAAGAACATTCGCTAGAAATGAGCTGTCTCAGCGGTGGATCAGCCGTAACGGGGGTGGGGGATATGGACCTCGCTCTGCACTACTGGTTATCCCACGCAAGATTTTGTTTTCGGTGAGGTTTTGCGAGAGTCTCTGTCATTGTGCCTCGCCTTCCAACAAATCCGGGTGAATTGAGGCACAGCTTAGCAACACCCGGTTCTAGGCGCTTCAGTCTGGAACCGCGCGACCGCTACGGTCGCAGGTTCGAATCCTGCCTCGTGCATGGATGTGTGCGATGTCCTTAGGTTAGTTAGGTTTAAGTAGTTCTAAGTTCTAGGGGACTGATGACCTCAGATGTTAAGTCCCATAGCGCTCAGAGCCATTTTTAGCAACACCAGAGAATGCACTTAACCCGAGACACGTTCGCAAAAGTATGCGAAGAGTCTGACTGTCGTCTCGGTATGTGTCGTACATGTGGTGGAGAGTACATTGAATATTTGTGAAACGTAAATGAAAACTTTGCTCCTAAGTGTTCTTGTAAAATGTACCCAAAGGCTGTACTTGGATCCACGCAGAATCAGATCGTTCTTTCGAAAAAGAATCCCTTGTACTCGTACGCTTAACGGGACTACACCCTGGCTATCTAACCCATGTTAATTTAGGTAAGTATTTGACCCATTTCAAAAAAACTATTTATGAAGGACCTAAATATTTTTACTGTATGTTACAAGATGCTAATACAGTAAACTGTACTAAAATCTACTTTATCCATTTCATAGTTTCTAAGAAATACTTTTTTAAATTTATTATTTTATTTTCTGCAGGAAATATTTTTTTGAGAACGTCCTAATGGTGGAATATTAATGAATGCGGTACCGCAGGTGGCTTTTTATGTTATGCAGAGTCTCTGAAAATTTCATTCATTTATCTATGATAGTTTCTGATATAATGGGGCATTTTAGTTTGCAGGAAACTGACTTTAAAGAAAAAACTTTTGAAATTTATTTACAGTTAATTAAAACTGTCCTGCTGCATATGATGGCCCTTCTTTGGCGTCTAGAAGGTCTTCCACACTCTTTTTCACCTTCCTGGATGTTTGTCTTGCTTTCTTGGCCATAGTAGATGCAGACCTGTCTGAATCGGCTATCCTCATTTTATCGCAATGTTGCAGCCCAGTGATCATATTTTCACCAGGATTAATTCCCAGCTTCTTCAGTACCCAACACTTTCCAATATTACCACAGTTGAATGTAATAACAGCATCATGAACTAGTTTCATTGTATGCATGCCTACAAATACAGTTTTAGGAAGGCGGTTTCAAATTATGCTGTTGAAACATTCATTTGGGTTCTGTGTCTGCCCATCAGACGTTTCCTTAGGTAAGGATGAGACAAGTCTCTGAAAATAGGTTTAATTGCTGTAATAACAGCAGCGGGAAGAGAATGCTGGTGAGAATAAGATTCTTCAGGTGCCTGAGCCCTATTGTATTTGCACCACGAATTTTCTCCTGATGGACACAATCCATGACATGGCTTATCTTCAGCAGAGGACTTATGGAAGAATATGGCCCAAACATCTCTCTTCATTGCCTCCACATTTTCTTTATTTCTCCTAATTGTCTGCCCATAGTATACCTGCAAGTTTTCTATAACAACTACCTGCAATCACACTTGAACAAAACTAATCGCGTGTTTGAAAGCGTGTTGTTTACAAACAGCAGAAACAAAAGAATACCGACCGTTGCATTCCAAGGATAGCCAACACACTCGGGAGTAAAAAAAAAAAACCCTAACGTGCAATGTAGGGGATATAAAGTTGTAAAATATATGCAGAAAACTGGGTGACAGAAAAGTGGGCGTGGCACATAAACACACGTGGTCGGAAAATGTTCTTTAAGTGCTCGAAAAAAAATTTTTTTCAGCAAAATCCTTTTCAGAGTACGTAAATAAAACCTTAATATATCGAAATATGATGAAAACCGAAAATCGATTTTTTTCGACCTGAACCACGGTGTGGTCCCCTTAAGTTAAAATATTCCGAGGTTTCTATCTTCAGTCATGTAAAAGATCAAACAGCTCGTCATATGTCAACTACAGTTCTGTTTCCCGCAATAACTTGGTGACCGCTTTTTCAAATTCGTGCCATCGCATGCCCTTCTGCCAGTTGGACTTATTCCTGGAAATGAGCATGCCCTTCTGCCGGTTGGGCTTAATCCTGGAAGTGAGCTGTGTGGAGGTGTGGGGGAGTGTTTCGAGGCGATCTCCTTCCCTCCGCGCTGCCAGCGCCCCGCTGGACCGCAGTGTAAAATCGCGTGTGTGTAGCCGCGGCTGTGCGTTGCACGCTGGGTTGCATACGTGGCAGGCGTAGCGTGCTGGCAATCGGCCACTACTCATCACTTTAGAACGGGCGGACACCGCAGCGAACGAACGCTACCTGTCGTGTAAATAGTACGCCACGACGAATAAATAGCATTCGGTCGTGTTCGCTTCATATTCTGCAGGACCAATCTGTCAAAGGAAGTTCGCATGCTCTCTTTTCCCGCTCCCGCAGCACTTAAAGAGCGTTTTTCTGCTGTTCCTCGGGCCAGCTGCACTGGGTAACAAAATTAAAGAATTACTTTTTCGAAACCCGGTAGTTGTCTTCTATTACGGAGCATAAGTTTGAAGTTTAAGTCAAAGATACCTACAACCTCCCTCTGTAATCGTGTAAAAGCGTGGTGCCGCCTCAGGCAGCAAGGTGTCAACATATGCGGAAAAAAAAGCCGCAGCTCAGGATAATTCCCATGAGCTGTGAGGCGAGTTAATGATGTCTGCTTCGCACCAAATTTCACCAACATTCTGCCAAATACCACCGCGGACGTGTCACACTATGGGTGGGTCGTCCCAACACCTCGTACTTACATTTCACCCCTTCTTTTGACACACCTGCGATGGTGGTTAGAATTTCAACACGCAGCGCTTAATCACGCGGTTTTCTTATGCGTTTCGGACACTCCACCGCTAATAATCGACATGAAAATGCATCAGGGGGTGACATAGACGGCGACAATGAAATGCCCCTCCCCTCCATCCCCACACATTTCGCTGTCGAAACCGACAGTTCTGCAGTGCGATGAGCTGCAAGAGGACGTTCTTGACGACGTCAAACACTGCTGACAACCTTAACCCTACTATAAATACACTCCTGGAAATGGAAAAAAGAACACATTGACACCGGTGTGTCAGACCCACCATACTTGCTCCGGACACTGCGAGAGGGCTGTACAAGCAATGATCACACGCACGGCACAGCGGACACACCAGGAACCGCGGTGTTGGCCGTCGAATGGCGCTAGCTGCGCAGCATTTGTGCACCGCCGCCGTCAGTGTCAGCCAGTTTGCCGTGGCATACGGAGCTCCATCGCAGTCTTTAACACTGGTAGCATGCCGCGACAGCGTGGACGTGAACCGTATGTGCAGTTGACGGACTTTGAGCGAGGGCGTATAGTGGGCATGCGGGAGGCCGGGTGGACGTACCGCCGAATTGCTCAACACGTGGGGCGTGAGGTCTCCACAGTACATCGATGTTGTCGCCAGTGGTCGGCGGAAGGTGCACGTGCCCGTCGACCTGGGACCGGACCGCAGCGACGCACGGATGCACGCCAAGACCGTAGGATCCTACGCAGTGCCGTAGGGGACCGCACCGCCACTTCCCAGCAAATTAGGGACACTGTTGCTCCTGGGGTATCGGCGAGGACCATTCGCAACCGTCTCCATGAAGCTGGGCTACGGTCCCGCATACCGTTAGGCCGTCTTCCGCTCACGCCCCAACATCGTGCAGCCCGCCTCCAGTGGTGTCGCGACAGGCGTGAATGGAGGGACGAATGGAGACGTGTCGTCTTCAGCGATGAGAGTCGCTTCTGCCTTGGTGCCAATGATGGTCGTATGCGTGTTTGGCGCCGTGCAGGTGAGCGCCACAATCAGGACTGCATACGACCGAGGCACACAGGGCCAACACCCGGCATCATGGTGTGGGGAGCGATCTCCTACACTGGCCGTACACCACTGGTGATCGTCGAGGGGACACTGAATAGTGCACGGTACATCCAAACCGTCATCGAACCCATCGTCCTACCATCCCTAGACCGGCCAGGGAACTTGCTGTTCCAACAGGACAATGCACGTCCGCTTGTATCCCGTGCCACCCAACGTGCTCTAGAAGGTGTAAGTCAACTACCCTGGCCAGCAAGATCTCCGGATCTGTCCCCCATTGAGCATGTTTGGGACTGGATGAAGCGTCGTCTCACGCGGTCTGCACGTCCAGCACGAACGCTGGTCCAACTGAGGCGCCAGGTGGAAATGGCATGGCAAGCCGTTCCACAGTACTACACCCAGCATCTCTACGATCGTCTCCATGGGAGAATAGCAGCCTGCATTGCTGCGAAAGGTGGATATACACTGTACTAGTGCCGACATTGTGCATGCTCTGTTGCCTGTGTCTATGTGCCTGTGGTTCTGTCAGTGTGATCATGTGATGTATCTGACCCCAGGAATGTGTCAATAAAGTTTCCCCTTCCTGGGACAATGAATTCACGGTGTTCTTATTTCAATTTCCAGGAGTGTACATCGTAGTAGGGCTGCAACAGCACTGAACGTATCTCAGCCCTTGGAAGGGTAGTGCAACCGCAATCCTTACTCTGGCATAAGGGGTGCAACCACCAGGGACCGTTCAAAGCCATTCGACGAATTTGAACGAGATCCGAAGCAGCAAATATCACATGCTGTTTCAGGCCTCCTGTTTCCCATCCTTCGTGGCACGATCACGCAAAAGTGCAACGTTAAAATGTGTGTGAATAAAACGACAAAGGGTCGCTCTGGGACGCCCCCAGCTTGGCAACACTCTCACTGTCACCCACTCATCTTTGTTGAGCGCGTTAGAAATGTACCTGTTGGAACTTTCGGCACCAATTCAGGTTGGATGCTGCTCTAGCGCCTGAAGGTAGGCACACACCACCCACGGATTTGATGCCGAAATTTGTGAAGCTTCATTTCTAACTTGCTCAACAAAGATGATTGGGTGGTACTGACGGTGTTGCCAAACTGGGGAGATTTACAGGTACCCTTTGCCCTTTTGTTCACGCACATGTTAATCTCGAATGAAATTTTCAGTCTGCAGCGGAGTGTGCACTGATACGAAACTTGCTGTCAGTTTGAAACTGGGTTCCGGTCCGAGACTGTGTGCTGTAACGGTGCCACGAATGTCAATCAAGGGGGTGCTACTATGAAAAGAAGTCCTGGTTGTCGGACCGCATGGCAGGCGACAGTAACATTGGTACGATATTGCAGTGTCCTGTGTTTTTCTGATTAGGATACAAAGTTCGTTTGGACATGCATGCATTTCCAAAGAAACAGGCACTGCGGCGACTACAGTGGTTGTGAAATACATGAAATGAATTCGGAGTTGTGAATAAGAACAACCATCAGCTGTAGAATTGAATGACGGCAATGCAATTTGTGCCGGGCCGGGATTCGAACTCGGATTCCCCACTTACTACGAGCGGTCACCTTACCATTTGGCTATCCGGCCACGACTCGCGGCCAGACCCAAACTTCATAACGGCGGTAGTCGGGAACTTTGCGTCGTAATCAGAACAACACAAGCACTGCAATATCGTGTTCATCTGCCGATACCAGGTAAGCGACTTTCAGGTACAACGTCTAACCTGTACGGGAACATACATAATGGATCTACGAGTACAGGTCGTAGACGGTATATGGAAGTATGAGTGTGGTCATGAGTCTTGCAGGGATAGCGAAATGTTAAGGCTACCGCTCACCATAACCGAGAAATCCGGGTTCGACTCGTGGCCCGTGTGTAAGCGTACTGTCATATCGCTGGCTTTGTTGTGGAGTATCTTTGCGGGCAGCCGCGTCTGTAGAGTCGAGCGCGGGGCACGGAAATGTTGTGTAGTGTATAGCTCTGCATGTGAAAGGCATTGTTAGTGTTGTAAGTAGGCTGTTTATGTTTTCTTATTGGCAACGTTACGTAGCGCTCTGTATGAAAATCACTGACTGTGCCGTGTGCAGTCTGTGGCTAGTTTGCATTGTTGTCTGCCATTGTAGTGTTGGGCAGCTGGATGCGAACAGCGCATAGCGTTGCGCAGTTGGAGGTGAGCCGCCAGCAGTGGTGGATGTGGGGAAGTGAAATGGCGGAGTTTTGATATTTGTAAGAATGGATGTTATGAACTCTTACATATATTATGACTTTTCATAACTATTAAGGTAAATACATTGTTTGCTCTCCATCAAAATCTTTCATTTGCTAACAATGCCTATCAGTAGTTAGTGCCTTCAGTAGTTTGAATCTTTTATTTAGCTGGCAGTAGTGGCGCTCGCTGTATTGCAGTAGTTCGAGTAACGAAGATTTTTGGTGAGGTAAGTGATTTGTGAAAGGTATAGGTTAATGTTAGTCAGGGCCATTCTTTTGTAGGAATTTTTGAAAGTCAGATTGCGTTGCGCTAAAAATATTGTGTGTCAGTTTAAGCACAGTCTTGTATAATTGTTCTAAGGGGACGTTTCAGTGTGGAAGTTGAACTGTTGCTACAAGTGCTATTACAGTAAAGTGATAAAATAAGCAATTGATTCAGAGGAAAGTGCGTCAAGAAGTAATGTAAAAATGTGCAGTGCTGCTAATAACGTATTTGTGTATCCTCTCGTTGGGTGTCGTACCGTACTGTATCAATCATCCGCGCCGTGTTCGGTCTCGCAGAATGAACTAATGTAATCAAAAAACATTAGTTACCACGAAAGAGTGCAGTCAGGTGCCAGTGTCTTGTAGCGAGCGTGAGAACGTGCGTTCGGTCATCGCGTTCCGCTTTATCAACAATCAGCCGCGCCGCGACGGTTACGCGCACGCTCGTACAAGTGAGAACTGAGAACTGAAGAACTAACTTTACGAACAGTGTTAAAATAACATTACTAGTGTCAAGGAGGACTGGTACCAAAAGAAATCTGTGTATGCGTGACGAGCGTAAGAACTCTCGTGCGACCATTCGGCTTCCGCACCATCAACAATCACCCGCGTCGTGTCGGTCACGCGTACGTTCGTCTGAGTGATATTGTGGGCTGATAATCATCCATTAATTGGGATAAACACTTATGAATTAGAATGCAAACAGTGCAACCTGCTATTTTCTTTAATCGTCTCAGAATATAGTTGTTCATACCAGACGTCGGACAGTGTTGTGTTTTAACGTTGAGTGGCTCCCCTAAACCCGCTAGCATATTTCGATAGATAATTTCAGGCAAGCCAGCAGCAGTGTGGAGCAGAACAGTACGACCGCCGCGGGATTATTACATAGGTGGTGTTGACAGGGCACGGGGTACACGGTCAAGGAATGACAACCACTTTAAGGTACGCCGCCCATTTGTACTCCCGGGCGTGTTACAATTGTCGTCATTCCATTCTACAGCTGATGGTTGTCCTTCATTTAATGTAACATTGGTAACCCACCGTTGTCTGGGACATTCCCAGACACGTCTTTGCTGGCCATCGAGGCTCACTTAGAAGCGGGACTCTTCACTGAAAAGAATTTTACTCGAGTCAGTGAGATTCCAGACCGAAGATGTGTCTACAGACGTCCCAGCCAGCAGTGGGATACCAACTAGACTGTCATCTGACGACCCGCCGGAGTGGCCGAGCGGTTCTAGGCGCTACAGTCTGGAGCCGCGCGACCGCTGCGGTCGCAGGTTCGAATCCTGCCTCGGGCATGGATGTGTGTGATGTCCTTAGGTTACTTAGATTTAAGTAGTTCTAAGTTCTAGGGGACTAATGACCTCAGAAGTTAAGTCCCATAGTGCTTAGAGCCATTTGAACCATTTTTTTTGTCATCTGACAACCAGGAGTGATGGTCTGGTGTGCCATTTATTTTCACAGCAGGAGCCCTATGGTTGCCATCTCTGGCACCCTTACAGCACAGCGGAATGTCGACTATATTCTTCATCCTGTTTTGTCGCCCTTCATGGCAAGTTATGTTGGGCTTACATCTCATAAAGATAATGCCCGGCCGCACACGCTGAGAGTTTCTGCCGCTTGTCTTCGTGCTTCGCAAGCCCTCCTTTGTTCACCCGGATCGGCGGACCTCTCTCCAATTGAGAAATTTTGGAGTGTAATGTGTAGCGTCCTCTCAACAGATCGGCATTTTGGCAATTCAGTGTAATGCGCCCAGTATCTAGAATTTATTTGCTGATCAAACGCTCGAGTTTGTTAGGATGAAACATTTATAATTGACAATGTTATCTCAATATATGACAGTTCACTTTCACGTTCATAGCTACTGCTTGACGAGCTTCAGAGGCGAGTAACAATCTCAATCACGGCATGACACGCTCTCATCATACTGAGACATGCATATCTCACAGTAGGTAAGCAGTGATGGTACGGCAATGAATTGACAGTGAATGGAGATAGTCATTTATTTGTTCATTATTTATTTCATTAACAGTACGGAGTAACCCACCGCCTTGAAATGTAAGGTGGGTCGGATGTTTCTGAATGTAATAGCAAAGACATTTCATTATTACAGTTTTATTGTTATACAGTTGTTAATGCTTTTTTTAAATAATATAAAGTACATAATATATAAAGATTTCTCTGAGGTTACAGCGAATTGAATGCTTAAAAATTGTTAAAATGGTTCCATATAATTTGTTACTACCTAGTTGATGATAATATAAATTATATAATGCAAATGTCAAAGAAAAATAAAAAAAATAAAATGTAACACAATGAGCGTGGTTAAGAATAATTTGTAATACACTCCTGGAAATGGAAAAAAGAACACATTGACACCGGTGTGTCAGACCCACCATACTTGCTCCGGACACTGCGAGAGGGCTGTACAAGCAATGATCACACGCACGGCACAGCGGACACACCAGGAACCGCGGTGTTGGCCGTCGAATGGCGCTAGCTGCGCAGCATTTGTGCACCGCCGCCGTCAGTGTCAGCCAGTTTGCCGTGGCATACGGAGCTCCATCGCGGTCTTTAACACTGGTAGCATGCCGCGACAGCGTAGACGTGAACCGTATGTGCAGTTGACGGACTTTGAGCGAGGGCGTATAGTGGGCATGCGGGAGGCCGGGTGGACGTACCGCAGAATTGCTGAACACGTTGGGCGTGAGGTCTCCACAGTACATCGATGTTGTCGCCAGTGGTCGGCGGAAGGTGCACGTGCCCGCCGTCAGTGTCAGCCAGTTTGCCGTGGCATACGGAGCTCCATCGCGGTCTTTAACACTCGTAGCATGCCGCGACAGCGTAGACGTGAACCGTATGTGCAGTTGACGGACTTTGAGCGAGGGCGTATAGTGGGCATGCGGGAGGCCGGGTGGACGTACCGCAGAATTGCTGAACACGTTGGGCGTGAGGTCTCCACAGTACATCGATGTTGTCGCCAGTGGTCGGCGGAAGGTGCACGTGCCCGTCGACCTGGGACCGGACCGCAGCGACGCACGGATGCACGCCAAGACCGTAGGATCCTACGCAGTGCCGTAGGGGACCGCACCGCCACTTCCCAGCAAATTAGGGACACTGTTGCTCCTGGGGTATCGGCGAGGACCATTCGCAACCGTCTCCATGAAGCTGGGCTACGGTCCCGCACACCGTTAGGCCGTCTTCCGCTCACGCCCCAACATCGTGCAGCCCGCCTCCAGTGGTGTCGCGACAGGCGTGAATGGAGGGACGAATGGAGACGTGTCGTCTTCAGCGATGAGAGTCGCTTCTGCCTTGGTGCCAATGATGGTCGTATGCGTGTTTGGCGCCGTGCAGGTGAGCGCCACAATCAGGACTGCATACGACCGAGGCACACAGGGCCAACACCCGGCATCATGGTGTGGGGAGCGATCTCCTACACTGGCCGTACACCACTGGTGATCGTCGAGGGGACACTGAATAGTGCACGGTACATCCAAACCGTCATCGAACCCATCGTTCTACCATTCCTAGACCGGCAAGGGAACTTGCTCTTCCAACAGGACAATGCACGTCCGCATGTATCCCGTGCCACCCAACGTGCTCTAGAAGGTGTAAGTCAACTACCCTGGCCAGCAAGATCTCCGGATCTGTCCCCCATTGAGCATGTTTGGGACTGGATGGAGCGTCGTCTCACGCGGTCTGCACGTCCAGCACGAACGCTGGTCCAACTGAGGCGCCAGGTGGAAATGGCATGGCAAGCCGTTCCACAGGACTACATCCAGCATCTCTACGATCGTCTCCATGGGAGAATAGCAGCCTGCATTGCTGCGAAAGGTGGATATACACTGTACTAGTGCCGACATTGTGCATGCTCTGTTGCCTGTGTCTATGTGCCTGTGGTTCTGTCAGTGTGATCATGTGATGTATCTGACCCCAGGAATGTGTCAACAAAGTTTCCCCTTCCTGGGACAATGAATTCACGGTGTTCTTATTTCAATTTCCAGGAGTGTATATAGAGGGAAGTGATATGCTGTATTTGGATGAGTAATACAGTCTAAGTAGCATGTTGGTTAGTAAGGGCTATTTCTATCTATTCCAGATGAGAAGGTCTCGGCACAAGCTCGAGCCATTCTCATCTGAAATGGTTTGCGCTAATGTATGTTTACACAGATTATACAGATTAAATGCTGACTGAGTACTTCATACACGGAATTCACCAATTTTAGCTTCATATGAGAAATACTCTTATGTTTGTAACTTGTTAGTTGAAATAGAATATATTTCATTGCTATTTGAATGCATTATTCCTTAAATAACTTAATACATTTCTGATATAGTATGAAATTCACTGATTATAGCTTTGAACAGAGAAGAGAATATACTTCCGTCTGCACACAATACGACGAGCGATACATGACTGCTTGTGTGCAGTATGCTTTAAACACTATGCAGGATGCCATTGGGGAGGGAGGAGGAGCCTCGGAATAAAAGTCCTTCGAGACAGGCGACATTACCTTATTACTACAGTCTTAGTATGTGGTGCCGGTGTTTATTGTTTTGTGATTGTTGTGTCGTTTGTGGCTGTGTTGTGTCATGCAGTGTCATACATTGTTGGTTTTGGTCCCTTACATGTTGATCCCTTCTGAGTCGTGTTCACTTAGTATTCCTTCCTCGGTTTCGGAATCTGTGGTCGTGTTTGTGTCCTCCCATGTGGTTTGTTGTGTTGGAGATAGTGCTACCATTGGGGCAGCACGACTATCCTGGAGGCTGCTGCAGCCAGCTGAACGAACTAACCGTTGTTCCCATCTGTCCAGGGCACGCTGCAGCAGCAGTATGTTCTTACCACGAGCTGCATCGGCTGGCGTCGAACGGTAGTACTCGAGGTGGCTCTCCGTCACTGTATGTTCCACTGCTCTCCGCGCCCTCAGTATGAATCTTCATCTCCTCTCTACTCTTCTCCGCGTCCTCCATATGAATGTTCATACAGGGTGTTTCAAAAATGACCGGTATATTTGAAACGGCAATAAAAACTAAACGAGCAGCGATAGAAATACACCGTTTGTTGCAATATGCTTGGGACAACAGTACATTTTCAGGCAGACAAACTTTCGAAATTACAGTAGTTACAATTTTCAACAACAGATGGCGCTGCGGTCTGGGAAACTCTATAGTACGATATTTTCCACATATCCACCATGCGTAGCAATAATATGGCGTAGTCTCTGAATGAAATTACCCGAAACCTTTGACAACGTGTCTGGCGGAATGGCTTCACATGCAGATGAGATGTACTGCTTCAGCTGTTCAATTGTTTCTGGATTCTGGCGGTACACCTGGTCTTTCAAGTGTCCCCACAGAAAGAAGTCACAGGGGTTCATGTCTGGCGAATAGGGAGGCCAATCCACGCCGCCTCCTGTATGTTTCGGATAGCCCAAAGCAATCACACGATCATCGAAATATTCATTCAGGAAATTAAAGACGTCGGCCGTGCGATGTGGCCGGGCACCATCTTGCATAAACCACGAGGTGTTCGCAGTGTCGTCTAAGGCAGTTTGTACCGCCACAAATTCACGAAGAATGTCCAGATAGCGTGATGCAGTAATCGTTTCGGATCTGAAAAATGGGCCAATGATTCCTTTGGAAGAAATGGCGGCCCAGACCAGTACTTTTTGAGGATGCAGGGACGATGGGGCTGCAACATGGGGCTTTTCGGTTCCCCATATGCGCCAGTTCTGTTTATTGACGAAGCCGTCCAGGTAAAAATAAGCTTCGTCAGTAAACCAAATGCTGCCCACATGCATATCGCCGTCATCAATCCTGTGCACTATATCGTTAGCGAATGTCTCTCGTGCAGCAATGGTAGCGGCGCTGAGGGGTTGCCGCGTTTGAATTTTGTATGGATAGAGGTGTAAACTCTGGCGCATGGGACGATACGTGGACGTTGGCGTCATTTGGACCGCAGCTGCAACACGGCGAACGGAAACCCGAGGCCGCTGTTGGATCACCTGCTGCACTAGCTGCGCGTTGCCCTCTGTGGTTGCCGTACGCGGTCGCCCTACCTTTCCAGCACTTTCATCCGTCACGTTCCCAGTCCGTTGAAATTTTTCAAACAGATCCTTTATTGTATCGCTTTTCGGCCCTTTGGTTACATTAAACCTCCGTTGAAAACTTCGTCTTGTTGCAACAACACTGTGTTCTAGGCGGTGGAATTCAAACTCCAGAAAAATCCTCTCTTGTAAGGAATAAACCATGTTGTCTACAGCACACTTGCACGTTGTGAACAGCACACGCTTACAGCAGAAAGACGACGTACAGAATGGCGCACCCACAGACTGCGTTGTCTTCTATAGCTTTCACATCACTTGCAGCGCCATCTGTTGTTGAAATTTGTAACTACTGTAATTTTTAAAGTTTGTCCGCCTGAAAATGTACTGTTGTCCCAAGCATATTGCAACAAACGGTGTATTTCTATCGCCGCTCGTTTAGTTTTTATTGCCGTTTCAATTATACCGGTCATTTTTGAAACACCCTGTACTTCACCTCTAAACCGCACTCTTCTGTGGTTGTCTTTAGCTTTGGCGTCTCCTCAGATTTCCATCTAATTTTTTTACCAACATTGGCCAATAGTACGAGGATGAGTCAAATGAAAACCTTAAATTTGTAATAACAAATCGAAATTTCGCGCCGTTATCCTGTAAGTTGGTAAGCGTGCTACAAACAGCGTGCAGAATGCCCTGTAGGTGGCAGCATAGTGCAGATGCACACATACCGTCGCAGTATCAGTATAAAGATGACCGCCCCACTTGCGACTTGTACCAGGGAAGAACAGCGTTCTGTTATGCAGTTTTTGCGTAGTGAAGGTGTGAAACCTATTGAAACTGATCGACGAATGAAGGTTCAGTACGGTGATGCATGTTTGTCACAGCACAAGTGTACGAATGGAGTAGGAAGTTCGCAAATGGTGTGACTTCAGTGGAAGATGCTCCTCGTCCAGGTCAGGCACAACGAGTTGTAACTTCACAGAACACTTCAGCAGTTGAAGTTACAGTGAAGGAAAACCGCCGAGTGACACTGAATGACATTGCAGCATGTTTACAGATTTGTCATTGGTCAGCACACCACATTGTGCATGATGTGCTCCAGTTTCACAAAGTGTCTGCAAGATGGGTGCCACGGCAGCTGACTCCTGAAATGAGAGAACGACGTGTTGATGCTTGTGAAGAACTTCTTCGGCGCTTTGAACGAGAAGGTGATGGCTTCCTTGCAAGAATCGTTACTGGGGACGAAGCCTGGGTTCACTTCCACCAACCGGAAACGAAGAGAGCGAGCAAGGAATGGCGCCATTCCTCATCACCAAAACCAAAGAAGTTTTGAACAGAACCATCAGCAGAGAAGGTTATGCTGACTCTCTTTTGGGACAGAAAAGGCGTCATTTTGGAGCATTACATGCCTAGAGGGACCACTGTCACCAGTGCATCATACACAGCTCTCCTAAAAAATCATCTGAGGCCTGCAATCAAATCAAAGCGACGAGGATTGCTGTCAGCAAGTGTCCTTTTGCAACATGACAATGCGAGGCCCCACACTGCCCGTACAACAGTTGCAACAATCACAGACCTGCATTTTGAGTGTCTTCCTCATCCACCATACTCACCAGACCTTGCCTCAGGTGATTTCCATTTGTTTGGACCACTCAAGAACGCAATGGCAGGAAAGAAGTTCCGTTCTGATGAAGAGGTACGCCACGTGGTGCATGAGTGGTTGCGTGGACTACCAAAAGAATTTTTTTCTAAGGGAGTTTATGCACTTTGTAAGCGCTGGAGGACGTGCATTGAGCGTGGGGGAGATTATGTTGAAACGTGATACAGCTTTGTACCACTTCTGCACAATAAATAATATTTTAAAAAATATATAAGGTTTTCATTTGACTCACCCTCGTATATTTATATAAAGCCCTTACTCCTTGCATCAGCTTCACATAAACTCTTCCAATCCACTTCTTTAGCGCCCTTCCTTGTTACAAAGTGGAACATAGGAGTGGAACATAGGACAGACGTGACAGCCTGTCCACCAGCGACAATGCGTGTTGTTGCCACTGGCGCATTTTTGCCACCGTGGAAATACAAAAGAAAAAAAGACATTCCCCTCTTTTAGGATTGGCTTCGAGAGTGACCCGCATTGCCATACCAGCACAGCTTGTGCTGTTTTTTACTAGCCAGCTTTCTGAGATGTTATCTCCATTCGAAGCCTACACCCCGGTAAGCTCGAATTTCCCTAACGTCACGGGCGTCCTTTCTCGTCCACCTGTGCTGTGCTGACTGCGGGCTGGAGGTTGGTTCAAATGGCTCTGAGCACCGTGGGACTTAACTTCTGAGGTCATCAGTCCCCTAGAACTTAGAACTAGTTAAACCTAACTAACCTAAGGACATGACACACATCCATGCCCGAGGCAGGATTCGAACCTGCGACCGTAGCGGTCGCGCGGTTCCAGACTGAAGCGCCTAGAACCGCTCGGCCACCCCGGCCGGCTCGGGCTAGAGGAAATAGTGGGTTTCCGCGCTGTTGTCACCTTACCTCTCTCCATCTGAATCTCGTTCCCCTGTGTCCGGACGGTAGACCGTCCCGCCGCCTTCTCCCTGCGGTGACGTCACGGCCCAGTTCTGAAGAGACACGACACTGCTTGCAGCCCAAGGGAGAGATCGTTGATGTGGCCCATGCCTGCCAAGTTTTCGTTTGCCCCAAACGGCCAGCGTCAATCTTTTACACCTCCATTTACACTGCTTATCTTCGTGCTGGCCAAACCGTACCGCTCTAATGCCCCAGCCGGGCAGAATTTGGCAGAATAGCTCTCGGGAGGACATCCAGCAACTCTATCTACATCTACATCTACATCTACATCCATACTCCGCAAGCCATCTGACGGTGTGTGGCGGAGGGTACTTTGAGTACCTCTATTGCTTCTCCCTTCTATTCCAGTCTCGTATTGTTCGTGGAAAGAAAGATTGTCGGTATGCCTATGTGTGGGCTCTAATCTCTCTGATTTTATCCTCATGGTCTGTGTTGTGTTGGCAGAAGAGCCAACACCGTGTTACTAGAGGAGCCCGAATTGCACGCGTTTTAGCTCACGCAGGCTGGTGTGAGGAGGGAAGAACTATACTGACGTGAGGTCTGGAACATGACAAGGAATTAGAATTCAGAAAGCGGACGTAATTAGTTGGATACTAAACTTTAATCCATTAACGATGAACGTCGCTCTTGACGGTACATGATTCACAATATTATCTGTTCAGAATAGTAACTGAATATGGCGCCTTGCTAGGTCGTAGCAAATGATGTAGCTGAAGGCTATGCTAAACTGTCGTCTCGGCAAATGAGAGCGTATGTAGACAGTGATCCATCGCTAGCAAAGTCGGCTGTACAACTGGGGCGAGTGACAGGGAGTCTCTCTAGGCTAGACATGCCGTGTGGCGGCGCTCGGTCTGCAATCACTGATATTGGTGACTAGTGATGGGGAGCTCGTGAATGAGTCGTTCAAATGAACGCTTCACTCCAGTGAAGTGTGAACTAACCACTCAATTTCAATGAACTGGTACTTCAAACTCTTCACAGATAACACACTCCATACTTTTTTCTAGTTCACTCACTCTCTTCCCCTCTCCCTCATGCCATTACATCGGCGCTACGTCACTCATTCTCCCTTCACTTCAGTCCCCCCTCTCCTGCCTGTCGACGAATCGCGCGGCGTTTGTGGGAAACGATAGGTTTGCGATGGATTGCGGTGGTGAGGGGCGAGGGGAAGGCAGCGTCAGCTGCTTCCTGCAGTGCTGACATCATTACCCGTGACTATTTGTGCAGTTCAGTTATACTTCGCGTCTACCGGTAGCCTACCGTTGGCAGCGCTTGCGGACCATTGAATATTACAGATACAAACGAAGAGGCTGGCTGTGTGAGCATGCACAGCCAACATGAAAATAAAAGGTTTGTTAATAACACTGAAAGAGGGATTTTACCTGAAATCGTACCAATGACTACAGGTGACAGTTTACACTGTTTTGAATCTGGAGGGTTATTATTCTCAACAAAAATAAAATCTACAGGAAAACTTCTGAATAATTACTTAACGTAGATATACAGACTGTGTGACAGTGGTAAACATACACATTCTATTTTGGATTAAATTTTAAAAGGAACATAAAATTGGACTGCATTTCGTTGGTAGCCCTAGTTTTCAGTCCATGAATACAACAAATAATGTTTCACTTGGCAGATAAAGACTTTTTTGGGCGCTTCATGAGAAAATGTCGAGCTTCATTAAATGTAATACCTTCTTTATATGTGACAGGCTTCTCTGTTTATCTTTCCTTTGTCCCCTTCGACCATGCTCTATTTAAGTTAACTCAGACGCTGTAAGAGCGTAAAACGTTGCGTGCACGTTACTGCATAGTTCGGCCATCTGTTGGTAAAATTTTGAAGTATTACGAAGCTTTATTGTACGAGCGAGGCGAAGCGAGCGTAGCCGCGGCTGAGCGGCGAACTGGGCAACTTCGCCAGGCTTCCGTACTTCGTGAATGAACTACTTCATTTGAACGCTTCACGGCAAAGAGTGAAATGAATGAAGTAGTTCACGGGAATGAACGAGTTCGACCCATCTCTAGTGGTGACACGCGGGCCCAACGTATACTAACGGACCGCGGCCGATTTAAAGGCTACCACCTAGCAAGTGTGGTGTCTGGCGGTGACACCACAGTCTCTTCGCGAGATATACGTAGGAGGGAGCAATATGCTGCTTGACTCCTCGGTGAAGGTATGTTCTCGAAACTTCAACAAAAGCCCGTACCGAGCTACTGAGCGTCTCTCTTGCAGAGTCTTCCACTGGAGTTTATCTATCATCTCCGTAACGCTTTCGCGATTACTAAATGATCATGTAATGAAGCTCTCCGTTGGATCTTCTCTATCTCTTCTATCAACCCTATCTGGTACGGAACCCACACCGGTGAACAGTATTCGAGCAGTGGGCGAACAAGTGTACTGTAACCTTTGTTTTCGGACTGCGTTTCCTTAGCATTCTTCCAATGAATCTCAGTCTGGCATCCGCTTTACCGACTACTAATTTTATATGTTCATTCCATTTTAAATCACTCCTAATGCCTACTCCCAGATAATTTATGGAATTAACTGTTTCCAGTTGTTGACCTGCTATATTGTAGCTAAACGATAAGGGATCTTTCTTTCTATTTATTCGCAGCACGTTACACTTATCTACACTGAGATTCAATTGCAAATGAAAGCCAATAGCAAGTCGAATAACTTCATGCAAATCGGCCAGAGGTGGACCAACGTGTTATTGACTTGCTCAATCTGTGAAACTCTTTATCTTACATAAATCATCCAATTTTTCTGAAATTACAGTCATCCCTTTCTCTGTATATGTGCATCACATCTGCCGGCTTCCTTCCTATTGGGATAATTACTTCGTGGAGCGTAGTTATTTGTCTTAGAGAGTATGTATAAATGATGACTTTGCATTCAGAGCTGTTAAATCCGAGGTTATAGTAAAGAGTTTGAGAAAATTCAAAGAGACCCCATTAAGAACACTTTTCTTAGTGCACCTATACACCAGATCGCGGTATCGAAAATTCGTTGCCTATCTTCGTTGATCAGAATTTTACCCTGAGGAGAGAACCGCTACTGGAATGAGATTAGTCGGGTCCGACAGTAGGAGTAACTTTTACGCAACCCATGGTATGTCTCACAACAGTGAGTTGCAGTTAAAATCATTGATATTAATAACAGTCAGGGTCAAGCATGACCTAAAAGTTTCGCCGCTAAACTTACGCGACGTCGAAACGCCTTTTTGGTAACCGATCCTCGAAAACGCTGCGGTAAGCGAACCCCTCCTCCGCTTTTGAGCTGATGCGTGCGCCCAGCCCCAGAACTCGATTACCAAGTTGGCGGCCGCAATATCCGACGAACGAGGGCGCTCGCGGAAAGTTGGCCAACGCGTCTGCAGAGCGGCCAGGGGCAACTCCGGCGCTGCCCCACCTCTCGCTGCAGAACGCACGAGTCTCGGGAAACGACACCATTCCAGGCGAACAATGGAGCATCTCCATATTCCGTTCCATTCCGCGCTGCGACGAACAGATCCGTGTGAAAGGTGGCAGTCTGAGTTTTAATTGCGTAGAGGAAAGACAATATCTACCGCGAGATAAATGGAGTATACTTTTAGACAGTAGCACTGTTTACAGTGAAATGACGCATAATATGCACCCAGCAAAATGTTACTGTTCGACAAAGCCAACCTCATCTCATAGTTTCCTTTAATTTACGTCTATGCTCACAATCTTTTCTGTTTAACAGATTACCGGTTTCGGTCTTTAATGACCATCATCAGATCTGTTTCATAAAAACAAAGTTTTACTGACAACATGACTCGTGCATGTGATGTGATTTATATGTATTTGACGATGCTGATGCTGATTCCGCATTTAACATTTGACGATGCCACTATGGATGCAGTACATTAGGACTTCGTTTTTATGAAACAGATCTAATGATTGTCATTAAAGACCGAAACTGGTAATCTGTTAAACAGAAAAGATTGTGACCACAGACGTAAATTAAAGGAAACTTATTACATTTACGGGTCACTGTGTTTTTTCGCGACGATGTCGCAGCTTGTGAAATCATCTCATAGTGTTGTGTATGTTGTTATCTCGCAGTGCACTCATAAGCTCGGGCGTGGTGGTCTAGAGGTTTTAGGGTACACGGCAGGAAATCGAGATGTCACGGTATCGAATTCTGGTCGAACTACTGAAATTTTCAGTCTGCCTTTAACCTAGCCTTTAGCCGTCACTGACGCGAAGATTACCAGGAACGACAGGCAGTCTTGATTCGACGTTGAACTGTTGGTCCCCTTTCCGCGGTTGGATAACTGGGGTAGTTTAGGGACACCCAGTTCTCCACAGTGGCGTCCAATAGAAAGACCTGCACCAGGCCTCTAAGATACGAACAATTATTAGTGCAATAGCGGGACGTCATCACAGACGATGCTTTCGCGGGTACCTACGGCGGCTTACTTACTGTCAAAGTCATTAAATTTATTGGCAGTGAGAACGGAATGACAACCTCGACGGTGAAGGTGATGGAACGTGGAAGGAAAACGTTACAGTTGAATAAGTTGCTGGTGCGAAAATAACGGAAGGAAACAAGTGGGCCGGTCGGTGTGGCCGTGCGGTTCTAGGCGCTTCAGTCTGGAACCGCGCTGCTGGTACGGTCGCAGGTTCGAATCCTGCCTCGGGCATGGATGTGTGTGATGGCCTTAGGTTAGTTAGGTTTAAGTAGTTCTAACTCCTAGGGGACTGATGACCACAGATGTTAAGTGCCATAGAGATCAGAGCCATTTTTGAAACAAGTGGAATTAACCATCTATGCCGCGGAAGAAAAGCAATATGCATACAATGAATGTCCCTTTGACGGTGAGGGTAAATGCGTCGTTAGGTAGCAAATTCAGCAAAATAATGAACAATACAACTAGATACCAGCTTTTATTGCACAGAACTGGATTCCAAAGTTCGCAAAGAAACTCTCTGTTAACTGGTCTATGAGCTTTGGTTTTAAGGAGTGTCATCATAAACGAATTTTACGCGAACGAGGCAATACAGATTCAAATGTGGCAAGCTATTGTAGATTTTTACAAAACAGAAATGGAGCATGACAACGGAACTAGCCAACGGTGTATTTAGACGAAACGTAGGTTCATACATAGATCACTGGACACAGATCCTAGCAAAATAATAGTGACCGAGGAGTATATTCAAGCACAAGTGTCGGTACATGCTCAACTGACGTCCTAAGCAGGGCACTCGTGTACAGATGTGTAGCTTGTGACATAGTCCAATTCTAAAGTGTACAGGAGTGTATGCTATTACTACATTCACTTCTGTGTGATACCGACTGTGCTTCTTTCACATAACTTCTATGTTTTCTTTGAATACTTAAATATCTTTCTTATCTATGTTCTTTGAATTGACTAATATGGAAATGGTTGTTCTCATTTTTGTGAAGTTATATTACCACTATTGATTGTAAATTTCCTTTTTTTTTAAAAACTATGTTCTACCATAATAAAAAGTGTTAAAATAGCATGTAACGCTTGTTCATACATAGAGAATGTAGGGTTATATGAAATGTAGAACCTGAAGTGAAGTCCCTAAGCAACGAACAGTTTTTGGTGGGAGTGTGAAAGGTCGTTTGGTACGAAGTATCGCGACAGGTCGTTGTGGCACGCATAGTCGGTGGCTATCATCCAGCCTGCTAGCAAGAGTGGATCAATTATTTATGACTCGTAGGCGGAATTATACTGACTGTTGGTTCGTGGCATTTCTAGGGTTGCTCTGAATCGTGAAGTTCACTTTACGATTTACCAAATAGATTTCTAAAATGTGTGGATAAAATTCCTAGATCAACATCGATAAAATTCCTTGATTACTACAGACATCAAAAAAAGTTATCTATCACCTCGGTTCCGACAGGTCCGGAACCTGTACAGAAAATTGCAATAGAGAACAACATAACATCATTTCCGCCCATTTTATTGCTCATGGAAACCACACATTGCATGTTGTAACACCATACAGCGAGACCTTCCGAGGTGGTTCTAGGCATTTCAGTCTAGAATCGCGAGACCGCTACGGTCGCCGGTTCGAATTCTGCCTCGAGCATGGATGTGTGTGATGTCCTTAGGTTAGTTAGGTTTAAGTAGTTCTCAGTTCTAGGGGACTGAGGACCTCAGATGTTAAGTTTCATAGTGTTCAGAGCCATTTGAAGCATTTGTATCTCCTACATGTCCGAACAACATCGCTTTGGTTCAGTCCGAGACGCCTGTACACTTCCCTTGTTGAGAGCCCTTCCTGGCACAAAGTAACAATGCGGAAGCGATCGAATCGCGGTATTGAACATCTAGGCATGGTTGAACTACAGACAGTACGAGACGTGTACCTCCTTCCTGGTGCAATGATTGGAAGTGATAGGCTGTCGGACCCCCTCCGTCTAATAGGCGCTGCTCATGCATGGCTGTTTCCATCTTTGGGCGGGTTTAGTGACATCTCTGAACAGTCATAGGCACTGTGTCTGTGATACAATATCCACAGTGAACGGCTATCTTCTGGAGTTCTGGGAACCGGGGTGAGGCAAAACTTATGTGTGTAGTTTCAGCTCACTGACGAGCCATTTTCAGGTCTAAAATACAAAAAATTGCATATAAGAAGTGAACAACAGAGTAATACATTTGATGCTTAAACTTCTAATCTACACTGAAGAGCAAAGATACTGATATACTTGCCTAATACCGTGTAGAGACCCCGCGAGCACGCAGAAGAGCCGCAACACGACCTGAAGTGGAGTCGACAAATATCTGAAGTAGTGCTATGACTGGAATACTCTCTTTCAAATTCTGAAGGTGGCAGGGGTAAAATACAGGGAGCGAAAGGCTATTTACAATTTGTACAGAAACCAGATGGCAGTTATAAGAGTCGAGGGACATGAAAGGGAAGCAGTGGTTGGGAAGGGAGTAAGACAGGGTTGTAGCCTCTCCCCGATGTTATTCAATCTGTATATTGAGCAAGCAGTAAAGGAAACAAAAGAAAAATTCGGAGTAGGTATTAAAATCCATGGAGAAGAAATAAAAAGTTTGAGGTTCGCCGATGACATTGTAATTCTGTCAGAGACAGCAAAGGACTTGGAAGAGCAGTTGAATGGAATGGACAGTGTCTTGAAAGGAGGATATAAGATGAACATCAACAAAAGCAAAACGAGGATAATGGAATGTAGTCGAATTAAGTCGGGTGATGCTAAGGGAATTAGATTAGGAAATGAGACACTTAAAGTAGTAAAGGAGCTTTGCTATTTGGGGAGCAAAATAACTGATGATGGTGTCAGGAAGTCATTTCTGAAAGTATTTGTATGGAGTGTGGCCATGTATGGAAGTGAAACATGGACGATAAATAGTTTGGACAAGAAGAGAATAGAAGCTTTCGAAATGTGGTGCTACAGAAGAATGCTGAAGATTAGATGGGTAGATCACATAACTAATGAGGAAGTACTGAATAGGATTGGGGAGAAGAGAAGTTTGTGGCACAACTTGACCAGAAGACGGGATCGGTTGGTAGGACATGTTCTGAGGCATCAAGGGATCACCAATTTAGTATTGGAGGGCAGCGTGGAGGGTAAAAATCGTAGAGGGAGACCAAGAGATGAACACACTAAGCAGATTCAGAAGGATGTAGGCTGCTGTACGTACTGGGAGATGAAGAAGCTTGCACAGGATAAAGTAGCATGGAGAGCTGCATCAAACCAGTCTCAGTACTGAAGACCACAACAACAACAGTGCTAGATAGAACTGACACCATGAATCCAGCAGGGCTGTCCATAAATCCGTAACAGTACGAGGGGGTGGAGATTTCTTCTGAACAGAAAATTGCAAGGCGTCCGAGATATGCTCAGTAATGTTCATGTCCGGGGAGTTTGGTGGTCAGGGAAGTGTTTAAATTCAGTAGAGTGATCCTGGAGCCACTCTGTAGCAATTCTGAACGTGTGGGGTGTCACATTGTCCTGCTGGAATTGTCCAAGTCTGTCCCCATGCACTGTGGACACTAATGGATACAGGAGATCAGACAGGTTGCTTACGTGCGGTCACCGGTGAGAGTCGTATCTAAACGTATCAGGGGTCCCATATCACTCCAAACGCACACGCCCATACGATTACAGAGCCGCCACGAGCTTGAACAGTCCCCTGCTGACATGCAGGGTCCATGAATTCAAGAGGTTGTCTCCATATCCGTACACGTCCATCCGCTCGATACAATTTGAAACGAGACTCGTTCGACCAGGCGACATGTTTCCAGTCATCAACAGTCCAATGTTGGTGTTGACGGGAGTAGGGGAGGCTTAAGGCTTTGTGTCGTGCAGCCATCAAGGGTACACGAGTGGGCCTTCGGCTCCGAAAGCCCATATCGATGATGTTTCGTTGAATGGTTCGCACGATGACACTTGTTGATGGCCCAGCGTTGAAATTCGCAGCAGTTTCCTGAAGGGCTACAATTCTGTCACGTTGAACGATTTTCAGTCGTCGTTGGTCCTGTTCTTACAGGAACTTTTCCAGGCCGCAGCGATGTCGGAGATTTGATGTTTTATCGGATTCCTAACATTCACGTTACACTCGTGGAATGCTCGTACGGGAAAATCCCCACGTCATCGCTACCTCGGAGATGCTGTGTCCCATCACTCGTGCGCCGACTATAACACCAAGTTCATCTTGATAACCTGCCATTATAGCAACAGTAACGGATCAACTGCGCCAGACACTTGTTGGCTTACATAGGTGTTGCCGACCGCAGCGCCGTATTCTGGCTGTTTAGATACCTCTTATTTGAATACGCATGCCTATACCAGTTTCTTTGGCGCTTCAGTGTATGATACACGCCAATAAGAATGTAAATTTGAAGTATCAAATCTATTTTGCTGTTTTTCGCCCCTTTCATGCAGTTTTTTATATTTTAGATCTGAAGATCACTCGTGAATGAGCTGAAACTGGCAATCAATACAGTAATCCTAGCGATCTTGATCTAGAATTTTTATCCAAACTTTTTAACATAAAAGATCGCCTGTCTCCCGGTTTGACAATGTGAGATAACAACGTAAATAGATTTCTGTTTCCAGTAAAGGTCAAAAGTTTACTTTGTCAGCAGTGTAGTCATTTGGAATTACTTCGCCTAATTAGGCTGGCGACCGTATTAATTTGCACGTCCACAGATCTACTTTGCAACCACAATACCGTCGGTTCTATTCCCGCTGGAATAACTATTGCTCCCTTTCAATACGTAATCGATCAGGTAACGAAACAAAATCCGATCTCTTCCCATTAGTTCACGCACACTGTCAAACTTTAAATTCCTGTCGAAGGAGTAACACTGTATGACACATAGTCTTGTAGTAATGACCTGTTACGTTATATTCTCCATGCTTCTCGGTTGCAAACACGACGGTGCGGTCACCGCGGCCAGGTCTACAGTTCGCGTTCACAGGTTGTATGACGTCATACTTGTCACTCCTCATTGTTTGCCACCGTTATCCCAATGTTTCTATGGTCACAGGCGGAGTTTCACCATTATGGAACACTGATAATTTAGTCATCAACCTGAAGACTGGTTCAGAAACGCATGTCTGTTCTGCGCAATAGGCACGGTAGCCGGCGTATTCTTTTGTTTAGGCTAAGCGCAGCCCGGTAGCGGGCGCAGTCGATTTCTCTGAATATGCTGGTCAGTACAGCGTGCCACTATAACGAGCCTTGACGAAAAACTTGGCCGTGTGCAGAAAAGCTGTCCATTTCACAAGCCAAAGCGGTTCGATCAGAGCACCAGTCTACAGAATTTTTTGCTGTGGCTGTGGACCTTCCTAGAAAGCAAGAGAGAGCGGCGCTGCAGGCAGATAAACATCTGTCTTTGTCGTGGAAGAGAAGCAGCCGAGTTCATTTTAGAAGTTCTTTCTCCCGTTGTAGGGGCGAGGTGCTGCCGCCTGGGTGTTCAAATGGTTCAAAAAAAATGGTTCAAATGGCTCTGAGCACTATGGGACTCAACTGCTGTGGTCATCAGTCCCCTAGAACTTAGAACTACTTAAGCCTAACTAGCCTAAGGACATCAACACATCCATGCCCGAGGCAGGATTCGAACCTGCGACCGTAGCAGTCGCACGGTTCCGGACTGCGCGCCTAGAACCGCGAGACCACCGCGGCCGGCGCCTGGATGTTGTTTCCACGCAGGGCGAACGGCATCTCGTGTCGAAGAAAACGTGCGAAGGAAATCCGTTATCTGCTCCTAAAAAAATTATCAGAGAATGAGAGATAGCAGGCCGCTTTGTAAGAATTATGGGTGCGGGAAAGGCGCAGACTGGCTAAAATTATTACGTCTTTGTAGGATGGTATTTTTGCATTAACATTAGGAACTTTGTTGGCAGAAATACAAGCCATTGGCTGACTGACAAGCTTTTTCCGAAGGGGTGGAGTTTAGCATTTTTTTTACGAACATTTTCGTTGGCCACAATTTTAGCGGAGTCCTGGCGCTGGCGAAAGGGAATTTTTCTTTGAACTTCGGGTAGAGCAGACAGGAGACAGCTCTGGGAGAGACGGTCGCCTTCATCTGTGTGAACAGTGAGCAGACGCCTTTGGTTCGAGATTCTGGAGTGGGTAGCCGAAGTCAGCTCTGCCGAGGGGCTCTGGTCCTACATCTGCATACACACTCCGCAAGTCACGAGATGTTGAGTCCCAGAGGACATGAACGAGGTGCGACAATAAAGTAATGATAATGATTTTCTTTGCAAGATGTGGCAACCCTGCAGGCTTGCGTAGGCACAACATCTTTGACCTTGGTCTACAAGCTGCTTCTAGTCCAAGCGGCACATCGATGCAACTGCTCAGTCGTGAGTTGTGCTGTAGAAGTTAACACATGTTTGTGTCTCTCGTCACGGAAATGGAACCGCATAATATTGCGCAATGGTATTCTTTTTGCGTTAAATTGGGTGAAAACGCGACGAAAACTTACTGTAAGCCTCAGAAGGCTTTTGGAGAGGAGGTTATGTCAAGAGCTAAAGTTTTTCGTTCACGTAAAATGTTTAGGTAAGGCAGAACGAATGTTGAAGACCGCAGTGGACGACCATCAACCTCACGGACGGATGTCAACTTGGCCAGTGTGCGTGATCTTGTACGATCTGATCGAAGATTATCCGAGAAAATGATTGCAGAAGCACTGAATATCAATCGAGAAACGGTTCGTCTAATAATAACTGAAGATCTTGGTACGAGAAAGATTTGTGTAAAAATGGTCCACAAAAATCTTACACCACAACAGCGAGAAATACGGAAAAATGTGTCAGCCGATCTGTTAGAGCAAACGGAAATCAATCCAGAATTGTTGAGCAGTGTTATCACTGGTGATGAAAGTTGGTTTTCTCAGTACGATCCAGAGACAAAACGCCAAAGTTCGCAATAGTGCTCAAAGGGATCACCCAGACCAAAAAAACCTCGGATGTCACAGTCAAAAGTGAAATTCATGCTTGTGTGCATCTTTGATTCCAAGGGAATTGTTCATAAAGAATGGATGCCTCCTGGACAAACAGTTAACCAATATTACCACAAAGAAATTTTAGAAAGACTTCGTAAAAGAGTTCTTCGTGTCCGTGCCAACATTGCTGATAATTGGATTCTGCATCACGATAATGTGCCATCCCAAACTGATCTGCCAGTACAGCAATTTTTAACCTCAAAACAAATTTCAGTACTACCACAGTCACCTTATTCACCAGATATCGCTCCATGCGACTTTTTTCTATTTCCAAGAGTCAAAACAGCGGTCAAGGGACACCATTTTCAAACAACGCAAGATGCCCAAAAAGCTGTGACGAGGGTCTTGGAGGATATTACAGAAGATGAGTTCCAGAAATGTTACCATCAATGGCAGTAGCACTGGAAAAAGTGTGTGCAATCAGAAGGGAACTACTTTCAAGGAGACAACACTGAACTTGACTAAAACGGTAAGCAACATTTTTTTTTCACATCAGTCTCATTACTTTATTGTCGCACCTCGTATTACCACTATTAGCCATTCCGTTCCCGTTCCACTCGCAAATAGAACGAGGGAAAAATGACAGTCTATATGACTCCTTACGAGGCCTAATTTCTTTTATCTTCTTAGATTTTACGCGAAATTTACGCTGGCGCAGTAAAATCTTTCTACAGTCAGCTACAAATCCACGTTCAGTTAGACTTATCAATAGTGCTCCATGAAAAGATTGCCACTCGAGTTCACGAAGTATTTCCGTGACCCTCGCGTGTTGATCGAACCTACCGGTGACAAATCTAGCAGCAGGTGTGTTAATTGCTTCGATGTCATCCTTTAATCGTGCCTTTTGGGATCCCAAAGATTGTAACAGAACTTACGAATGGGTCGCATTAATGCTCCCTACGAGGTATCCCTTACACGTGAACCACACTTGCCTAAAATTCTCTCAACAAGCCGAAGTGGACGATTCGCTTCCCTACTATCGTTTTTACGCCCTCATTCCATTTCATATCACTTCGCAACGCTACGCCTAGATACTTAATCCGCATGATGTGTCAAGCAGTACAATATCAACGCTGTATTCGAACATTACGGGACCGTTTTCCCTACTCTACGTTTTCTATGTTTAAACCAAACAGCCATCCATCACACCAAACAGGGGCAGGCTGCTGTGGCCCAACGGCTCTAGGCGCTTCAGTCTGGAACCGCGCTGCTGCTACGGTCGCAGGTTCAAATCCTGTCTCGGGCATGAATGTGTGTGATGTCCTTAGGGTAGTTAGGTTTAATTAGTTCTAAGTCCAGGGGACTGATGACCTCAGATGTCAAGTCCCATAGTGCTAAGAGCCATTTGAACCATTTTTTGAACCAAACAGGAATTTAATGTAAGTCATATGATATGCTACTACAGTGACCCAACAACGACACCTGCCCATGCACCACAGCAACATCAGCAAATGGCTAGAGATTGCTGCTTACACTGTGCCTCAGATCATTTATATATACAGACAACAACAACGGTTCTATCACACTTCCCTGGAATACTCACGACGATACCCTTGTATCTGATGAACACTCGCCGTCGAGGACAACGTACTGGGTTCTCTTACTTAAGAGGTCTTTGAGCCACTCACATATCTGGGAACATATAACGTATGCTCTTACCACCAGTGTGCAGTGAGACACCGTGTCAGCGCTTCCGAGAAATGTAGGAACCAGCTGACCTTCATCGATGGTTCGCAGGATATCGTATGAGAAAAGGGCAAGCGGACTTCCGCATGACCGATGCTTTCAAAGCTCGTGCTTATTTCTGGGCAGAAATTTTCCGTCTCAAAGAAATTTATGATATTCTAAGTAAGAATATCTTCAATAATTCTTCAGCAAAATCGTGTTAAGGACTTTGGTCTGTCGGGTTCTTGGTAAGATCTTTTGCCTCTACTGGAAACGTGGTTAGTTTTGTGGGCCTTGGCCGAGGCATTTATTATAAATGAAAGCTACGAAGAGGCCTTTGTAAAACCGAATTGGGATTCCATCCATACCTGGCGACTTGTTTGCTTTTGGCTGTTTCAATTGCTTGTTGAAGACAGGGATGCCTAGTAGAGAGTGGGACAAATAAAAGTGGCCCGGATGAGTGGATACGATTGGACCTGAACGTTTACATGTAACCACAGTCCAAAAGTGTGGAGCTACTGTCCATACATCCGGCCGAACCTTGGAGCACATTTACACAATCTTCGCGACTGACAGAGTTGTTAGCAAAGATCAGTTTGGTCGCGGCCCTATCTGGCCATCCAGGTCACCTGATCTGCCAGTGTGCGATTAATTTGTGTAGCGGGCCGTCAAGTGTAGGGTGTGTTGCAACAACCCTCATAGTCTTCAAGAACTGCAGCAGAACATTTCGGAGGAGACTGCAGCAATTCCAGGAGTCCAGCTTAGATCCTCCATCAGCAACTTGCTAACCAGGGCCAAAAAAGGGCCAAGAGATGAACGGTGGTCACTTTGAGCGTCTGCTGTAGTCAGTATAGTTCTGTATTTCCTTTCCTGTGCTGTGTATTTTTGTACCCTGGAACTCTGGGTCACTTGACAAATGAATTTCTCATAGTTTAGATTTCATTTGTCATAGTTTAGATTTCATTTGTCACACCCTGTACCATGTCCTCCACATAGGGCTCTCTACGACAGTCAAACGACGGGATGTTTGTAGAATCCTCTTGCGTGAATGATTTCTTAAACGTGAGATTTAAGACATCAGGTTTTCTTTTGCTGTCCTCTGTCGCCGCTCCAGACTGGCCAACGAGTGACCGGACAGAAGCCCTCTACCATCGTGTTTGCGTAGGACCACAATTTTTCGGGTTGTCGGCGAGATCTTTTGCGCTCTGCGAGATACGCGATGTTCGGCCACCAATCTGTTGATGGTCGCACACAGCGCTGCAGTCTGCAGCATAAAACAGAATGAGAGTTTCCGGCACAGACAACCGGGAACGACAGTTATCAGTGGTTAGGTAGGCTCGCGATCTCGGCCAAGTTAGAATCCAGCATATGGAATTTCTTTGTCTAAGCTTCCAAGGCCTTTTAACGTGTCAGTTAGGTGTCGTAGTTGCACGTGACGTCCTCTGCCTTGTGCTGAAAGCGGAGCAATCACTGTGCGGACTCCGCAATCAATTCTTTTCATAAACGTCTCGTCAGAAGACTTTTGCTTATTCCCTGCGGCCTTTGTCAGGTGAATCAATTTTTAGCTTAAATTGCTCATTATCCATAGAGATCAGTTGTTTCGTTCGCTTTACAGATTATTCCTTTCGGTATTACTTTTGTTCGAGAATTCGTGTTACGTATTTGTCACAAAGGTTTTGTCCAACAGGCCTAATATTTTGTTTGCGTAGATAGGTCAGCATCCTTTTTTTAATGCTCTTTGAAAGAATCAATATCCCGTCTCATTTGTCAGGTGCTCCCTGTTGTAACGGGACATCCTCCTCTAGCATTACTTTTCCTCAACTGCAGTTGTCGATACCGAATCTCGGTCCGGCACACAGTTTTAATCTGCCAGGAAGTTTCATATCAGCGCACACTCCGCTGCAGAGTGAAAATCTCATTCTGGAAACATCCCCCAGGCTGTGGCTAAGCCATGTCTCCGTAATATCCTTTCTTTCAGGAGTGCTAGTTCTGCAAGGTTCGCAGGAGAGCTTCTGTAAAGTTTGGAAGGTAGGCGTCGAGGTACTGGCAGAAGTAAAGCTGTGAGGACGGGGTGTGACTCGTGCTTGGGTAGCTCAGTTGGTAGTCTGCGTACGGCAGGGCGCACCGCGCTCGGCCGTCCACGCCGCTGCGCGTGCGGAGTGTTTTGTTTACTTCCTCGTCACAGCGCTTTTCAGTCGAACACGCTCTAATGGCCAACTCTTAAGTTCACCTTCTCAAATGAATACGCACGACCCAAAGCACTGGCCGTCGAACGTTTCCTACGCGAAGACGTGAAGATCCCCCGTGACGATCTCATCGGCATACACCTATCGATCATTAGCAGCGTCGTTTATGTTAAGATGACGTCCGACGCTGCCTGCAACGAGATTATTCAAAGGACGCGACATGGACTAAAATTTCGGTACTCCGGCGGTAACGTCGGGCCTGTGGATGTCGACCATGCAGGACTTGGCCTTCAGACGATCCGTGTATTCGAACTGCCTTTCGAGGTGAATGAAGATGAAGTCATCGCGGCGCTAAGCCCGTTCGGAAAAGTCCAGAGCCACGTAGCCGAGACATGGGCACAGTTTACGACGTACCCGGTGCTTAATGGTGTGAGACAAGTCCGAATCGATCTCAAACGTCACGTTCCATCGTACATTTCTATCGGCGGCTGTCGTGCCGTGGTCATTTACGTCGGACAACCTCGAACATGTTCCGGTTGTGGCAAAGAAGGCCACGTCCGTAATGAATGCCTGCAACGCCGCATCACACAACTAAGGCCCGACGATACGAACACCGACAGAACCACGACCACCCTTCCAGTCACCTATGCGGCGACACTGCACGTCCAGCCCTCACAAGACGCCGTTTATGAGCGTCTCTCTGGTCCGTCCGATACACCCGGAGGCGTCCCAGCACCTTGACACCGGCGATGCCGCCCGTGAACATGTCCAACAGCCGGACACACCCACGCTAGAAGATCACAAGGATACCAATGAGAGTGTTCTGGAGAATGACGACCGCATCATAGCACCCGCGGCTTTTGTACCGGAACGACGTGAATCTCTTCCTTCCTCAGACATAGAAACTCGTTGCCGAAAGCAGAAGTCGCCCAAACGACGAAAAAAACGCCGCAAGACATCAGAATCGACCATTGAGCCCCCTCCGCAGGACGAAGAGATGGCACATCACTCTGACGGAGAACACGATAACACTTTGTCCTCTGCCACAGAGGCGCGTCATCCACAAGACGGTGAACCGTCCAACAGAGATCGTGCGCCGGCCCCGCGCCCAGAAGCCATGGAACACAGTACGCCTGTTGTCACCGACGCAGTTGAGCCGACTCGGCCAGCGCTGCCACCTCTCGCCGATGTCAAACCTGTCGGACACTTTTCATGGGCGGATGACACGGATTTCCCACCTCCATCTGATGCGTAAATGAGATCTGTTTTTCCGTTAGACCAACACTAACATGGGGGAAGTTTCTACGGCGACTCCTGCGACTTCTATGAACTTCCAGCATCCACCACAACAATCTTCACCAGCTACGAACCTATCGGCAGCACGGATCTCCCATCAGGCGTACCGAATAGCTACTATCAATACTAATTGTGGTGTCACCGCCAGACACCACACTTGCTAGGTGGTAGCCTTTAAATCGGCCGCGGTCCGTTAGTATACGTCGGACCCGCGTGTCGCCACTGTCAGTGATTACAGACCGAGCGCCGCCACACGGCAGGTCTAGAGAGACTTCCTAGCACTCGCCCCAGTTGTACAGCCGACTTTGCTAGCGATGGTTCACTGACAAATTACGCTCTCAATTGCCGAGACGATAGTTAGCATAGCCTTCAGCTACGTCAATTGCTACGACCTAGCAAGGCGCCATTATCATTTGCTATTTATCTTGTGATGCATGTAACATCAGACCGATGTTCGCCAATTATGGATTAAAGTTAAGTATTCCAGAAGCTACGTACCTTTTTTGCTAGTCTCTATTCCTTTAACAGTTCCAGACCTCACGCCAGCCGGCGTGAGCTTAAACGCGTGCCTTTCGGCTTCCTCTCCTAGTGGCTTGGCTGTCTCGCCAAGTCACAACAGTTTGACGACGAGGATTTTGCGTTCGTATCTCTACAGACTGATTTACTTGTGTAATGGCTTCGCCACAATCTCCAGATGTACTGTCCGAATTTTATCGCTTGCAGAATCAGCAGATGCAGGCCCTATTGGATGCCCTTGGACAGCTCGTCCGGGGTCAACGTGCAATGCAAAACGATGCGGCGGCCGCCGCTCCACCGCTCACGCAGCCACAACACGCAGTTGCACCACCTTTTCATCCTTTTGATGCGGCACTGGAAAGCTGGACGGAGTGGTCACGCCAATTTTGATTTCATCTCGCCGCCTACAGAATTCAAGGTAATGAGCGGCAGCCTTTTCTGCTTTCTTGCGTCGGAGTGACCACGTACCATGTGATAGTGAAATTATTTCCCCGACGCGACGTGGCAACGCTGTCCTACGAAGAAATTTTGTCTGCATTAGATGCATATTTCAAAGAATCAGTCAATGTAGTTGCCAAAAGGTATACCTTCTTACGTACCAAACGTATGGCAGGTCAGACTAATAGGGAGTGGGTTGCAACTTTGCAAGGCCTTACTAGGGAGTGTGCTTTTGAGTGTCAATGTGGCCTCCCTTATTCAGATACTATGGTACGTGATGCCATTGCACAGAACGTTGCTGATGTTCGTATACGGGAACAGATTTTGAAACTAGTCAATCCCTCCCTTCAACAAGTGATGGACATATTGGATCGGCAGGACACACCTGACTTTGCTCAGGAATCATTTGAAACTTCGCCACCCGTGTGTCAGGTTAACCGGCCCGCGGGGCGAGCTGCACGGAACAGTAAACAGTCCTCGCGCCCGGCCGCGCCAAAGCCGCCTAGCTCTCAGCCACGTGTCCCGCGCCAGCAAGCAAATGCAGTGAAATCATGCCCGCAGTGTGCTACTAGACATTCGCGTGAGAATTGCCCGTCACGCCAGGCTATTTGCTTTTTCTGTCATAAAAAAGGACATGTTCAGAGTGTTTGCCAGAAAAAGCTCTGATCGGACGCTCAAAACCATTCCAGGCCCTTTGCTTTGCGCCGGAATCGGAACCGAACCAAGGATACTCAGGCTCGCGACACTTCGCCCAGGGAAATTCATGTAGTTCATGCCACTCCGCCCAGTGCCACTCTCTCTAACAGTGACTGTGTTAGTCCCACAAATAGTGTGCCTCAACGTCGCCGGAAATCACGTCAAGGCGCAAGTGATTATGTCCCAGTGTCAGTTCACGTTGCACGAGACAGTCGCTCTTGTCGTCAGCAGGACAATAAACTTTTTGTAGATTTGGACATAAACGGCAAAGTGATAGCATTCTAGCTTGATACCGGAGCTCCAGTTTCACTGATCAATCAAGACACTTACAAACTGCTGGGCACACCTCTGTTGCATGACGCAAATGTTAAGCTAACTAGCTATTCAGGTCAAAAGATCCCTGTGTTAGGACAGTGCAGCCTTTTTGCAACATACAAGGGACAAACAAAACTTGTGTCATTGTACGTCCTTCGTTCTTCTTCTGCAGTGAACTTGTTTTGTTTCGATTTGTTTCAGTTGTTTAACTTGTCTATAGTAAATTAGGTCCTATCAGTGAACCAGACTGTGCCTTCAGACAGTGTTTCTCGTCTATGTGAAGAATTTGCAGACATTTTTGCACCGGGCCTAGGTTGCGCTAAGAACTATACAGCACATTTGGAACTGAAAGTCAACGCGCAACCGAAATTTTTCAGAGCGCGCAATGTTCCCCACGCATTGCGTGATAAGGTCGCAAGAACGTTAAACGATTTGGAATCACAAGGTGTAATTGAACGTGTGCAGGCTTCTCTCTGGGCGTCACCCTTAGTAATTTTGCAAAAGCCTTCCGGAAAATTGAGACTTTGTGTGGACTTCAAGGCAACAGTGAATCCCCAACTAGTGACTGCAACTTTTCCTTTACCCCGCCCGGAAGATCTTTTTGACAAACTGTGCCCGGGTAAATATTTTTCGAAGTTGGACCTAGCAGATGCGTACTTGCAAATACCGGTGGACGAAGAACCCAGCGCGTCTTGGTGGTTAACACGCATCTTGGTTTGTATCGATTCAAACGAGTGCCATTCGGGTGTGCATCCGCCCCTGCATTGTTTCAGCAATATCTACAACCTGTTTGTGCGTTGGTCCCTACTGCAGCAAACTATCTGGACGATATTGTGATCTCCGGAAAGACGGAAGAAGAACATTTAGCCAATCTCAGAACATTATTTCAGGTCTTGCGACAAAATGGTCTTCGCTTGCGGAAGGACAAATGTGTGTTTTTGCTCGTGACTTACCCTATCTGGGCAATGTACTCAATGCCCAAGGCATACATCCGTATCCAGAGCACCTCCGTGCCATGACTTGCCTTCGCCGCAGAATTTGAAGCAGCTACAGAGTGTGCTGGGGAAAATAAATTATTATCATCGCTATGTGCGCCACGCCTCTTCCATTTCAGCTCCGCTTCATCGCTTACGCTGTAAAGGTGTTCCGTTCGTCTGGACGACGGAATGCGAACGCGCCTTTCGCCAGTTGAAATCGGCGTTGCTTTCTAATACTTGCCTTACGCCATTCGATCCCCAGAAACCCCTTTTGTTGATGGTCGATGCATCGGATTTCGGGATCGGTGCTGTGCTTGCGCACAAAGATGGTTCGCACGATCGCCCTATTGCCTTTGCGTCCAAATTGCTCCCGTCTGCGCAAAGAAATTATTCACAGATCGAGAAAGAAGCTTTGGCTCTCGTATTTGGTGTTACAAAGTTTCATGATTTCTTGTATGGTCGTCACTTTACCATCATCACAGACCACAAACCTTTGACGTCGCTTTTTCATCCGAACAAGCCTGTACCTCCACGTACAGCGCAGAAATTCATTCGCTGACCTATTTTCCTCTCGCAGTACCGCTACGATATCTTGTATCGGTCCACTGCTAAGCACGGAAACGCCGATGCGTTGTCCCGTTTGCCTGTTGCTGAGGATAGAGCATTCGATTCCTCCGAACTTGCTTGCATGTTCATTGATGCGGAAACCGATGACGTGGTCGAATTGTTTCCGATTGATTTTCGTCGTGTAGCTACAGCCACAGCTGCTGACCCTGTCCTTGCTACCGTTTTGCGTTTTTTTGCTACGCAGTGGCCCTTGTCCAAATCATGGATCGAGGATCCGTTGGTTCGCCGATTTTTTGCTCACAAGGAGAGACTTTTTGTTCGACGTGGTGTTTTGCTGTTGCGTTCTGATAATGATCAATCCAGGGTCGTGGTCCCACGTTCGTTACACTCCTGTCTTACGACTTCTCCACCAAGGACATTGGGGTATAGTGAGAACGAAACAACTTGCTCGTCAGCACTGTACTTGGTTCGGAATCGATGCTGCGATTATGCATATGTGCTCTTCTTGCATGGCACCACCGCGGAAATTCTTTGCATGGCCAAAAGCCACTTCCTCTTGGCAACGCTTACACATCGATTTTGCTGGTCCATTCTGGAATGCTCGATGGTTGGTTGTGGTAGATTCATTCAGTAATTTTCCTTTTGTTGTCCGGATGCCTTCCACGACGTCATCTGCCACCATCCAAGCGTTATCTGTTATCTTTTGCATTGAAGGTCTTCCACAGACTATTGTTTCCGACAATGGCCCACAATTCATGTCCGCAGAATTTCAGTCATTCTGCAAGGCCAATGGTATTCAACATCTGACGTCCACGCCGTTTTCGCCACAGTCAAACGGTGCCGCTGAACGATTGGTCAGGACTTCCAAGTCACAGATGTTGAAGTTCTTGGGAGGACGCGTTATTGCTCTTTTTGTCCTCGTATCGCTCTCAGCCTCGAGATGGTCGCTCGCCGGCTGAGTTGCTTCACGGTCGCCCTCATCGAACCTTGATGTCTTTGCTACATCCGCCGCATCAGGTTCCTGTGCAGCGGCAGATTCCTGCTTTTGCTCCAGGCGACGTTGTCTATTATCGCAACTATCGAGGTTCACGGCGTTGGCTCGCAGGGCGCATTCTTCGCTGCCTCGGCCGCGCTATGTATCTGGCTTTGGGGGCCTCTGTTGAGGTGCGTCGGCATCTCAATCAGCTGCGCCTCTGTCGTAGCACGGGATCTGCCGCTCCCCGTCTGCTTTCAGCGATGGTGCCGTCCGGTCAGCGCCCTGGGGACCCATCTACTGGCTCGCGTCAGCCCCAGGTGTTACCGACGATGCCTTCCATTTTGCCTCATGGCGACGCGCCGCCGCCGCCTCCCGCCGGCGACGCCCGCAGTGGACGCGTCGCTGCAACCGCCGGGCGCCTCCCTGGGTCACCCTCCGCCGATCGCTTCCCGTGACCAGTTGTCCTCCGCCATGGAATTCTTGCCCGCTCCGGACCATATGTCGTCTTCGCCCGTCGGGTGCCCCAGCTCGATGGAGGTCGACCCTTCGGCCCCTCCTGTATCTCTACGGGCGCATACACCACATGTTGGCGTGCACCCTGGACTAGGTTTTCAGGCGTTTCCTAGCTCCCCTTGGACCGAATGGCAGGGTGCGGGTGGCACAGCCTCGCCTGTTGTTAGGCTCCCCACCTCGTCGCATACGTCGACATGGGGTCCTCCCCACGGCGGGCGGAAGCCTTATGCCACAACCGTCCGCCGATTTGCGGGGGAGGAATGTGGTGTCACCGCCAGACACCACACTTGCTAGGTGGTAGCCTTTAAATAAGCCGCGGTCCGTTAGTATACGTCGAACCCGCGTGTCGCCACTATCAGTGATTGCAGACCGAGCGCCGCCACACGGCAGGTCTAGAGAGACTTCCTAGCACTCGCACCAGTTGTACAGCCGACTTCGCTAGCGATGGTTCACTGACAAATTACGCTCTCATTTGCCGAGACGATAGTTAGCATAGCCTTCAGCTACGTCAATTGCTACGACCTAGCAAGGCGCCATTATCATTTGCTATTTATCTTGTAATGCATGTAACGTCAGACCGATGTTCACCAATTATGGATTAAAGTTAAGTATTCCAGAATCTACGTACCTTTTTTGCTAGTCTCTATTCCTTTAACAGTCCCAGACCTCACGCCAGCCGGCGTGAGCTTAAACGTGTGCCTTTCGGCTTCCTTTCCTAGTGGCTTGGCTGTCTTGCCAAGTCACAACACTAATAATATCGGCTCCCACGCTAAACTTCAACTGTTCCGTGACACGCTAAGAGCAGCGGACATCGACATCGCCCTGTTACAAGAACTGAGGACAGCAACTTGGACTGGGTGTTATGGATATGTGACGTACGCCGCCCCTGCAGCTATGGAACACACAGGCGCAGCCATCCTCCTCCGAGAAGGGATTGCAGTTTCCGATGTGGCATACCTCCCAACAGCGCGAGGGGTGGCGATAACAGTTGAAGGACTCAAAATCATAAATCTCTACGCCCCATCGGGCACTGACAAACGGAGAGATCGCTCCCAGTTCTACCCAGAAGATATCACGCCTTTATTCCTCGGCCGATACGATCATCTCATCGTAGGTGGAGATTTCAACTGTGTTCTCGAGCGCACAGACCAATACCCCCATTTCACCACACGTCTGGAACTTCGCTTCCTCGTCCGCCGCCTTCGTCTCCTCGACACGTGGCGAGTGGTACACGGCGACCGCCCGGGGTATACACACATCACGAGCCACTCCGCTAGCGGACTTGATAGAATATACGTCTCTAACGGTCTAAAATCAGTTCTCCTCGACGCGGAACGTTGGCCGTCTGCCTTTTCGGATCATGACATCTACATACACTCCTGGAAATTGAAATAAGAACACCGTGAATTCATTGTCCCAGGAAGGGGAAACTTTATTGACACATTCCTGGGGTCAGATACATCACATGATCACACTGACAGAACCACAGGCACATAGACACAGGCAATAGAGCATGCACAATGTCGGCACTAGTACAGTGTATATCCACCTTTCGCAGCAATGCAGGCTGCTATTCTCCCATGGAGACGATCGTAGAGATGCTGGATGTAGTCCTGTGGAACGGCTTGCCATGCCATTTCCACCTGGCGCCTCAGTTGGACCAGTGTTCGTGCTGGACGTGCAGACCGCGTGAGACGACGCTTCATCCAGTCCCAAACATGCTCAATGGGGGGCAGATCCGGAGATCTTGCTGGCCAGGGTAGTTGACTTACACCTTGTAGAGCACGTTGGGTGGCACGGGATACATGCGGACGTGCATTGTCCTGTTGGAACAGCAAGTTCCCTTGCCGGTCTAGGAATGGTAGAACGATGGGTTCGATGACGGTTTGGATGTACCGTGCACTATTCAGTGTCCCCTCGACGATCACCAGTGGTGTACGGCCAGTGTAGGAGATCGCTCCCCACACCATGATGCCGGGTGTTGGCCCTGTGTGCCTCGGTCGTATGCAGTCCTGATTGTGGCGCTCACCTGCACGGCGCCAAACACGCATACGACCATCATTGGCACCAAGGCAGAAGCGACTCTCATCGCTGAAGACGACACGTCTCCATTCGTCCCTCCATTCACGCCTGTCGCGACACCACTGGAGGCGGGCTGCACGATGTTGGGGCGTGAGCGGAAGACGGCCTAACGGTGTGTGGGACCGTAGCCCAGCTTCATGGAGACGGTTGCGAATGGTCCTCGCCGATACCCCAGGAGCAACAGTGTCCCTAATTTGCTGGGAAGTGGCGGTGCGGTCCCCTACGGCACTGCGTAGGATCCTACGGTCTTGGCGTGCATCCGTGCGTCGCTGCCGTCCGGTCCCAGGTCGACGGGCACGTGCACCTTCCGCCGACCACTGGCGACAACATCGATGTACTGTGGAGACCTCACGCCCCACGTGTTGAGCAATTCGGCGGTACGTCCACCCGGCCTCCCGCATGCCCACTATACGCCCTCGCTCAAAGTCCGTCAACTGCACATACGGTTCACGTCCACGCTGTCGCGGTATGCTACCAGTGTTAAAGACTGCGATGGAGCTCCGTATGCCACGGCAAACTGGCTGACACTGACGGCGGCGGTGCACAAATGCTGCGCAGCTAGCGCCATTCGACGGCCAACACCGCGGTTCCTGGCGTGTCCGCTGTGCCGTGCGTGTGATCATTGCTTGTACAGCCCTCTCGCAGTGTCCGGAGCAAGTATGGTGGGTCTGACACACCGGTGTCAATGTGTTCTTTTTTCCATTTCCAGGAGTGTATGTACCATGAACCTACGTCGACAATCCGTATGGCGCAGTGCAGGACCTTGGAAACTCAATGTCACGCTACTGCGGGACCCTGAATGTCGACAATAGGTCACCGACACGTGGCACACCTGTGTTCAACGCATTATGCGTTACGAGACCACACTGCAGTGGTGGTTGCTGTGCGCCAAACCGGCCATCCGACGCACATTGACACACTAAGGCAGAGCCAAAGCCAGGTGGAATCACCACACAACTGATTTATACTATAGCGCTCTACGTGAACTCATGGATCATCCTCCATCCCCGGATCAAGGCAAAGATTTTATCCTTGACCAAATGCCGTCTAGAGGGAGCCATTGTACCAGCACGCAGCCAAGATAGGATTAACGGTGAAGAACCTTCTATGCACCATATTGTTCAAAATGTTCGTCGACGCCGACAGGCTTTAATGACAACTTAAGACTTACCTGATGGGCGACGGCTGACTTCGCAAGCTACCATTGCGGATGCATTCACAAAGCACTATAGACTTTTCTATCAAGAAGTACCTGCCGGTGCAGAGGCCATTGCTGAGGTTGCCCAGGAAACACTTGGTACTCTCAACGCAGCAGCTGCAACCCTCCTGACTGCTGAAGTGACCACCGACGACGTCCAAGGCGCTGTGGCCAAAGGGTCTCTGAATCGATCTCCCGGCCCGGATGGTTTACCTCTCGAATTTTACAGAACCTTCCAAGATTTGATGATGCCACGATGGAGGGACATGTACTGGGAACTTTTGTCCGGCTCTGCGAACCCGCCACCAATGTTCATCGAAGGCTTACTTGTACCAGTCCCGAAACCCGCAGGAGGAACACGACTCGACAGTTATCGGCCGATCACGTTACTCAATTCCGACTTCAAGATTTTCACACGCCTTCTAGCAGTGCGACTCAAACATGTCTTACGAGACATTGTTTCCCACGAACAAACGTCCTTAGGCGGCGATCGTAATATACAGACAGCCCTCAGTGAATATCGAGATGTGATCGCTGTGGCAACACACTCGCGACTGCCAGGCGCTTTAATCTCCACCGACTTCAAACAAGCGTTTGACCGCGTCAATCATGCATTCCTCAACGCAGTGATGGACCGAATGGCACTTCGCCCGACGTTCACGCAAGTGATTATGCGGCTCCTTCGTGGAGCAACGTCCAGACTTCTCGTCAACGGCAGACTTACAGAACCTACGGCAGGGTTGCCCTTTGTCGACGGCGCTTGATGCCATTGCGATGGAACCACTCATTTGCGGATTACGGCGACGTTTGACAGGTATTCCCCTCCGGGCTCATATGTTCCGCTGCCGAGCTTACGCGGACGACTTGGCCCTCGTCGTACGTTCAGCGGCCGACGTACAAGCTGCGATGCAGTGGACTACCCGTTACAGTGCAGGGGCAGGGAGCGCTATGAACGTGGCAAAATCATGCGCCACGAAGATCGGCCTTGGACTTCTCGCAGACAGCGTAGTCCCATTTCAACTGGTGGCCACCCTCCGTTGTCTCGGATTAGTGTACACGCGAGACATTCGCCGCACCTCGGCGATCAATTTTCGGGCGCTGCTGCAACGCATCCGGGCCAACATACAAAATCACATACTACGTCCGCTGAATATGTGCCAGAGAGTCACCTTCGTCAATACCCATCTGGCAGCCCGGATACCCCCTATAGCGCAGACTCTGCCCATCACTGGGACAATGGCGGCCAGATTACAGGCGGCTTTCGGCTGTTTCATTTGTTCTGGACGCATCTTCAAAGTCCAGTATGAAGCTCTCACCTTACCGAAGCGGGATGGTGGCCTCGATCTGGTTAATATGAGAGCCAGGACTACGGCACTTTACACCAATACTATGCTCCGGTTATGGAAAAGCCAAAATGCTAATTTTTACTGGAATGTTGACCACCGAGCTCGCACCTGTTTCTAGACGCCCACCGACGTCTTTGGCACACACCCCACCTCCGATGTCACATATCGGCCGTTTCTTTTTGGAGTACAGCTACATATGCACCGAGCTCCCCAGGACCAGGAAGACGACCACCCGCGACATCTACCGCCTGTTCCGAAAGTCTCCACCCCGCAACCCCGTCGAAACACGTCACCCCCAGGTTTCATGGCCTACAGTTTGGAAAACGATCCACCAACCATATCACACCACTCTATGTGGTACACAGCGCCTCTATGTGGTACCTTTCGTCAACGGCAAGTATACCACAAGACAGAAACTGCATCGCATCGCACTGGTGGACTCACTCCTGTGCCTCAAGTGCAATGTCGAAGATACAGATTTACATCGTTTTGAGTGTGGGCCAGCAGGAAATGTCTGGACCCTCGTAAAGAAGATTGTGGCTTTCTACCTCCGAGTACCACCACATCACGTTTCTCCTACCATGATGATATATCCCGACACGACTTACTTTCCATCGGCTAAGTGGCACGCCATCACATGGATCAGTGGCATGGCTGTCAAATACCTCTTCCGGGACGACATCGTCGATCCGGCGGACTTTTGGACACGCCTCCAAGTACATCACCACACCCTTCGCCGACATCGACACTATCGGGCCACTTTCGTGAACTATTTACAGAGTATTTTCACCAACCCGCCTCAAAGCTGAACTCTCAACGAACCGTGCCAGCCAAGACTGGACGATCCCACGTTCCCCTTCAATGGTCAATGATAGAATGCATTTTCTTCTGATGGCGCGCCAAAGTGGAGCATGGCGCGGAGAGTATTCCTATTTTATTTCACTTCTCTTTTCTCCTCCTCTTCTAAGTTTTTTTCTCCTTACACATGTTTATCCTGAGAAAGAAAACTGGCGTTCTACGGATCGGAGCGTGGAATGTCAGATCCCTTAATCGGGCAGGTAGGTTAGAAAATTTAAAAAGGGAAATGGATAGGTTAAAGTTAGATATAGTGGGAATTAGTGAAGTTCGGTGGCAGGAGGAACAAGACTTTTGGTCAGGTGATTACCGGATTATAAATACAAAATCAAATAGGGGTAATGCAGGAGTAGGTTTAATAATGAATAAAAAAATAGGAGTGCGGGTTAGCTACTACAAACAGCATAGTGAACGCATTATTGTGGCCAAGATAGACACAAAGCCCATGCCTACTACAGTAGTACAAGTTTATATGCCAACTAGCTCTGCAGATGATGACGAAATTGATGAAATGAATGACGAGATAAAAGAAATTATTCAGGTAGTGAAGGGAGACGAAAATTTAATAGTCATGGGTGACTGGAATTCGTCAGTAGGAAAAGGGGCGCTAAAGACTACACTGTTGAGCGCCCATAACACCATATCCATCCAGTAGGAAAAGGGAGCGAAGGAAACATAGTAGGTGAATATGGATTGGGGGGAAGAAATGTAAGAGGAAGCCGCCTTGTAGAATTTTGCACAGAGCATAACTTAATCATAGCTAACACTTGGTTCAAGAATCATAAAAGAAGGTTGTATACCTGGAAGAATCCTGGAGATACTAAAAGGTATCAGATAGATTATATAATGGTAAGACAGAGATTTAGGAACCAGGTTTTAAATTGTAAGACATTTCCAGGGGCAGATGTGGATTCTGACCACAATCTATTGGTTATGAACTGCAGATTGAAACTGAATAAACTGAAAAAAGGTGGGAATTTAAGGAGATGGGACCTGGATAAACTGAAAGAACCAGAGGTTGTAGAGAGTTTCAGGGAGAGCATAAGGGAACAATTGACAGGAATGGGGGAAAGAAATACAGTAGAAGAAGAATGGGTAGCTCTGAGGGATGAAGTAGTGAAGGCAGCAGACGATCAAGTAGGTAAAAAGACGAGGGCTAATAGAAATCCTTGGGTAACAGAAGAAATATTGAATTTAATTGATGAAAGGAGAAAATATAAAAATGCAGTGAATGAAGCAGGCAAAAAGGAATACAAACGTCTCAAAAATGAGATCGACAGGAAGTGCAAAATGGCTAAGCAGGGATGGCTAGAGGACAAATGTAAGGATGTAGAGGCTTGTCTCACTAGGGGTAAGATAGATACTGCCTACAGGAAAATTAAAGAGACCTTTGGAGAGAAGAGAACCACTTGTATGAATATCAAGAGCTCAGATGGCAACCCAGTTCTAAGCAAAGAAGGGAACACAGAAAGGGGGAAGGAGTATATAGAGGGTTTATACAAGGGCGATGTACTTGAGGACAATATTATGGAAATGGAAGAGGATGTAGACAAAGACGAAATGGGAGATAAGATACTGCGTGAAGAGTTTGACAGACCACTGAAAGACCTGAGTCGAAACTAGGCCCCGGGATTAGACAACATTCCATTAGAACTACTGATGGCCTTGGGAGAGCCAGTCATGACAAAACTCTACCATCTGGTGAGCAAGATGTATGAGACAGGCGAAATACCCTCAGACTTCAAGAAGAATATAATAATTCCAATCCCAAAGAAAGCAGGTGTTGACAGATGTGAAAATTACCGAACTATCAGTTTAATAAGCCACAGCTGCAAAATACTAACGCGAATTCTTTACAGACGAATGGAAAAACTGGTAGAAGCGGACCTCGGGGAAGATCAGTTTGGATTCCGTAGAAATGTTGGAACACGTGAGGCAATACTAACCTTACGACATATCTTAGAAGAAAGAGTAATAAAAGGCAAACCTACGTTTCCAGCATTTGTAGACTTAGAGAAAGTTTTTGACAATGTTAACTGGAATACTCTCTTTCAAATTCTGAAGGTGGCAGGGGTAAAATACAGGGAGTGAAAGGCCATTTACAATTTGTACAGAAACCAGATGGCAGTTATAAGAGTCGAGGGGCATGAAAGGGAAGCAGTGGTTGGGAAAGGAGTGAGACAGGGTTGTAGCCTCTCCCCGATGTTATTCAATCTGTATATTGAGCAAGCAGTAGAGGAAACAAAAGAAAAATTCGGAGTAGGTATTAAAATTTATGGAGCAGAAGTAAAAACTTTGAGGTTCACCGATGACATTGTAATTCTGTCAGAGACAGCAAAGGACTTGGAAGAGCAGTTGAACGGAATGGACAGTGTCTTGAAACGAGGATATAAGATGAACATCAACAAAAGCAAAACGAGGATAATGGAATATAGTCAAATTAAATCGGGTGATGCTGAGGGAATTAGATTAGGAAATGAGACACTTAAAGTAGTAAAGGAGTTTTGCTATTTAGGGAGTAAAATAACTGATGATGGACTGATGATGGTCGAAGTAGAGAGGATATAAAATGTAGACTGGCAATGGCAAGGAAATCGTTTCTGAAGAAGAGAAATTTGTTAACATCGAGTATAGATTTAAGTGTCAGGACGTCGTTTCTGAAAGTATTTGTATGGAGTGTAGCCATGCATGGAAGTTAAACATGGACGATAACTAGTTTGGACAAGACGAGAATAGAAGCTTTCGAAATGTGGTGCTACAGAAGAATGCTGAAGATAAGGTGGGTAGATCACGTAACTAATGAGGAGGTATTGAATAAGATTGGGGAGAAGAGAAGTTTGTGGCACAACTTGACTAGAAGAAGGGATCGGTTGGTAGGACATGTTTTGAGGCATCAAGGGATCACAAATTTAGCATTGGAGGGCAGCGTGGAGGGTAAAAATCGTAGAGGGAGACCAAGAGATGAATACACTAAGCAGAGTAGGTTGCAGTAGGTACTGGGAGATGAAGAAGCTTGCACAGGATAGAGTAGCATGGAGAGCTGCATCAAACCATTCTCAGGACTGAAGACCACAACAACAACAATGATTATCCTTTTCACACATAGCTCTCTATCTGCAGGCTATTTGTTTTCTTTCTCCTGTGCTCAAAAAAAAAAAATGATGCTGCTGCTGATGGTGAGACTGTATACTCATTTATGTTAACAAAAAAATAAATAAATAAATAAAAATAAAGTAAAATAAAATAAAAAGTTGGTAGAGCACTTGCCCGCGAAAGGCAAGGTCCCGAATTCAAGTCTCGGTCCGGCACACAGTTTTCATCTGCCAGGAAGTTTCAATACTGATAGTGATTTCTACTGTTGTTGATATAAATTGTCATGCGAGAAGTGGGAGAATTCTACTACTTGTGGTAGCCAAGCAATAGCCAAGCAATACGTGGCAGTAAATTGTGTATCAACTGTTAAGTAGTGATCAAGCTAATTCATTCAAATACGAAGTGTTTGGCAAGGTAAATGAATGATCAAATGTAAACTCATATAACTGATCTTATAAAACGATTAAGTTACAATGACACGTTCATTATCTGTGTCTAGAGAAAACGTTGCACACAGAAGTGTTAGAAAATTTGACACTGCGTGGTCGAGTACAACTCGCAAAGCACAAAGTTACGCCGTGAGAGAGTGTGACTAAATTGACAGTATCACCATTTAGGTTAATTAATAGGAAGCAGATTCTGTACCGAGCCTCGAAAGGTGCTAGCCTCCCGAAAACACAAAGAGCTGATAACCACATATGGGACACGAGTCCAATACGTGAAAGCCACAGCAGTTTCTCGATGAGAATCGACGAAAAGTTAATCACGAATTACACGTACAGGATGAGTGATTAACGAAATTGTACTGCAAGTGCGTACTGCCTACATGCATCCCACTTTGTAGTTGCCATCTTACCATACAGCATCCTGAGGCATTCGACACCAAACACGTCTTCTCACTGCATGACAGAACACAAGAGTAATTCAGGACATGTATTAGCAGTTGCGAATATGAGCTACCATCGGCTGTATAGTGGACTGACGCCAATGAAAATTTGTGCCAAAGCGGGACTCGATCCGGGACTTCCCGCCCTAACCACTTCGGCTATCCGTGCACGAATCACGGCCAAATCCAGACTTCCAAATGTCGTCGTGCGTGTGGCACAACATGCACTCGTACCTTACGTATATTCCCGTCCAGGAAGGACATATTTATTAAGAGTGGAGAGCTTGGTATTGGCGAATAAATAAAAAATAGCAGTGCTTGTGTTATTAGGAAGTATGGCGCTAAAAAAGTAATTATCTTCCAGCAAACCCCACAAGCGGACAACGATCTCATCGGTTCGTTCACCCCGAATTCCAAAGATGGCTTCCGGGATCCTTGACAGACTATCCCATCGCCGAGCGGGGTAGCCGAGCGGTCTTAGGCGCCTTGCACGGTCCGCCCGGCTCGCCCCGTCGGAGGTTCGAGTCCTCCCTCGGGCATGGGTGTGTGTTGTCCTTAGCGTAAGTTAGTTTAAGTTAGAGTAAGTAGTGTGTAAGCTTAGGGACCGATAACCTCAGCAGTTTGGTCCCGAAAGAACTTACCACAAATTTCCAAATTTCCTATCCCATCAAGGATAACTGAGTTGTCCGTGGTGCAGAATTGCATCTTTGCAGTGACTCTGCAATGACTAGCACTTGAAAATGATTGAATTATAAAATATCAAAATTAAATACTGAAACTTGCAACTTAACGGGCAGTTTTCAAGCTCTCCGTGCTAGTCTGTCCTGTACAAGAGTCTCCCCATCTGCACAACCACTGTGACCTACGTCCACAGAGCGAGGTGGCGCGGTGGTTAGACACTGGACTCGCATTCGGGAGGACGTCGGTTCAATCCCGCGTCCGCCCATCCTGATTTAGGTTTTCCGTGATTTCCCTAAATCGCTCCAGGCAAATGCCGGAATGGTTCCTTTGAAAGGGCACGGTCGACTTCCTTCCCCATCCTTCCCTAATCCGATGAGACCGATGACCTCGCTGTCTGGTCTCCTTCACCAAACAACCCAACCCCCAACCCAACCCCAACCTACGTCCATGTTAGCCCACTTACTGCAGTCAAATTGTGGTCTTCAACAACAGTGTCTCTCTCATTCCCTCTGTTACTAAATCATCACTTCCTTAATGTCTCAGTGTGTGCCCAAACAATCTACCCTCCTTTTAATCAAATTATGTCGTAAAGCTCTTTCCTGCTTCATTCGGTTTCGTATGCCTCCAGTACTTCTCTGGACTTTGAACCTAGCCTTCAGCAGTGTTTTGCAGCAGTACATTTCATAACCTTGTACTCTCTTCTTGTATGTACTGCTGACTGGCCATATCTTACTCCCACACAGGCCCATAAGTTGGACAAATACTTTTAGAAAAGACTGAAAAACACCAAGCTCTCGCGGCTTGTCCCCTTTTTGCCTTGATTCGACTTTTTCTAGTCGAGTGGTGATAGCCAATCAAGGGCCAGCCGGTGTGGCCGAGCGGTTCTAGGCACTTCAGTCTGGAACCGCGCGACCGCTACGGGCGCAGGTTCGAATCCTGCCTCGGGCATGGATGTGTGTGATGTCCTTAGGTTCGTTAGGTTTAAGTAATTCTAAGTTCTAGGGGACTGATGACCTCAGATGTTAAGTCCCATAGTGCTCACAAGGGAACCTCCCCATCGCACCCCCCTCAGATTTAGTTATAAGTTGGCACAGTGGATAGGCCTTGATAAACTGAACACAGATCAATTGAGAAAACAGGAAGAAGTTGTGTGTAACTGTGAAAAAATATGCAAAATATACAAACTGAGTAGTTCGTGGGAAGATATGCAATATCAAGGACACTGGGAACGCAGGAGCGCCGTGGTCTCGTGGTAACGTGAGCAGCTGCGGAACGAAAAGTCCTTGGTTCAAATCTTCCATCGAGTGAAAAGTTTAATTTTTTATTTTCAGTTTATGTGACAAACTCTTATGTTTTCATCACTTTTTTGGGAGTGATTATCACATCCACAAGAAAACCTAAATCGGGCAAGGTAGAAGAATCTTTTTACCCATTCGCCAAGTGTACAAGTTAGGTGGGTCGACAACATATTCCTGTCATGTGACGCACATGCCGTCACCAGTGTCGTATATAATATATCAGACGCGTTTTCCTGTGGAGGAATCGGTTGACCTATGACCTTGCGATCAAATGTTTTCGGTTCCCATTGGAGAGGCACGTCCTTTCGTCTACTAATCGCACGGTGTTGCGGTGCGGTCGCAAAACACAGACACTAAACTTATTACAGTGAACAGAGACGTCAATGAACGAACGGACAGATAATAACTATGCAAAAATAAAGAAAGTAAAATTTTCACTCGAGGGAAGGCTTGAACCAAGGACCTCTCGTTCTACAGCTGCTCACGCTACCACGGGACCACGGCGCTCCTGACCTCCCGTTGTCCATGATGCTGCCTACGTGGTCCATGGACTACTCAGTTTGTATATTTTGCTTATTTTTTCACAGTTCCACACAGCTTCTTCCTGTTTTCTCAATTGATCTGTGTTCAGTTTATCAAGGCCTATCGACTGTGCCAACTTATAACTAAATCTGAGGGGGGTGCGATGGGGAGGTTCCCTTGTCAGAGCCATTTGAACCATTTGAAGCCAATGAAGGTCATTGGAGTAATGAAATCTGGAATGAGAATTCTGATTTTGTGTAGACAGAAACCGGGTGACGGGGCTGGCGTACTTTATAAGGCACGGGACGAGTCGTGACGGCGCGGCTACCTTCGCAACAAGGGCAGAGTACGGCCCGTTCGTCGCACCAATGAGGGTGCCCAGCGTTTTCGCCTTGCAGCGAGGCGAGCTGAGTGGGATGTGGTCAACATTGGGGGTGGCGCCTTGCAGATCGTTTCAGTGCTCTGGAGCCCGCCACCTGCCTACGAGACGACGCCGGATAGCTGCATCGTCTTTGTCGGTTCGGAGAATTGTAGCGCCTGCATCGACGGCCGGTCGGCAGCACGGCGCCGACACAGACTACTGCCGTCCAGTAGCCAGAGACAGTTTCAGGCCTATGCTTTCCTGGCCGTAGACCGAAAAACGCCACCTGATTGGTGGACGAGTAGGATGCGTGCTGACGCAAAAAAGCGCACTACGGATTCAGCGGTACAAACCTCGTTAGGAAGAAAATTTATTGTAATGATTTGAAGGAGAGGCAGAATCTAAGAGTATGAATGGTAGCTGTTTCTGCCGCGCGGGATTAGCCGAGCGGTCTGGGGCGCTGCAGTCATGGACTGTGCGGCTGGTCCCGTCGGAGGTTCAAGTCCTCCCTCGGGCGTGGGTGTGTTTGTTAGTCCTTAGGATAATTTAGGTTAAGTAGTGTTTAAGCTTACGGATTGATGACCTTAGCAGTTAAGTCTCATAAGATTTTACACACATTTGAACATTTTTTTGGTAGCTGTTTCTGTCTCCCCCCCCCCACTATTGGAGACTTTCCTGCGCAGTGAAGACACGGCGCTAATCGTTCGGTATGTAGACGGAGTGAGGAGTTTAGTCGGATTCGCTTCTGGATGTCTGGAGAGATTCGTCGTGTTTCGCTTCTGGACCACCAGAACGAACATAGAGTTCTTCACTTCTTGTCTGCCAGAGTGAAGGTGATCGCAGGAGTCAGAAGTATTACTGTCGCTGTAGACCGGGCAGGGACTGTCTGTTATCATTTGGTGACAACAGTCGGCACTGTTTGCCGTTTCGCACTCGCGGTATTCCGGTCGGGTCTTTTATCCACAGGTGCGGACCACCACTAAGAGCAGCTGCGACACCATCCCTGTGCTCCGGGCTGTTGGCTCAAACATTACGTCACGCTTACAGACCGCACTCAGAGTGGCTGAGCCTTGGTTAGAGAAATAGCGTGTTAGAGTAAACGTCGACAAGTGCGAAGCCGTTCTGTTCACTAGAAGACCGAAGCAACTGCGCAAACACCGATACTGCACACCAATAACTCTCCATGGACGCCCAATACGTTTCCGCGAGAAAGTCAAATACCTCGGTGTTTGGCTGGACCGGAAATTACTCTGGGGGGACCACATACAACACATGACCAACAGAGCAAGCGCGAGGCTCAAACAGCTCTACCCTATGCTCAACAGGCGTAGCACACTGAACAGAATGGTGTCGAGGTCCATGTACATGACACTTACTCGACCCCTGATGACGTATGCAGCTCCTGCCTGGGGATACGCTGCGCCCACACGCCTGCACCGTCTGCAGATCATACAAAACAAGGTACTCAAAATCATAAGCAATGCTCCACGATACACACGCATCGCGGACCTTCACCGGGAATACCGACTTGAGACTCTCACGGAGGTAATCCACAAACTCATCACAAGACCATACAGAAACTCCAGACATTCGCAGAACCCGTTTATTGTGAATCTGGGGAACTACGACCAAAACCACAGATTGAAACATAAAAGACCAAAAGACATACTTCTAAGGACCTAACATTATGGCCAAATTCACGCAAACACAACGATACAGGTGAGCCCCTGTTAATCAGCCACCATTACTAGATATCCAGTTGGAACACACTTGCCGAATAACTGGCACCACGCAGGGAAGCCGTTCCGTACACTACATGCAGCAAGCTCAACCCCCCCCCCCCCCCCCACACACACACAGTGAGATGATCTATGGCCGATCTCCCACTAATATATAATGATCCTGATTGTTCCAGGAATGCAGCGGCTGCAGCAAACTCGGATGCATCGCCATCGCCTGCCACGGTAATGATGCATGATACCCATACTAACAAACCCAACCTCGCATGAACTATCGCAGCTAGTAAGCTCTTACTACCCATCCCACTGTCGCAGAGGATTTTTTCCCACGGCACGAGCCATGGCACTTTTTTCCCTCTGCTCTTCAAATCGCTACCCTCACTCGCGTTTCGTCCACTATGTATCACCTGATGGACCGTGTTAATGCGTAGTCTTACCCAGACGCACGGATAACATCACAGCCCAGCATCCTGTGATCCACCTATTAGATAACTAACATGTTGACAGAGATGACAGTAGAACTTTTGGTTTGGTCACCACGATGGTGCGGGCGTGGAGGGGCCCCACCTCTAATTCGCGTCCAGTCTCGCAGGAGGTAACGTATTCGCAGCACAGGCCCAGCAGTCTCATTAACTTGACCCCTCAGAGCTTGCGCTGTCGCCTTCTGAACATGCACACCCACGGCTTGTATGTGTGATCTGTAGCAAAGCCTCTCATTCCTGAACAATATTGATCGTAATAGTCCGGGATAACGTGTGAAGGCATACTCTTGCTCTCGTAGTTTGTAGGGCTCTATAACGTGATAGCTGATCCCAGTCCCATACTCGAATTCAGCCAACATCTCGCTACCCAGTGGGAGCGCGTTTGAGGCGCCATGCCACGGATCGCGGGGCCCCTTCCGGTGGAGGTTCGAGTCCTCCCTCAGGCAAGGGTGTGTGTGTGTTGTTCTTAGCATAAGTTAGTTTAAGTAGTGTGTAAGTCTAGGGACCTATGACCTCAGAAGTTTGGTCCCTTAGGTATTCATACACGTTTGAACATTTTCTCATTACCCAAGTCACATTGTTCTTATTTATACTCCACTCAATATTTGTGTCACGTAAATTCTCGCAATAAATCAGTTCGAAATACCAAAATTTTTGTATTATTTGATAGTTGAATTTCACCTTTATTATCAGCGTCCTTTGCCGGATGCTAGTGATGTTGTTGTTGTTGTGGTATTCAGTCCAGACACTGGTTTGATGCAGCTCTCCATGCTACTCTATCCTGTGCAAGCGACCTACATCCTTCTGAATCTGTGTAGTGTATTCAGCTCTTGCTCTCCCTCTACGATTTTTACCCTCCACGCTGCCCACCAATACTACATTGGTGATCCCTTGATGCCTCAGAACATGTCTTACCAACTGACCCCTTCTTCTTGTCAAGTGGTGCCACAAACTCCTCTTCTCCCCAATTCTGTTCAATACCTTCTCATTAGTTATGTGATCTACCCATTTAACCTTCAGCATTCTTCTGTAGCACCACATTTCGAAAGCTTCTATTCTCGTCTTGTCCAAACTATTTGTCGTCCATGTTTCATTCACTTGCATACATTGCTACACTCCAAACAAATACTTTCAGAAATGACTTCCTGACACTTAAATCTATACTCGAGGTTAACAAATTTCTCTTCTTCAGAAACGCTTTCCTTGCCATTGCCAGTCTATATTTTATATCCTCTCTACTTCGACCATCATCAGTTATTTTGCTCCCCAAATAACAAAGCTCCTTTACTACTTTAAGTGTCTCATTTCCTAATCTAACTCCCTCAGCATCACCCGACTTAATTCGACTACATTCCATTATCCTCGTTTTGCTTATGTTGATGTTCATCTTATATGTTCCTTTCAAGATACTGTCCATTCCGTTCAACTGCTCTTCCAAGTCCTTTGCTGTCTCTGACAGAATTACAATGTCATCGACGAACCTCAAAGTTTTTATTTCTTATTCTTGGATTTTAATACCTACTCCGAATTTTTCTTTTGTTTCCTTTACTGCTTGCTCAAGATACAGACTGAATAACATCGGGGAGAGGCTAAAACCCTGTCTCACTCCCTTCCCAACCACTGCTTCCCTTTCATGCCCCTCGACTCTTATAACTGCCATCTGGTTTCTGTACAAATTGTAAATACCCTTTCGCTCTCTGTATAAGACGGCTGCCAACTTCAGAATTCGAAAGAGAGTATTCCGGTCAACATTGTCAAAAGCTTTCTCCAAGTCTACAAATGCTAGAAACGTAGGTTCCCTTAATCTATTTTCTAAGATAAGTCGTAGGGTCAGTATTGCCTCCCGTGTTGCAAACTTTCCACAGAATCCGAACTGATCTTCCTCGAAGTCGGCTTCTACCAGTTTTTCCATCCGTCTGTAAAGAAATCGCGTTAGTATTTTGCAGCCGTGACTTATTAAACTGATAGTTCGGTAATTTTCACATCTGTCAACACCTGCTATCTTTGGGATTGGGCCGGCCGAAGTGGCCGTGCGGTTCTAGGCTCTACAGTCTGGAACCGAGCGATCGCTACGGTCGCAGGTTCGAATCCCGCCTCGGGCATGGGTGTGTGTGATGTCCTTAGGTTAGTTAGGTTTAATTAGTTCTAAGTTCTAGGCGACTGATGACCTCAGAAGTTAAGTCGATAGTGCTCAGAGCCATTTGAAACATTTTTTTGGGATTGGAATTATTATATTCTTCTTGAAATCTGAGGTTATTTCGCCTGTCTCATACATCTTGCTCACCAGATGGTAGAGTTTTGTCAGGACTGGCTCTCCCAAGGCTGTCAGCAGCTCTAATGGGATGTTGTCTACTCCCGGGGCCTTGTTTCGACTTAGGTTAGTTAGTGATCCGCTATCAAATTAATAGAATTACGTCGAAGGCGCAACAAACTGACCACAAACATAGCCATATCACAATTTCCTGCAAAAGTTGTCTGTCGCGTCATAGAAACTGTGGTAGTTAAAGGGGGCCGGGGGTTGGGTGTATTAACCTAACTAATACGGATTTCTTTAATGAATTTGGGTGGCGTGGCCACCTCCCAACCCCAGAACCTCACAAGACTTCCGAGCATTCAAATTTATATGAGACGTATCACGGTTCACTATTTCAGGAAATCTTTGAATGTTATTGCTAGTCTACTCTATAAATCCTCTTTACTTTTGCGTTTGTGAATTGATTTCTTGACCAAACAGCGAAATTGGTTTACTACTTCCCGCACCTCATTTCCTAATGTAATTCTCTCTGTATCACGTGACTTAATTAGACTACACTACATTCTTTCTGTTTTACTTTTTTTACTGTTCATCTTAACACCACTCTTAATACGCCATCCCTTCCACTGGAATAACCGACGTTTTGTCAGTGAAGAAGAATGACCGACATGTATATTTCTTTTTATTTTAGTTCCTATTACAGCCATTAGCACTTTTCGTCGATCTGCGTAAGATGTGAGGACAGAGTACATCGCTGCTGCAGGTACATGTCCTTCGGAGCACACCGCTCGGTGCTCACTGGCGAACATGGAAGTGTGCAGCAAACGAATCGTAAGTTTTCCCACCTTGAGCCAATCACTCAACGACATCGCCAATTGCGACTACAGTAGGCGCTGCACCGTCGAGACGGGACCAAGGATCAATGGAAACTTGGTCGGAATGGGTTAACTTTCCACACTGCTGGCCATTAAAATTGCTACACCAAGAAGAAATGCAGATGATGAACGGGTATTCATTGGACAAATATATTTTACTGGAACTGACATGTGATTACATTTTCACGCTTTGGGTGCATAGATGCTGATAAATCATTACCCAGAACAACCACCTCTGGCCGTAATAACGGCCTTGATACGCCTGGGCATCGAGTCAAACAGTGCTCGGATGGCGTGTACAGGTACAGTTGCCCATGCGGCTTCAACACGATACCACAGTTCAACAAAGAGTAGTGACTGGCGTATTGTGACGAGCCAGTTACTCGGCCACCATTGACCTGACGTTTACAATTGGTGAGAGATCTGGAGAATGTGCTGGCCAGGGCAGCAGTCGAACATTTTCTGTATCCAGAAAGGCCCGTACAGGAGCTGCAACATGCGATCGTGTATTATCCTGCTGAAATGTAGGGTTTCGCAGGGATCGAATGAAGGGTAAAGTCACGGGTCGTAACACATCTGAAATGTAACGTCCACTGTTTAAAGGGCAGTCAGTGCGAACAAGAGGTGACCTAGACGTGTAACCAATGGCACCCCTTACCATCACGCCGGGTGATACGCCAGTATGGCGATGACGAATACACGCTTCCAATGTGCGTTCACCGCGATGTCGCCAAACACGGATGGAACCATCATGATGCTGTAAACAGAACCTGGATTCATCCGAAAAAATGACGTTTTGCCATTCGTGCACACAGGTTCGTCGTTCAGTACACCATCGCAGGCGCTCCTGCCTGTGATGTAGCGTCAAGGGTAACCGCAGCCATTGTCTCCGAGCTGATAGTCCATGCTGCTGCAAACGTCGTCGAACTGTTCGTGCAGATGATGGTTCTCTTGCAAACGTCCCCATCTGTTGACTCCGGGTTCGAGACGTGGCTGCACGATCCGTTACAGCCATGCAGATAAGATGTCTGTCATGTCGACTGCTAGTGATACGAGGGCGTTGGGATCCAGCACGGCGTCCCGTATTACCCTCATGAACCCACCGATTCCATATTCTGGTAACAGTCATTGGATCTCGACCAACACGAGCAGCAATGTCGCGATACGATAAACCGCAATCGCGATAAGCTACAATCCGACCTTTATCAAAGTCGGAAACGTGATGCTACGCATTTCTCCTCCTTACACGAGGCATCACAACAACGTTTCACCAGGCAACGCCGGTCAACTGCTGTTTGTGTATGAGAAATCGGTTGTAAACTTTCCCCATGTCAGCTCGTTGTAGGTATCGCCACCGGCGCCAACCTTGTATGAATGCTCTGAAAAGCTAATCACTTGCATACCACAGCATGTTCTTCCTGTCGGTTAAATTTCGCTTCTGTAGCACGTCATCTCCGTGGTGTAGCAATTTTAATGGCCAGTAGTGTAGTTAGATCAGTTCAACGGTCGTGTCTCGATATGCAGTGATCCAAGCCAACAGCTACTCGAAACATACACTGTGCCACAGATGCTGGCCGGGGATTGGCACTAGGGAAGGGGTCAGGGGAGGAGGTGGTAATAGGGGAAGTGTTACTATATGAGAGACTTGCACGTCGGCTTCCGTGAAACGAACCGTAGTGACCCAAGGCACCATCGCAGCTGTAGTTTATATGAACATTATTGCGGACAGTGTTTAGTGTCTTCCCTAATGGCAACTGCATCTTCCAGCTGGATTAAAATCTGTGTCACTGATCCACAATCGTTCTATGGTAGTTTGATAAATTCGCTGGTATACTGACGTCAATGTCTTTCCCAGAAATTCGACCGATCTGAACCCGTTGGAACATATCTGGGATGCTGTGGGCGCCACCTCTGCGCTCACAAATCTCTCGCTCACTATTTACGGGTACTGCGTGATTTGTGCGTAGGCATCTGGAGCGACATACATCCATAGACTTGTCGCAATGTCGCGCAGATTTGCTGCTGTTTTGCGTTCCCAGTACGGCATTAAGCAGGTGGTCAGAAAGTTTCATCACTTCAGTGTACGTGCGTTTCTTTCAGCGTAGCTAGTAGAAGGCAGCTTCTACCAGACTTGGTACACGCAAATCCAGCCGTCTAGGAAGGAGAGATGTGGCAGTAAGACGTGCTAAGAGGTGGTTGTATGTGTGGGAAATCTAGAAAGCTTGGAGTAATATCTGCAAAGCATGGTCCTCGTACAACTTTTAACTGCAGGCTAAGTTAAGCAACATCTAGCAACGTTAAGGGCGAGGAGGTGGCAGTGAGACCGTCTATCACATAAAAACAATGGCTAATGATTTCGAATACATAGTTTTCTGGATCACTATGGTTGTTGGTAAGAGTGCAGAAAAAATTCTCCCTGTAGGACGTAGAGGGGAGAGTAGAGTGGGTGAAACAGAATCGTCTATCTTTCTTACTCTGGCCCATTCTGGGGAATGATTGGAAGACACTATGGATCATTTCCATTGTATTTAGTTCCCATCGACAAAGACAACGAGTCTTCTTCGTAATGTCAGAGATGATGTAGGTCTCCAAAAGCCGTGTGTGTACTGCATTCCATTCGAATGTGGTTTATCTTATGCAGGGCAGGCTACAGGAACAGTTATAAGAGATGCAAGGCACGCCAACGACACACCCAGCTAAAACGACCAAGCACCACTGCCTGAAGTGTGCTCACGAAGTGGGATGTGAGGAGACCAGTGCTGTCGTGCGACATCGGCACCACTGCAGTGGTGATATCGGCCAGCCAGGTCACCCGAGCGCTTTTGGCTAGCGGGGTGCTCTTAGCCCTTGTGAGGCCAATTGAGGAGGTATTTGACTGAGAAGTAGCGGCTCTGGTCACGGAAACTGACAGCAGCCGGGAGAGCGGTGTGCTGACCACATGCCCTCCCCCCCCACCCCCCCCACCATATTCGCATCCACTGACACCTAGCGACTGAGGATGACATGACTGTCGGTTTGTACCATTGGACCTGAGGCGGGTTCAGACGGAGTTTAGACTGGTTTAGTATCGCGGTGTAAAAGCCAAGTTTGTGGGCCAGCGCCGGCCGCGGTGGTCTCGCGGTTCTAGGCGCGCTGTCCGGAACCATGCGACTGCTACGGTCGCAGGTTCGAATCCTGCCTCGGGCATGGATGTTTGTGATGTCCTTAGGTTAGTTAGGTTTAACCAGTTCTAAGTTCTAGGGGACTAATGACCTCAGCAGAGTCCCATAGTGCTCAGAGCCATTTGAACCATTTTGTGGGCCAGCCTAATTAAGGAGTCTATGGAAGTGAAGACATTGGAAAGCCTAATAAACAGGGACTCAGGTTTCGGTCTAAACAAGATTTGGGGTCTTTATTAAGGTATCGCCAACCATTGCATCCACGACAGATGGGAAACGCTGAAAGTTCAAATGGTTCAAATGGCTCTGAGCACTATGGGACTTAACTGCTATGGTCATCAGTCCCCTAGAACTACTTAAACCTAACTAACCTAAGAACATCACACAACACCCAGCCATCACGAGGCAGAGAAAATCCCTGACCCCGCCGGGAATCGCACCCGGGAACCCGGGCGTGGGAAGCGAGAACGCTACCGCACGACCACGAGAGGCGGGCGAAACGCTGAAAGGATGTGCATTTCACGAAACATCAGTTTGGACTGTGAAAAACAAGTGAGCATCGAAGGGCGTATCAGGCTCTGGTAGTCGAACCTTGTGTTGTGGTATCCGACGCCAAATGCGGCGTATTGACACCAAATGTAGTGGGTGGGTTCCAGGAGGTGCCGTATTAAAACTCGGCGAGAACCTTCCAAATGATTTATTCGTCTCCTCCACAGAGCTCCGTTCACCTCGGTCTGCGTCACAGGCCTCACAATGCTGAGGTAGCGTCCCAGTGGCCTGTGCAATGCAACGCTGGGTCCTGCTGGCCTTGTGTTCACCAGTTGTAGAGTTCCGGTTGCGTCAGGATGGCTGCGCCAGCAGCCAACTCAGTGAACACTGCCCTCGTTGTCTCCACGTTGCTCTGCCTGGGAGCCGTAGGCCCGCCCCGCTGCTGCTTCTTCCTCGGCTGGCGTAGCTGGGAATGCGGCGGTAACGACCATCTGCGATCCGGCGTCCGAATCTGCGGCCCTCGACACGGAAGTCTCCGACATGTGTCGGGAGCCGAGACAGTGAGCTGAAGAGTGGTCCGCCACTGGCTGGCTGCGGACCCCGCGTTAGATTCAGAGGGTCGAACCAATGATCCACCGTGGACTGGGACGCTGGCGTCCCATCTGCTGCCGTGTGTCGCCCGGTGGAGTGATACGCCCCGCCGTCCAGGAGAGCTGCCACACTTTAATGAATCTCGTTGGTAAACGACACCTACTTATACTCGGCTGTGCGCCTTTGTTTCGTTAACGCGCCGCTCCGAGTCACTCCCAGGTTGCGCCAGTGGGCCCTTCTGCCTATAGCTTGCGCCATGCAAACCTCTGCGTTTACTCTTTTCAGCGGTTCGACGGCCCTGTGGCCTCCATTCCACTTCGCAACCGCTGCTCAGCGCAACTTACTGCTATCCGGCTCGCACCTGGCTGTAGCTCGTGCTCTGAGTATCGCATAAAACTAACTTTCCCTATCCTAAACGGTGGCGCCGCTAGACTCGTTTGTAAACAGCGTGGCGACACCGCCAGTACTCTACAGTCTGGATGGAGCCCGGGCAGTGAGCGCGCATAGTAACACAGCTCACAGGTGACGGCTGGCTTATCACCGAAATTTCGTACTTAAAGCTGAATCTACAACTCGACTGCAAAACTGAAAGAAGAGCAGTAAAGATACATAATTACTAGGGCAGTTCAATAAGTAATGCAACACATTTTTTTCTGAAACAGGGGTTGTTTTATTCAGCATTGAAATACACCAGGTTATTCCCCAATCTTTTAGCTACACAACACTATTTTTCAACGTAGTCTCCATTCAATGCTACGGCCTTACGCCACCTTGAAATGAGGGCCTGTATGCCTGCACGGTACCATTCCACTGGTCGATGTCGGAGCCAACGTCGTACTGCATCAATAACTTCTTCATCATCCGCGTAGTGCGTCCCACGGATTGCGTCCTTCATTGGGCCAAACATATGGAAATCCGACGGTGCGAGATCGGGGCTGTAGGGTGCATGAGGAAGAACAGTCCACTGAAGTTTTGTGAGCTCATCTCGGGTGCGAATACTTGTGTGAGGTCTTGCGTTGTCATGAAGAAGGAGAAGTTCGTTCAGAGTTTTGTGCCTACGAACACGCTGAAGTCGTTTCTTCAATTTCTGAAGAGTAGCACAATACACTTCAGAGTTGATCGTTTGACCATGGGGAAGGACATCGAACAGAATAACCCCTTCAGCGTCCCAGAAGACTGTAACCATGACTTTACCGGCTGAGGGTATGGCTTTAAACTTTTTCTTGGTAGGGGAGTGGGTGTGGCGCCACTCCATTGATTGCAGTTTTGTTTCAGGTTAGAAGTGATGAACCCATATTTCATCGCCTGTAACAATCTTTGACAAGAAATTGTCACCCTCAGCCACATAACGAGCAAGCAATTCCGCACAGATGGTTCTCCTTTGCTCTTTATGGTGTTCGGTTAGACAACGAGGGACCCAGCGGGAACAAACCTTTGAATATCCCAACTGGTGAACAATTGTGACAGCACTACCAACAGAGATGTCAAGTTGAGCACTGAATTGTTTGATGGTGATCCGTCGATCATCTCGCGTGTGTTCGCACGCTCCGTCACAGCTGTGCACGGCCGGCCCGCACGCGGGAGATCAGACAGTCTTGCTTGACCTTGCGGCGATGATGACACACGCTTTGCCCAACGACTCACCGTGCTTTTGTCCACTGCCAGATCACCGTAGACATTCTGCAAGCGCCTATGAATATCTGAGATGCCCTGGTTTTCCGCCAAAAGAAACTCGATCACTGCCCGTTGTTTGCAACGCACATCCGTTACAGACGCTATTTTAACAGCTCCGTACAGCGCTGCCACCTGTCGGAAGTCAATGAAACTATACGAGACGAAGCGGGAATGTTTGAAAATATTCCACAAGAAATTTCCGGTTTTTTCAACCAAAAGTGGCCGAGAAAAAAATGTGTTGCATTACTTATTGAACTGCCCTCGTAATACACTGCCTGAAAAAAGTGAAGTACCCAGAAGAGGTGATCCGCTGTCAGTGTTCTACCCATACGTGCCATCGGCGGGTGTGTAAATTGCAGTTGCCAGTGATAGGGTGCATGGCCACCACAGTGGATTAGAGTCGCCTGTGTTTAGTGTTGTTACAAGGATTGGTAGGGTACGTAACGAGCGTCAACAGCGTCAGATGCTGAGTGGCCACTGTGGAGGAGATGCAGATGTGGGTCTGGATTTGTCTGTCTGGTCGAATAATGCAATATCCAGATGTATGGACCATTCGACGGTGACAGTGCTCCAATGTTGGACTGACTGAGAACGCGAGGGCAGGCTTACTCGTTGTAAAGTTTCTGACCGATCATGTCAGGTCACTACAAGAGAGAATGGACGTATTGTACAATGTGTACATTGTAGCCCCTTCATATCTGTACTGAAAACAAGATATGGACTCCCTGCAACAACCTGTGTTACCTCACACCATTGCCGGCCTGTGTGGCCAAGCGGTTCTAGGCGCTACAGCCTCGAACCGCGCGACCGCTACGGTCGCAGGTTCGAATCCTGCCTCGGGAATGGATGTGTGTGATGTCCTTAGGTTAGTTAGGTTCAAGTAGTTCTAAGTTCTGGAGGACTAATGACCTCAGCAGTTAAGTCCCATAGTGCTCAGAGCCGTTTGAACCTCACACCGTTGGCCAGAGAGTAGCAACAGCCGGGCTAAGGAGCTGTTGTTCCATGCGTAGGCTGCCCCGTTAACGCCCCAACACGAATGGCCGCGTTTGGAATGGTGGCATGGCCAGGAAGCGTGGGCTGCTCATCAGTGCTATCACACTGCATTCACCGATGAATCACGGTTCTGCACTATCCCGTATGAACATCGTCAACAAATATGGCGCCGAGGTGGGGAGAGGTCCAATTCTTCCGATGTTTTGAAGAGACACAGCGGTGTTACTACCGGTGTCGTGGTCTGGGGAGGCATCGGGTATGATTTCAGATCACGGCTGGAAGTGATTTAGGTTACTCTGATGGTGCAACGATACGTCGCAGACATCCTACGTCCTCGCGTATCGTGCGACAAGTCAGTAGTGTTATTTTTCAAGAGGAAAATGCCCTTCCACACACGAGACGAGTGTGCATGATCTGTCTGCATTTTGCTGAGATAGCCAATGGCCAGCAAGATCCCCAGATGTCCCCGGTAGATCTTGTGTGTGAGACCAGCTCGAATGCAAACTCCGTCCCGGTGCTAGTACGCAGGATGTGAATGACCTGTCACAAAAGCTGTGGGCCAGATTGCCACAGGGGAGGAAACAACGGCTTTGTCATTCGCTCTCAGAGGAATCGGGGCATGCATCCACGTCAGAATGGGTGCGACGCCATACTGATAAGTGGGCTCATACTGCAGAGTTCTTTGTGAATTTGACTCAATTTTGTAATCACCGTAGTATTATCAGATCGGACCCACTCTCAAGCCGTGGAGTTTCACTTCGCTTCCTTCTCCCCTTCTGAGTGCTGCACTGTTTTTATCAGAATGTGTCTTTTTTTGTTTGCAGGTACATGTCTGTAGGCGTAGTATCCGCAAACAAACAAGCAGCAATAATCACAGAACCTCAGTCTTTTTTTGAAGGTGATAGTTCAAAATGGATGAATACAAGTCCTATATGGTCGTAAAGAAAACCTTGCCAGGTGTAGAATTATGAAACCGGAATTTCCGTAAAGATGATGCTAGCCGTCAGTGTAGAGCCCGTGACACCGCGTCTGCAGAGCCATCTACTTCCTCTAACGGATGACGACGAATGTCAACATGCAGTAACCCAAGTTCCGTACATCTCTTTCTGTTTGAAACCCGTAAACATTTCTAGTATTCTGCCTACGAACTACGATTTGCGGACAGCATTGGTTTTCTGTTATCATTTGAAGAAAACTGCTGCAAAATCGCATCGAATGCTTGTCGAAGCTTTCGGCAGCCATGCTGTTGCGAAAACACAGTGTTTCGAGTGGTTTAGAAAATTCAAAGTGGTGATTTTGACGTGAGAAACGACGAGAGGGGGAGCTATCGCAAAAGTTCGAAGACAACGAATTGCGGGCTTTATTGGATGAAGATGATACTCAGACACAAGCGGAACTCGCGGAACAATTGAATGTGACGCAGAATGCCGTTTCTCTTCGGGTGCAAGCTATGGGAAAGGTGCACAAAGTGGGAAAATGGGTTCTACATGAACTGAATGAAAGACAGCAAGCAAATGGAAAGACCACTTGTGAAACGCTGCTCGCCAGATACAAAAGAAAGTCGTTTCTCCATCGAATAGTGGCAGGTGATGAAAAATGGATATATTTTGAGAATCTTAAGCGTCGTAAATCATGGGTGAATCCAGGCAAACCATCGACATCCGCATGAAGACCAAATGGCTTTGGAAAGAAGACAACGCTCTGGTCGGATCAGAAGGGTGTCAACTGTTACGAGCTGCTAAAACCTGGAGAAACCGTTAAGACTGATTGCTAGCAAGTGATCGATTTAAATCGAGCATTGTGTGAAAAACGACCGGAATATGGAAAAAGGCAACACAAAGTCATATTGCTTCATGATCACACACAGCAAAACGGGTTAGTGAAACGATCGAGGCGTTCGGTTAGGAAGCACTAGGGCATGCGGTTTATTCTCCAGACTTGGCTCCATCCGATTACCATCTATTTGCATCACTGGGACACCTCTCGCTGAACAAAATGTACGAAAAAGGATCGGTGACTGGTTTCCTTCAAAAGAAGAACAATTTTTTTGTCGTGGCATTCATAACCTGCCGGACAGGTGGGAGAAATGTATAAATACACTACTGGCCATTAAAATTGCTACACCAAGAAGAAATGCAGATGATAAACGGGTATTCATTGGACAAATATATTATACTAGAACTTACATGTGATTACATTTTCCCGCAATTTGGGTGCATAGATCCTGAGCAATCACTACCGAGAACAACCACCTCTGGCCGTAATAACGGCCCGATACGCCTGGGCATTGAGTCAAACAGAGCTTGGATGGCGTGTACAGGTACAGATGCCCATGCAGCTTCAACACGGTACCACAGTCCATCAAGAGTAGTGACTGGCGTATTGTGACGAAGCAGTTGTTCGACAACCATTGACCAGACGTATTCAGTTAGTGAGAGATCTGGAGAATGTGCTGGCCAGGGCAGCAGTCGAACATTTTCTGTATCCAGAAAGGCCCGTACACGACCTGCAACATGCGGTCGTGCATTATCCTGCTGAAATGTAGAGTTTCGCAGCGATCGAATGAAGGGTAGAGCCACGGGTAGTAACACATATCAAATGAAACGTCCACTGTTCAAAGTGCCGTCAATGCAAACAAGAAGTGACCGAGACGTGTAACCAATGGCACCCCGGCGATGTCGCCAAACACCGATGCGACCATCATGGTGCTGTAAACAAAACCTGGATGTATCCGGAAAAATGACGTTTTGCCATTCGTGCACCAAGGTTCGTCGTTGAGTACACCATCGCAGGCGCTCCTGTCTGTGGTGCAGCGTCAAGGGTAACCGCAGCCATGGTCTCTGAGCTGACAGTCCATGCTGCTGCAAACGTCGTCGAACTGTTCGTGCAGATGGTTGTTGTCTTGTAAACGTCCCCATCTGTTGACTCAGGGATGGAGACGTGGCTGCACGATCCATTACAGCCATGCGGATAAGATGCCTGTCATCTCTACTGCTAGTGATACGAGGCCGTTGGGCGTTCCGTATTACCCTCCTGAACCCACCGATTCCCTATTCTGCTAACAGTCATTGGATCTCGACCAACGCGAGCAGCAATGTCACGATACGATAAACCGCAATGGCGATAGGCTACAATCCGACCTTTATCAAAGTCGGAAACGTGATGCTACGCATTTCTCCTCCTTACACGAGGCATCGCAACAACGTTTCACCAGGCAACGCAGGTCAACTGCTGTTTGTGTATGAGAAATCGGTTGTTAACTTTCCTCATGTCAGCACGTTGTAGGTGTCGCCACCGGCGCCAACCTTGTATGAGTGCTCTGAAAAGCTAATCATTTGCATACCACAGCATTTTCTTCCTGTCGGTTAAATTTCGCGTCTGTAGCACGTCATCTTGGTGGTGTAGCAATATTAATGGCCAGTAGTGTAGCAATGGAGATTCTTTTCAATAAAACATTCTTTATTAGTTTCAAACAACAGAAGTGTAATTATTGCAACCAAACTCCAGTTTCGTACTTCTAGACCTGATATACCATTCTTTCTCAGGTAACGGTGACGGCGAGCTGACGCACGCTTCTCTCCAACGTACACAGGAGAGATGCGACAATTCGTCTTCGAGCTCTCAAAACCAGTGCGGAACGATGCTGGTCGTGTGAAAAGGGGAACTGTCGTCTTAGAACAGAGCACTACCACTGGGGAACAAACATTTTACCAAGGGATACACCAGATCAGCCGAAATGCTCACACAGTCCTTCGCAGCAAGGCGACCTCGCAGAGTGCCCGTGGGGCCCACGCAATAACACGATATAGATGCCCAAATCGTCAGCAAACCCGCCACCTTTCACTCTTGAATCATAAAGACGGCCAGAAATTAGAGACAAGACGCGTCTGTCAAGATGACTTTCTTCCATTGCTCCACAGTGTAGTCTTGTTACGGGCATTTGCATTGCTGATGAGTAGTTTTAAAATTCCATCTGGCCCTGCACTTCTCAGCTTCCGGAACTGCCTTCGTGTTGTTTTGGTGCTAACAGGATTCACGAGTGCGACATTCAGTTCTGCAGTGAGTTTTGCAGCTGTCGTCCTCTTGTGATTCTTCAATTTCTCCAGGCGTATTTTATGACGAAATAAATCTCGGGTGAACAGCCTGGTATGAGTGTGCATAGGACACAATATTTCGGCAATCGACCACGTTGCCATCATCAGGTGCGCTGATGTACTGATAGCTGCCACCATCCGGCACAAAAGATTGGCGTGCTCAAAACTCTTGTACACAGAGCTCACACCATCTCCGACAGGGACAGTCTCCAGCAAGAATTGGACCATCTAAAGACCGTGTTTCGGAGGAACGGTTACAAGGAAGGGCAAATTCGGAAGGCTCTACATCCCACACCTGCAGCACCGACGGAAACTGAGGATGAACCTCAGGAGGAGGCGACCTTGGCTATTATTCCGTTTTGTGGGGCCTTATCCGGAAAAATTTGACGCATTTTACGTAAACACCAAGTGAAAACCATCTTCCGTCCTCCAAGCGAAACCAAGAGCCTTCTTGGTAGTATCAAGGACAATCTTGGTCTACGTAAATCAGGGCTTTATCAGATACCTTGCCAATGCGGTAGTGTATACATAGGGCAGACCATTCTGTCCATTGAGGACCGATGCCGAGAACTTCAACAGCACACTAAACTGCAACAGCCCAGTAAGTCGGCAATCGCTGAACATTGCCTGTCGGAACTCCACAGCATGGATTATGACCATACCTAAGTCCTGACACAGACTTCCAAGTACTGGGAATGTGTCGTCAAAGAAGCCATAGAGATCAGAGTAAGGGAGCCACAACTATACCGTGACAGCGGTTACATCCTTAGCAAGGTGTGGGAACCCGCGATCACCTGGATTAAGAAGAAAAAGAATATTTCCCAGAGTGTTCCGACTTCGGGGGAGGAGGGAAGAATAACGAGAGAGGTGCCGGCAGACCCTCCCGAACGAGAAGACCTAGGACGCAGCGCCCAGATGGCGGGAGAACGGACGCTGTACCTGGACCATGCGCGGGGCGCGGACCGCACCGACTCATAGAAAGCGCCTGAGGGAGGAGCGGGAGGGGGATTGTCCTATATATACACTCCTGGAAATGGAAAAAAGAACACATTGACACCGGTGTGTCAGACCCACCATACTTGCTCCGGACACTGCGAGAGGGCTGTACAAGCAATGATCACACGCTCGGCACAGCGGACACACCAGGAACCGCGGTGTTGGCCGTCGAATGGCGCTAGCTGCGCAGCATTTGTGCACCGCCGCCGTCAGTGTCAGCCAGTTTGCCGTGGCATACGGAGCTCCATCGCAGTCTTTAACACTGGTAGCATGCCGCGACAGCGTTGACGTGAACCGTATGTGCAGTTGACGGACTTTGAGCGAGGGCGTATAGTGGGCATGCGGGAGGCCGGGTGGACGTACCGCCGAATTGCTCAACACGTGGGGCGTGAGGTCTCCACAGTACATCGATGTTGTCGCCAGTGGTCGGCGGAAGGTGCACGTACCCGTCGACCTGGGACCGGACCGCAGCGACGCACGGATGCACGCCAAGACCGTAGGATCGTACGCAGTGCCGTAGGGGACCGCACCGCCACTTCCCAGCAAATTAGGGACACTGTTGCTCCTGGGGTATCGGCGAGGACCATTCGCAACCGTCTCCATGAAGCTGGGCTACGGTCCCGCACACCGTTAGGCCGTCTTCCGCTCACGCCCCAACATCGTGCAGCCCGCCTCCAGTGGTGTCGCGACAGGCGTGAATGGAGGGACGAATGGAGACGTGTCGTCTTCAGCGATGAGAGTCGCTTCTGCCTTGGTGCCAATGATGGTCGTATGCGTTTGGCGCCGTGCAGGTGAGCGCCACAATCAGGACTGCATACGACCGAGGCACACAGGGCAAACACCCGGCATCATGGTGTGGGGAGCGATCTCCTACACTGGCCGTACACCACTGGTAATCGTCGAGGGGACACTGAATAGTGCACGGTACATCCAAACCGTCATAGAACCCATCGTTCTACCATTCCTAGACCGGCAAGGGAACTTGCTGTTCCAACAGGACAATGCACGTCCGCATGTATCCCGTGCCACCCAACGTGCTCTAGAAGGTGTAAGTCAACTACCACGGCCAGCAAGATCTCCGGATCTGTCCCCCATTGAGCATGTTTGGGACTGGATGAAGCGTCGTCTCACGCGGTCTGCACGTCCAGCACGAACGCTGGTCCAACTGAGGCGCCAGGTGGAAATGGCATGGCAAGCCGTTCCACAGGACTACATCCAGCATCTGTACGATCGTCTCCATGGGAGAATAGCAGCCTGCATTGCTGCGAAAGGTGGATATACACTGTACTAGTGCCGACATTGTGCATGCTCTGTTGCCTGTGTCTATGTGCCTGTGGTTCTGTCAGTGTGATCATGTGATGTATCTGACCCCAGGAATGTGTCAATAAAGTTTCCCCTTCCTGGGACAATGAATTCACGGTGTTCTTATTTCAATTTCCAGGAGTGTACATGGCGCCGGCCCACCGCCGGTCAGTACATCAGCGCACTTGATGATGGCAACGTGGTCGATTGCCGAAATATTGTGTCCTATGCACACTCATACCAGGATGTTCACCCGAGATTTATTTCGTCTTGTCGTCCTCTTATTTTTCGTCACAATCACGTTCAATGACCGTCTGTCATGATCACTCAACACACAGTTTCGTTCACTTTGCGATTTGGCGGATGATGTTATTCCGCCTTCGGTGTACGCGGTATAAATCTCCGACGCGGTGCCTCTTTGAACACCAAATACTTCGGCTCCCTCGGTCAGGGAAGCCCCCACGATATGAGCATCAACCGTTTGCCGACGTTGGAATACACGCAGCTCCGACACAGTGTGCTCACAACTATACGGAACACTGCTCTGGCCACGGCTGACATCTACAAAGTACTGGGGACATTGCACAGGTGGTGTTCGTGGTCGTACAGAACAGCGCCATCCGCAGGCCCTTTGCTAGCGTCTTGATTTACGCTGAAGCACGCATTTATTTCGGTGTTTCCACCTTTTTCTCGAGTCCCTGCAGACAGGCAAGCGTCAGTAACGCCCAGGCTGTGAGTTCCTCTGGTGCTGCACGCAGTTCCTGCCTCCACCTGCTGCAGCAGGCTGACTGTGTTTACGGTCTCGCTTCCCCTCGACGCCGCAGGCCCATCCACAGCGCCCTGCGGTAAACAAACGGCGGAACCCGTCTGGGTGGTCTCGCACACCGCGACGCACTGTGCTGCGCTGGTAGCTACACTACTCGCCATTAAAATTGCTACACCACGAAGATGACGTGCTACAGACCTGAAATTTAACTGACAGGAAGAAGATGCTGTGATATGCACATGATTAGCTTTTCAGAGCATTCACACATGGTTGGCGCCGGTGGCGACACCTACAACGTGCTGACATGAGGAAAGTTTCCAACCGATTTCTCATACACAAACAGCAGTTGACCGGCGTTGCCTGGTGAAACGTTGTTGTGACGCCTCGTGTAAGGAGGGGAAATGCGTACCATCACGTTTCCGACTTTGATAACGGTCGGATTGTAGCCTATCACGATTGCGGTTTATCGTATCGTGACATTGCTGTTCGCGTTGGTCGAGATAAAATGACTGTTAGCAGAATAGGGAATCGGTGGGTTCAGCAGGGTAATACGGAACGCCGTGCTGGATCCTAACGGCCTCGTATCACTAGCAGTCGAGATGAAAGGCATCTTATCCGCATGGCTGTAACGGATCGTGCAGCCACGTCTCGATCCCTGAGTCAGCAGATGGGGACGTTTCCAAGACAACAACCATCTGCACGAACAGTTCGACGACGTTGGCAGCAGTATGGACTATCAGCTCGGAGACCATGGCTGCGGTTACCCTAGACGCTGAATCACAGACAGGAGCGCCTGCGATGGTGTACTCAACGACGAACCTGGGTGCACGAGTGGCAAAACGTCATTTTTTTGGATGGATCCAGGTTCTGTTTACAGCATCACGATGGTCGCATCCTTGTTTGGCGACATCGCGGTGAACGCACATTGGAAGCGTGTATTCGTCAACGCCATACTGCCGTACCACCCGGCGTGATGGTATGGGGTTCCACGTCTCGGTCACCTCTTGTTCGCATTGACGGCACTTTGAACAGTGGACGTTACATTTCAGATGTGTTACGACCCGTGGCTCTACCCTTCTTCGATCCTTGCGAAACCCTACATTTCAGCAGGATAATGCACGACTGCATGTTGCAGGTCCTGTACGGGCCTTTCTGGATACAGAAAATGTTCGACTGCTGCCCTGGCCAGCACATTCTCCAGATCTCTCACCAATTGGAAACGTCTGGTCAATGGTGGCCGAGCAACTGGCTCGTCACAATACGTCAGTCATTACTCTTGATGAACTGTGGTATCGTGTTGAAGCTGCATGGGCAGCTGTACCTGTACACGCCATCCAAGTTCTGTTTGACTCAATGGCCACGCGTATCAAGGCCGTTATTACGGCCAGAGGTGGTTGTTCTGGGTGAAACGTCCCCTTTGAACAATTATACAAGACTGTGCTTTAACTGACACACAATATTTTTTTAGCGCAACGCAATCTGACTTTCAGAATTCCCTACAAAAGAATGGCCCTGACTAACATTAACCTATACCTTTCACAAATCACTTACCTCACAAAAATCTTCGCTACTCAAACTACTGCAATACAGCGAGCGCCACTACTGCCAGCTAAATAAAAGATTGAAACTACGGAAGGCACTAACTACTGATAGGCATAGTTAGCAAATGAAAGATTTTAATAGAGAACAAACAATGTATTTACCTTAATAATGTTGAAAACTCATAATATGCATAGTAGTTCATGACATACAGTTTTAAAAATTTCACAACTCCGCCATCTCTCTCTGCACATCCACCACTGCTGGCGGCTCACCTCCAACTGCGCAACGCTACGCGCTGCTAACATCCAGCTGCCCAACACTACAATGGCAGACAACAATGCAAACTAGCCACAGACTGCACACAGCACAGCCAGTGATTTTCGTACAGAGCGCTACGTAACGTTGCCAATAAGAAAACATAAACAGCATACTTACATAGCCCCCATGCTCCCCACAAAAAATTTTAGAAATTGTTTTGGGCACTGGCCAATACAGAATTGAAAAAATTTTCATAATTACAGTAGAAAGATATCAAATGCACGCACTTCTTGATACAATGTTGGTCAAAAGCTAAAATTTTCTCACAGTCCATAAAGACAGTCCTGATCATTCATCACAGTAACATTGCAGTGTTTTTCTCAAAGTCTGAGCAGTAAAAGAAAATGCACACGGAAGTAGTGGATTTCCATGCAATCTGAAGAAGTAGTGTTGGCCTTCCAACGGAAAGACAGTGCTGACTCTTGACATGCAGACAGGTATTGGTCCACAACAGAGCAAACCCACAGCAGAGTCAGTCGAAATTTTGAAGAGTATTGCTAGGTAGGTCATCATAGAGCAGACCCACTGTAGTCCTGGTAGAGATTACGGTATTGGTGGGCCACCAGAGGCACAGACCCACTGCAGTCCTTGTAGTAATAATGGTACTGGTGAGTCAACAAAGACTCAGACCCACTGTAGTCCTTGTAGAAATAATGGTATTGGTGGGCCATCAAAGATGCATACCCACTGTAGTCCTTGTAGAAATAATGGTATTGGTGGGCCATCAAAGATGCAGACCCACTGTAGTCCTTGTAGAAATAATGGTATTGGTGGGCCATCAAAGATGCAGACCCACTGTAGTCCTTGTAGAGACGGCCAGCAACCATCTGCTGCGACTGTGCAGGTGCACAATCACCATCGAAGAGTCTTGCGGACAATATAGCAAGTCCATAAACCTCCACTTGTGTACTCACAAAACTTTTTGGAATGTCCTTAGAACCAGCAATGCTGTTAACCAGTCCCTTGCTGAATTATCAACACATGTGCAAGCACTAACAGTCATTTTTTTCACATATTGTACATATACTATGACCAACAGAAATGTGTGCAGTGAAATGAATGCTTACAAGATACTTAATTTGATGAACTGGTGTCAATTACAGTATTATAACATGAGAATACAATTACAAAGGTACAAAATACATCATTAAAGACCATAACAATACAGATAACATTTGTAGTAATAGGGGCTTTACAAAAGAATAGAAATAAACACATACATCAGTGTTACAGGAATTATGACATAAGTAAATATATAAAATAATGAGAACAGTTTTCGAAACATTAATTTCACACATGAGCATTAAAACAGAACAGAATTAATAATGTCTAACATCTTTACAAAGCAAATAACATATTATTAATGCAAATTATATTTGAGGATAACAGTATTCCTCATCATCGTTCATGTAGCTGAGTATTAGAAAAATTCTACAACATAAGTCTTATCAGATAAACATATAAAGACAGGAAGAACATAAATACACAAGGGTACACAAACACATAGTGGGATAACACAAGGAAAGGACAGGGTTTGTTTTACTGCAGTATTTTGCAAACAAAACTTTCTTTACTTCTCGGAGATCTCCCTTCATTCTTCATTATTTCCAAAAGTCCTATCTATACCTGCTTTCTGTACTTTTCTCGTATATCCTCTCAGTGCATTTCATCAAATTCATCGCAACTCATTCTCTTATAGGCTACCCCCTCTTAAGCTAACTTACATCTACTGAGCTCAGATGCTAAACTAAGGGACGAGGCAATGCAGCAGCACAAAACAATTGACACAAACAGCAATGACAAAAAAAATGGAAAATTGCAAAGGAAGCAGCATAAATTAGCAAAGAAAATGGAATATTACAACTAATATAAGGCAATGCACAGCAAACAAGAAAAATAAATCAGTAGTAAAACTAAATTAACAGAGTAATACAAAGTGTAATTTAATAACACTATGCCTGGCAAACAGCAGAAGCAAAAGCAATAAATTATATCTACACATGACAAAGCTCAAGCAAAGAAATATTACATTAAAGACAAAAATGCAGACAAGGGAAATGTATATTCACATCTTAATGTCTATGTAATTAAAGTGGTGCACCACAACAACTTATTGTAAAAAAAATATTACCATGTACTTGAAAAGAAAATTATGTGTGCAGTTACTGTTACTAGTCCCTTCTTATTGTTCTTTCCTTTCCAAGTGCTCCTTTTTTTAAGAATGTGGATTACAAAATTATTATTTAATAGATCTGTTGACAGAAAGTGTTCACATTAGCAAATGCATTTTATTTTATAAAAGCAATGCTGCAACACAGCTGGAAACTAGATATCAAATGAAATAAGCAACTATGAAAAGCAAAGCATAAAAATATCATTCAATAGTCATGTGACATTTCATAAGTTAGTAGAAATTCTCTCAGCTGTCGTAGAAAGACGCTTGTCATAATCAGGTGTGCAGATGTATCTTTCCAAGTAATGAGAATGTCGTATATGCGGTGCTTTCTACAAAGGAATGTCAATAGTGAGTAGTGAGGATAATGGCCTCCCCTTTTTTTTCTACCACGTAATGGCTTTTTTTTTTTTTTTTTTTTTTTTTTTGGGCGACTGTCGCCCAGCTGGGTGCCCACGACGCATTACGTGCAGGTGGTCACTTAACTTTCTTACCGAAATATTTACCACACCAGTTTCTGCTACAGTGACAGTCTCATATAAAAATATTTCACAGGTCAAGAATTTGGATTACAAATCTGTAGAAACAAAATCCTATAAATATAACAGCGTCCAAAAAATTTTCGCCAGCATTGTGATACATTCACGCATATACACACATTTCATAACTCTTAAAGTACGATTCTTGGTTTCCAACAACCTTTTTCACAAACCAGAGTCCCAAACCACTACTCATTATTCCTTACCTTATTCGTCGACACTTCTTCAATATTTCATCATAACAGATATGTAGCATAATCAAATAACTCATATAGCATCAGCTTACTGATCATAAACATACCGCAACAGCATAATACACATAGTCATCGTAATAATAACATCATAACACCTCAGTCAACTCTCAAAATCGTCGTAGCTTCCTCCAATAATTTCAAAACCTAAAAAAATTCTCTGCTCATGTCAAAAGTGTCATCTGCCTCAAACGCACTTTAAAATCATGCTCCCTTACCAAATACATCATTCAAAGCTCTAATAGTATCACAATGGTTCCGAAAAAATATGAACAGTTCACAAAGTACAGAAAAAATACAATTTCATAAGTGTGAAGTTACCCAACCGTGAAATTGCGTAAACATGTGTCACTGATGTAGTAAGAAAGTTTGTCTCTCTCAGTTAAAAGATCAGATAGCTGTGTAATTATGTGTTAGAGAAATATGGTACCGATGTGTAAAGTTGTGTAAGCAAATACCATATTAGCTAGGGCTCCTTGCGCTTGCCAAACACATGATACACAAAGTAAGCGTGTACCCCCCTGAGGATTAATGTAAGTATACCCCCCCCCCATGAACCATGGACCTTGCCGTTGGTGGGGAGGCTTGCGTGCCTCAGCGATACAGATGGCCGTACCGTAGGTGCAACCACAACGGAGGGGTATCTGTTGAGAGGCCAGACAAACATGTGGTTCCTGAAGAGGGGCAGCAGCCTTTTCAGTAGTTGCAGGGGCAACAGTCTGGATGATTGACTGATCTGGCCTTGTACCATTAACCAAAACGGCCTTGCTGTGCTGGTACTGCGAACGGCTGAAAGCAAGGGGAAACTACAGCCGTAATTTTTCCCGAGGACATGCAGCTCTACTGTATGATTAAATGATGATGGCGTCCTCTTGGGTAAAATATTCCGGAGGTAAAATAGTCCCCCATTCGGATCTCCAGGCGGGGACTACTCAAGAGGACGTCGTTATCAGGAGAAAGAAAACTGGCGTTCTACGGATCGGAGCGTGGAATGTCACATCACTTAATCGGGCAGGTAGGTTAGAAAATTTGAAAAGGGAAATGGATAGGTTAAAGTTAGATATAGTGGGAATTAGTGAAGTTCGGTGGCAGGAGGAACAAGACTTTTGGTCAGGTGATTACAGGGTTATAAATACAAAATCAAATAGGGGTAATGCAGGAGTAGGTTCAATAATGAATAAAAAAATAGGAGTGCGGGTTAGCTACTGCAAACAGCATAGTGAACGCATTATTGTGGCCAAGATAGACACAAAGCCCATGCCTACTACAGTAGTACAAGTTTATATGCCAACTAGCTCTGCAGATGATGAAGAAATAGATGAAATGTATGACGAGATAAAAGAAATTATTCAGGTAGTGAAGGGAGACGAAAATTTAATAGTCATGGGTGACTGGAATTCGTCAGTAGGAAAAGGGAGAGAAGGAAACATAGTAGGTGAATATGGATTGGGGGGAAGGAATGAAAGAGGAAGCCGCCTTGTAGAATTTTGCACAGAGCATAACTTAATCATAGCTAACACTTGGTTCAAGAATCATGAAAGGAGGCTGTATACATGGAAGAAGCCAGGAGATACTGACAGGTTTCAGATAGATTATATAATGGTAAGACAGAGATTTAGGAACCAGGTTTTAAATTGTAAGACATTTCCTGGGGCAGATGTGGATTCTGACCAAAATCTATTGGTTATGAACTGCAGATTGAAACTGAAGAAACTGCAAAAACGTGGGAATTTAAGGAGATGGGACCTTGATAAACTGAAAGAACCAGAGGTTGTAGAGAGTTTCAGGGAGAGCATAAGGGGACAATTGACAGGAATGGGGGAAAGAAATACAGTAGAAGAAGAATGGGTAGCTCTGAGGGATGAAGTGGTGAATGCAGCATACGATCAAGTAGGTAAAAAGAAAGGGCTAATAGAAATCCTTGGGTAACAGAAGAAATATTGAATTTAATTGATGAAAGGAGAAAATATAAAAATGCAGTAAATGAAGCAGGCAAAAAGGAGTACAAACGTCTCAAAAATGAAATCGACAGGAAGTGCAAAATGGCTAAGCAGGGATGGCTAGAGGACAAATGTAAGGATGTAGCGGCTTGTCTCACTAGGGGTAAGATAGATACTGCCTACAGGAAAATTAAAGAGACCTTTGGAGAGAAGAGAACCACTTGTATGAATATCAAGAGCTCAGATGGCAACCCAGTTCTAAGCAAAGAAGGGAAGGCAGAAAGGTGGAAGGAGTATATAGAGGGTTTATACAAGGGAGATGTACTCGAGGACAATATTATGGAAATGGAAGAGGATGTAGATGAAGACGAAATGGGAGATAAGATACTGCGTGAAGAGTTTGACAGAGCACTGAAAGACCTGAGTCGAAACAAGGCCCCGGGAGTAGACAACATTCCACTAGAACTACTGATGGCCTCGGGAGAGCCAGTCATGACAAAACTCTACCATCTAGTGAGCACGATGTATGAGACAGGTGAAATACCATCAGACTTCAAGAAGAATATAATAATTCCAATCCCAAAGAAAGCAGGTGTTGACAGATGTGAAAATTACCGAACTATCAGTTTAATAAGTCACAGCTGCAAAATACTTACGCGAATTCTTTACAGACGAATGGAAAAACTGGTAGAAGCCGACCTCGGGGAAGATCAGTTTGGATTCCGTAGAAATGTTGGAACACGTGAGGCAATACTGACCTTACGACTTATCTTGGAAGAAAGATTAAGAAAAGGCAAACCTACGTTTCTAGCTTTTGTAGACTTAGAGAAAGCTTTTGACAATGTTGACTGGAATTTTCTCTTTCAAATTCTGAAGGTGGCAGGGGTAAAATACAGGGAGCGAAAGGCTATTTACAATTTGTACAGAAAGCAGATGGCAGTTATAAGAGTCGAGGGGCATGAAAGGGAAGCAGTGGTTGGGAAAGGAGTGAGACAGGGTTGTAGCCTCTCCCCGATGTTATTCAATCTGTATCTTGAGCAAGCAGTAAAGGAAACAAAAGAAAAGTTCGGAGTAGGTATTAAAATTCATGGAGAATAAGTAAAAACTTTGAGGTTCGCCGATGACATTGTAATTCTGTCAGAGACA